>NC_139971.1:38578460-39178460 GCF_963993115.1 Abramis brama
GTAAACAATATATTTTAAGTTTATTGCAAATTATGCATATGTATATATAGTGCTTCATGGGAGTTGGCGGAGCTAAAGAGCTCTTTTTAAACCCTCTGATTGGTGTAATTTTCTGTACAGCATTATGGGTAATGTAGTCTTTCTCCACAATTTCCACTGTTTTAAAAAATAAGCTGAAATAAAGCGAGCTGACGGCTTCAGCAGAAGCAAATATCATTGATTAACAACATTGAAGCTCAAAATAGGTTTATTTGAAGCTTTATAAATTATCGTTCAAAATCAAATTCCCTATGGAGAAAATGACTGGAGTTTTTACTTCTGGAACCCAACAGTTGCACTTTATAAAGAGTGTTGATTGTTGAAATATGATATGTTATTCCTATATGGGTGCCATTCAGTTCACAGGAAAGTTCGAATCGCAGATCCATCCTAACATTTCTCCTTGTGCTTATTTTTAGCTGAGACAAGAGATGTCCACTATTGTGAACAAAATTCTGGTGAACTACACCGGTCATAACAAGACATCTGAGCATGCCTGGGATTATCTCCAGAGAACGGTGAGCGCAAGGTTTTCCTTCAGCTATTGTCTGCCGTTTCCTTCTTCAATGTTATTTTCCATCATTCCCCTACTGTGAAGTTACAGTAATATCTGTTAAAAGCATTTTTCAGATGACAAAAGATCACTAGGATTTTTATTGTGGCTTTTTATCTCATTTATTAACAAGCAGCTTTTTAAGGTTATTTTCATTTAAGGTTTTTTATACCATTTTTGTTGTTGTTGTTGTTTTTACTGTAGTGTAAAATGTCTTTCCTGCTTTCTCTTTCTCTCACAGATGAAGTGCTGTGGTTGGACTGGACCATCTAACTGGACGGAGAACGTGTTGATAAAGAATCAGAACGATT
The DNA here is from genome assembly GCF_963993115.1 of Abramis brama. Lineage (NCBI taxonomy): Eukaryota > Metazoa > Chordata > Actinopteri > Cypriniformes > Leuciscidae > Abramis > Abramis brama. Next base: position 38,579,364 of record NC_139971.1, read on the forward strand.
CTCAGAATCTGTATCCATGTTCCTGCAGAAATGACTCCATGGCTGGCTCGGATATGAAAGAAACAGGCCTGTGTCCGGGTTTGTCCTCTGATTGGCCTGTCCACACTACGGTACAGACATACAGCTTTACTGCACACATTGACGCATCCAGATTCCTGTGTAAACTTTCCTGTTTCTGGTGTTGAACCCAATAGCTAAGGCTTCAACCCTTGTAGTTCTCCATTCTCATTGCTAATGCAATAATTCTCTCTCAAACCTGGCGTTTGTGTTTCATACACTCGTGAGATTTCCCTCTCCATCTGTGCCGCATTCTCTCCCTCCTTCCTTTTGCTTTTAGTGCAACATATGGGTTTCCTTTGTAGACTGAATGGTTAGCAGGCTGAGAACAGCTAATGTCCAGTCCATTCCAATATTTCTGAGTCCCCATTCAGTTCTCATTTGGCACTTTTATTAATAATGAATTGATTCATGGCTCTGGTACAGGTTGTGCTTCTGCTCATTAGGTCTCGAAGGCCAGGCCAGGTTTCAGACCTCATATACATACATTTAAATGGGAATTCTGAATGCTTTTCCATTATGCTGTTACATTAATTCATTTGGAAACTGTATCATATTAGCAGGGACGTGCACAGACATTTTGAGGGGCAGGGGCTCAAGTGAAATAAAGGGCACTTCTTATAATTACGTATTTTTTTTCTTTTTTTAAACAAAAAAGTATATATATTAACGCAACTCTGACTTCCTTTTTAAAAAATTAATTTAAAAAAGTTAATTAATTTTATCTTCCTCAAACTCACGCAATTGTTTCATTTTCAAAAGATGTCTACAAAATAATCAGTTCACACAGAAACCATGGTCTCCTTTTATAGAGCAGCAAAGGAAACCATTCCACAATGTGCATGTTTTGAAAACATTTTCTATGCTAACGTTACTAGTTTCAAGTATATATTTAGAATAACCTAAATAACTGCATCAAGCAGAGGGGCGTGTTTTACTAATAATTTGTTTATTTTTGCACAAGGCACTACATCATTTTAATTATTTTGGTGTTATCAGAATACATAACACTTTAAAATCAACACAAATATTCACTCTAAACTGAAGAGGGCTGTTGCTGCTATTTTGTTAACTTTACTGAAAAAATCACTGCAAAAATGATTGACAAAATACAAAAAATACAGCAACTTAATAAAATTATTACAAAAAAAAAGGTCCTCTACTTCAAAATAAAATCTGTTACTTCCATTCCCTGGTTGTCTCTCCTTCCTCCCTTACAGCGGCAACGCTTATTTTATTACTAACTTATTTTATTACATGGCTTGGTTGAATTCCAATGTAGAATGCGGTCTGTTATTTCTTGATAACAGACCACTGTGCGGAGTATAACAGACCGTTGCCATGAAAAAACAGCGTTGCTATGGACTCACAGGATTCTAACCGTAGAGACGGAGCGTACTATTTTCTTTAGCGGAAGCAATACAATCGGGTTTAAATCAATAAACTCCCTTTTAAATCAGTATTTTGTGTCAAATTAATTATTTATTTGGTAGGTAGCCATGTAATAAGCGGGATAATGTATAGTGACTATCCCTTACACATTAGCTAGTCTAGTAGCTCATGAGGCATGCATGCTAGCAAAACACAGGTTAACTATATTTGTCTTTGGCTAATCAGCAGTAAATTCGAGCCTAGAGAGAGAGAGAGAGAGCTTCAGAACTCCTGACCTGATATTTAGATATACTATTCTTCAATAAATATATCTGTTTGACAGGGAAGCTGTGCACAAACAGGAATATATATTATTTTTCAAAAAATAAAAAAAAAGCACCCCAGAAAAAAGGGCACTTTCTCTCCAGGAATAAAAAGGGCAGGTGCTCAAGCCCCCTTTGATGTCTATGTGTGCACGTGCCTGCATATTAGTAGCATATACACAGTCCAGTTGTTTGAATAAGGGACGGTTCGGTATTTATGGAATGGACCACCGGAGGAAAATAGGGGAGGGTCATGTCTTTTTATTCTTTGTTGAGAGGAGTCTAGGTTGTTTTTTAGTCTAGGGGGAGGGTCACCCAACTTTTGTATTCATGAAAACAGCAAAATTTCAAAGTGGCTTGTTTGGTGCATATTTTTCCTTGTAGCTCCATGTGGCTTTCTCAGTCGCGGCCCCCTATCGCTAGCAGATGGGTCTGACCCAACAAAAATCCAGTTTGGCGCTGTTTGACAGTGCACGCGCGCTTCGGCATATGCGCTCAGAAAAAGTGCTTCATGTCAGAACAGAACGCCAATGAAATGTTTACTCGGAAAAGCTTTAAAGCACGAGCAAATAATGAACTTTTGTGATTGCAAATTAGTGCAGTGTCCTGTGAGTGTAATTCTACCACTGCATCAGGCCCGGTTCTACGGGGGTGCTTGAGGGTGCTAAGCACCCTCAAATAAAAGTGAAAGCACCCTCAGATGAAAAATTATTAATAGCACACATAAACGAGATTTTGCCGAAAATAAAACACAGACGGATTTCACACTCTTGCCTATAATAGGATAGCCTACACAAAATAAATAAATTAATACAATTAAACAAATATATATATATTAAATAAATTATTTCGTTATGCTTTCATGTTTAATGCATTGTAGTTGTCCTTTCGTGATCGCGATACGCAAAAGGTGAAGCTGTCTCTTTAATTGCCCACTTTGCATGCGTGCGTGCTTCCCGCTCAGAAATTTTGTTAGCTGACTTTCTGAGACGGGGCTTTAGGTAACGTAAAAATAAGTGTCCATTTTTAATCATCATGGACATAAGAAAATGGCTTTTTTTAACCTTTTTTTTCCACTGCCCAGGGACAAGCATGTGAAGAGTCAGTGGCTACAGTTAATATTTACTAACACAGAAGTTTAGCCGAACCTCGCGTCATTTTAATGACGTTTCTCCAACATAATGTTCTCCAACATAAATGCTTTCAAGTCTGGATTCGCAAGCCGTTTGAAGGAAGTTTACAGTACTGAATATATTTGGATTAGCTTCTTCCTCCTCCTCCGAATCACAACCTGTAAGTATTATTATTAATAATTGTAGCATGCTCAATAAGTATTTTGTGTAACGTTATGTGTGTTGTGTAACGTTAAGCTAGCGCAGCTTCTTGGTCTTTTGCTGTCAATTGTTTTGAACTGCTTGTCGTTGTTATTGGAGTTGTCATAAAGAATATAGCAGCAATACCTTGGTGTAATAACGTTACTGCAGCAGTGCTTTATCAATATGTTTATGCATAACGCTAACAATGAATGACTGATTGGGTGTTGATGTGTTGTCATGGTTGTCACATTGTACAGACCCGGCAGTCAGCGCTAGTGCATTATGGGTAATTGTTTGTTGGGAGTTGATTTATGCATTATTACAGCAATATGGTTGGGGTTTGTGTTAGTAAAGTTACGTGTGTTTATGTTCAAGTTAGGTTGGATGTTCTTGGTACATTTTCTGCCTTGTTATGTAAAAATGTGTCTCTCACCGTCATGGAGAGAGACGTGTGTAAGGCAGTGACTTTTGGCCATTCTAAGAGTGTTCAATTGAAGTTGAAGCCGGTTACAACAAGGGTATCACCACAGTGTAAGTAGGCTATGTGTGGCATGTTTTAAGGTTTTGCAAAGTGAAGATTGCTGCTTGTTTACATGCTATTCTATAATTTACTGCCAGATCGTATATTGTTTAACATAACAGCAATTACAGTAGTATTGTTGTATACAACATCCCCAATTTTGAGATACTATGTTTCAGACTGATGACTGAGCTATTTCCTACGATTATGTAAGCAGCACCCTCACTATATTCAGAAGCACCCTCAGTGATTTGGTTCTAGAACCGGGCCTGCACTGCATTCAAATGTGATGTGAATGTGTGTCGAGTTTTACAGTATTGGGATTGAGGCGCCAGAACTGCAGCTGATAGAATGTGCGATACTACCATATTTTAGTTTCCATGCTTAATGTGTTTCCACAACAGTAGCTGCATTTCCATTACCCTTCAAATTGCGCAAATTGAAATTGAAGATTGAAGATACGCCCAATGGAAATGCATAATTTTCGCAAAAACTCCCATTTATCGCAAAAAAGTTTTTAAGCTCGCATGAGGTGGTTTTTCAGGCAATTCGAAAAAGAAATATTTTGCAAAACTGCAATGGAAACAGTTTTTGCGCTTTTATAGGTCACCTGACGTAGATGACGCGGTGTTTGGACAGAATACGAGACAGAGTTCTTAAGAATTCCTATAAGACAAAATAATTACAGGAATACTGGATTCTAAACCTCAAATAAATGCCACAATCAAGACCTCGAAGCAGATACAGTATGAGGGAGAAACACCCAGAAACTCCTCATATGTGCCGCTCACAAGTATAATAAGGGTCGTTTCTTACCATGAATGCTTGGAAAACACACATACATCTCCTTCGATTAATAATAATGGCTAGTGCAATGACTGGGATTAGTACATAAACCTCCATTTTGGAATGATTTAATGAAAATTTTAATGAAAACGCTGTCATTTCACAATAGTTTTTTAGAAAATAGAAAAATGTATTGCTGGCGAAGGGAGGGTCAAGTCTATTTTGACTATAGATCTCCAAACTCCCCCGGTAGCCCCTTAAATAAAAAACGAACAGTCCCTGAGCGAACAAAGTGTTTACTGTAAATCAAAATGTTTCCTGTAAACGAGACCACTGACTGTTGGCCCAGCTTGAGTTTGGCTTGTTCAGTTTGTCTCTTCTGATGTTATCTTTGCAGAACTCTGTCAGTTTAGGATCATTTCCAAACCACGCATATCTCGTTTCACTCTTTTTCCCAGTTGTTCTGCTTATTTCATTTGTGTCCATTCTCTGTTTGCAGGGCTGTGTATCCAGTGTGGAGGACTGGCTCCTGAGGAACTGTGGAGTTATTCTGGGAGTCTGTGTCGGAATAGCAGTGATTGAGGTAAATTATCTTTTGAAATGCATTCCCAATTCATGATTATTCCCATCTAACTGTTTCTTTCGTTACCTTCATTTCTGTTATTTTGGCACTTTCCACAAATACGGTGCACTTTGGTGTCCCAATTATTTATTTTTTTCCATCTTTATTTTTTTTATTTTTTTTTATAGCACATTAGACACTAAAAACCAAATATTTTTTGTTTGTATTTATATTCAAAAAAAAAATATTTATTAATTATAGCTAATTTAAATGATCAAAAAATGGTCAAACAAATAATTGAATTACGTTTATTGGAAATATACAGTATTGTTCAAAAGTTTGAGGTTGTTAAGATTTAGAAATCATTCTAATATGCTGATTTGGTGCTCAAGAAACATTCCTTATTATCAGTGTTGTTTATGCTTAATATTTTTGTGCAAAACGTGATACTTTTTTCAAGATTCTTTGATGAATATAAAGTTCAAGTGGAACAGCATTTATTTGTATGGATGCACCAATATGAACATTTTAACCGATACCTATAACCGATAATTCTTTATATTCGAAAGCCGATAACCGATATATTGACCGATAAATCTAAATCCAAATTTTTATAGCATTTTTGAGAGCCTGATTACAAAAACAAAAGTCTCTCCATTAAATCCATGTCCCAAGCACACAATTATAGTTCTCATTATAATTTTATGTAGCCTATATGACAGACTTGCACTGAACCGTATTTTCATTTTTGAAGGGATTCCAATCATATTTCAAGCAATTCATAACCATCATGGCATCTGAAGTGTCTCTAAGCTGATTATTTATCGACTTTAATATATTGGCTAAATTTTCTTATCGTGCAGATAACGATAACATAAACAATTTAAATATATCGACCGATAACCGATATGGTGGCCGATATATCTTGCATCCCTATTTTTTTAAAATAGAAAGCTTTTGTAACATTACAAATGGCTTTACGGTCACTTTTGATTTGATTAATTTTAAGTTGTCGTTTAATAAAAATATTAATTACTTTTTGTTTGTAATCGTACTGACCCCAAACTTTTGAACAGTAAAGTGTGTGTGTGGTTGTGGTTGTGGTATCACTTCAGAGACCAAAAAGTCAGTTCAGGACCATGATCTGTTCGCACTGGAATCTGATATTGGTATATACAAAAATAAAAATTGAAATCAGTTCATCGAAATTGAGCACTAAGACTCGCAGTATAAATGTAGCCATTAGCTTGTAAACGTGTGTTTCTGTGCGTGTGAGGGAGCAGATTGTGATCTCTGTCTATTGTGCTTACTCCAGCTTTTAGGGATGATCCTGTCCATGTGCCTGTGCAAGAGCGTCCAACAGGAGGATTACACCAAAGTACCTAAATACTGAGAGCAAACCCCCCTTCAGTGACTCAGTGTTACAGACTCTGCACACCAGCAGAACAACTGGAGCAAAGCAGGCCGGACGTCACACACACATACACACTTTTCACTTTATTATCTCCTTTAAACATTGAAACATTACGCTGTTCAGGATCAACGTTCTTTTAAAGAAACTAGTGATATATAGATGGATCTTTTTCTTGTTAGTGCTCTGCAAGGTCTAAATAGCTCTATATTTGGTATCTCACTCTTGCATAGCTACAGTATACTGTTGCGTTTATGGTTTTCATCGTTAGTTGAATGTGAGAGCACTTTAGTGAATAGAGAGTTTGATATAGGCTACTTTTAAAATACTTTTATAAAACAGACGGTAAAATCTACACCTGTTTTTTGTTTTTGTTTACCTTTTATAATGAGAATTGTGTACTTTCAGTTCAGTTATGTATATATATATATATCAATACGAATGACATACTTCAGTGAGGTTTGTTCTGAGTAACTGAATAACCACATCCTAGTTATCGCAGCACTTAATGATGTCTCTTCTGCGTGTGTTATTAGCCGGGTTGGGTCACTCAGGGTGGAGTCTGGGTAAAGATGGCTGCGGTTGAGCATTGTCAAGACTGAAGGCTAGATCGGAGTGGTGTAGTGTTTCTTGTGGTTTACATGCGAGTCGGCCTACTTCGCTCTGTGGATCAGGGTGTGTATGTGGATTTTAGGTTGTGTGCGTATCCCACAGTTCCTCACGCTGTGCTGGTGTGGGTGAAACATCTGTGCAAGTATGTTAGATACAGATCCTGCAGCACCAGATGTGACATTACTGACCCATTTCAGCTGAACCAAAACTGTGCCAGGCTTTTTAATATCTTTGAGTTTCTTCCTTTTGATATTTTTGCTTCTATGGTTTGATTACTTCGTGTGAAGCTGATGTTAACTGGTCAGCTTTTTGAATTGAGGAAGCCTGGGTTTGCTTAATTCGAAGGCGTTTCTGAGGAATAATTTGGGCCGTTTTAGTGTTAGTTCAGAACAGAAGCAAACGAAGCTTCCTCTGAGAAGATACGAGAAAGGAATGACCCGGCCGCTGACTGTATAAGGCCGTTTCCAAACACTTTGTTGCTTTTTAAGAACAAAATCTTTTCCTAGTTCAGTCCTTTACAATAATTTAAATCTTTCAAGATCTTTTAATACTTTTTGTCAGACGTCTTTTTTTGTATCTTGTCAAGATGCTGTCTCCTGTAGAACTCTAGTTTAGCTATTTAAGAGCTTTTTTTTATTATTATCTGAAAACATACCAGCGTTTTACAGAAGCTTGTGTGGTAGAAACTTGCGAATTTTTTTTTTACTAAGAATTGGACTTTATTTCTTGCAATTGCAAATTTATATTTCACAATTTTTCTTTCTTTATATATATATTTTTCTCACAATTGCAACTTTATTTTCTCAGATTTTCAAGTTTATATCTCGTAATTGCGATAAGTCAGAATTATGTTTTGTATTTTTTTTTATTCTGTGGCGAAAACAAGCTACCATATCATTGGGATAATTGTGTATTTCTGAGGTAAAGTGAAGGGCTTTTTCTACTTTCTTATTCAACATGTAATGTTTACCTGGGAAGCCATGTTTCTGTAGTTTCATGTACCAGCTGCTTCAGTAGTTATGAAACATGTCTATGCAACAGTTAAGAGTTGGATTAAAAGAAAAATTTGACACAATATGCATTCCATTGTGATCTGTCTTTTATTTATCTTTATTTCAGTTTGAATGTAACACTGAGAGACCAGAGTCATTACCTTGCTTTCATTAAATAGTACATTAACGTACGTTGTACTGTAATGGTCGGTAAGGTTTTTTTAAATGTTTTTGGAAGAAGTCTCTTGCTCACCTAGGCTGCATTTATTTGTTCAAAATTAAGGTAACAACAGCAAACATTGTGAAATATTATTAAATTTTATGTTTCTATTTTAATATTTTTTTAAATATGATATAGTGCTGATTTTTCAGCATCATTACTCCGGTCTTCAGTCACATGATCCTCCAGAAATCATTCTAATATGCTGATTTGCTGCTCAAGAAACATTTCTTATCAATGTTGAAAATATTAATATTTTTGTAGAGAAACATTTGTTTTCAGGATTCTTTGATAAATCGAAAGTTAAAAAGAACAGCATTTTATTAGTTTTTTAAGACTTTTATTGTTGCCAAGTAATTAAAAGTATTAATTTCTTTAAAAAAAAACACCAACTTTAATACACCATATTCAGAAAGGACGTTTATGCAAGAACTCTTCATTGTTGCTGCATTGGCAGTTGTAACCAGAAGAGGGCGCTATTGGTAAACGAGATCTTGTAAATCTATCAGTGAGGTTCCCAACCGCTCCGAAGATGTAGTCCTAACCCTATCCATAAGTTATCCCTAAAATCAGAGGGAAGTGATATGTGAATAACACCCATGTTGAAGTAACTAACCCTGGTTGTAAACTTAAACCTGACTAAGTAAACTCAAATCTGATTGGTTAATTGGAATTTTTCTCCAGGATCATCAGGGATGTTCTATAGGTGTAGTCTACTACAGTACATGAAAATAGTGAACTTTAATCATTTGATTGATGGTTTTCATGCTTTTTATGTCAAATTGGTTTTTAATTGGCATTGTGTTTTAAAATCATTATTTTATCTAACAAAGATACATAAATAATTACAGACAATATACAGAATTTTTGATTCCTTCTGATGTATTTGTAATGAAGGGTTATGCATGTTATTTGTGGTTAATAATATATTCTCAGATTCCCAGAAGGCGTCAGTTGTTGTTCTCATCTGAGGTCCAGTCAGTGGTCTGTTCTAATGAGAGATGAAGAATGTGCTTTGAGACGACGATGAACCTCTGCGGTCCCGTTGAGAGAAATGAAGAAACCTCTTGGCTGTGTGACCCCAGAACCGCCGCCAGGAATTCTGGGTCCGAAGTTACATTGACAGCATCTGAATGCAAGCTGGTGGTTCGCTTTTGCATATGATCTAAATCCATGGCCCAAATTCAGTTTTTCAGTTCCATATCCAATAAATAATGTAAATGCTGCCATTTTCCTTTCTTTTAATTTTTTGCAGTTTCCAAATCTGCTTTGCATTTCAAATGATTGTGATTTATATGTGTATATGTAGTTGCATATAGTAGCAATGTTTTCATTTAATATGGTGTCATTGTCAGCTTTTATGAATGGAGGTCTGAAAGTAAATGCAACAGAACATGGATGTTGGCTCATAAACGTGTGTTCTGCATCCGTTGTGTGCTCTTTTCCTCAATCACAGACCGTCCTGGGAATGGTTTTCCTCATCCACATCAGCACAGTCACCTCCACCTGATGGCCTCTTCCTCATCCTGCCGGAGCGCCCCGCTGGACTTCCTGTTTTCGTATGTTGGTTGCCTGCATACTTACTGACTCACACTGTGAGATCTAGAGCTCTAGTCAATGACACACTCGTTTAAGTGAACTTTAAACCTTACACATCTTGGCGTCCTTGAACTCATTATGGGTGCTGATTTTATTATTTTTTTAATGCATTCGATTCCTTCCTTGTCCAGTTTATTTCAAAATCACAATTGGCTCATGTTTGAGCAAAATTCACAATTTATGAATGAGTTGGAATTTGAATTGAATTGTCGCTGCTTATGGTCACCATGATTTTGCCAAGACGTTTTCATGGATCTATGTTCCTGGACATTAAAGAAATTAATACTTTTATTCAGCCAGGATGCATTATATACTTTCACATTGTTACAAAAGATATAAATGATTAAATAAATTGTTGTTTTGATCTTTATATTGATCAAATATAGATTTCTGAAGGATCATGTGACCCTGAAGACTGGAGTAATGTTGCTTAAAATTCAGCTTTGCATCACAGAAATAAATTACATTTTTAAATATATTTAAAAAGAAAATGGGTATTTTAAATTCTAACAATATTTCACAATAATATTGTATTTACTGTATTTTTATCAAATAAATGCAGCCTTGTTGAGCATAAGAGACTTAGAAACTTAAAAAAAAAATGACGGTAGTTTAATTATATAATATATCAATTAAATAAATGGTTGGTGACATTTCAAATATGGTTATTACTATTCAATGTATGTAATATTGATATTATTTAACATTAATGGAAATACTCCATATGCTGTGCATATTCAGTTTATACTGGAAAAATTAAACATTAGAATTTAATAGGCATTCTCATTTTAATTCATCAAACCGAGCAAGATAAAAACACTGCTGTGATTCAGAGTGAGTTACAGTGAACTAGACCACAACACACGAGATTTCCATGACTAAAGCCAGTGTGAAGACCCTGAAGGCACATGTGTATCATAGTTCAGTGTTAAGTGATGGGCAAGGCCATCAGGGTGTACTTTCCGGATTAAGGGTCTCTGGTTTTGAGTCAGGCATTAAATGAGCTGACTCTGCTGATAACTCTGAAGCGAATGTCCATGTTTCCGCTGTAAAGTAGGTGAAAGAATTTGTTGAATCAGGATTTTTATTTTCTCTCTCACATTTCTACCTCTGTGCTTTGAATGTAAATGCGGAGTCTGTACTGCTGCTTTATCACTGTTCAGCCACACGACAGTTTCTCCACTGTGTTGCAGATAACACGATTAGCATTACTTTTGCATACCTGCACATTATCACTTCTGACAAATGTGTTGTGCGCATCCGGGCCCGTGCGCTGGCTTTTGCCATTTAGCAAATCCTGACAGTTTTTCCCCCATTTAATGGTTACTTGGCTCCTAATATCTTCCTTTTTTTTGAGTCTCATCTGTCGTCTGCCTGTCTGAACTCATTTTGTTGATGGACATGTGGGTGAGGAGAGTGGGAGAGTGTGAAAAAGCGTTTACCTGCTCTCTATGTGTGTGATACCCTTGCCTTGGAGACTGTTAAGATGCTTATTAAATCCATAAATGAGCTTATCTAAAGATGATGGCCTGAGATAACGCAGAGAAATGCTTAGTGTAACCTTATTTTTGTTGTTGTTTAAAATGAACTAAATTTTAATGAGTCAATGCATCATCAGTCCTTCTTCCAAAACGTGTTTTTGTCTTACCCTGATTCACTATGGTAAGCCTATTATACGTGTTTAAATTTTGAGAGTTTCTTGTCGCCATCCACTTCTCTTTGCATAAAAGAAAGCAGCGAGAAATTTTATCAAATTTTGTGCTCCACAGAAAAACTAAAAATAAATAAATAAATAAAGGTTCTTTATTTGCATCCATGGTTCAGTGAAGAACCTTTAACATCCATGGAATCTTTCCTTTACACAGAAGGTTCTTTATAGAACCAAAAGTGGTCTCTCTAGTCTATTGCATGATTGTGATAACCTCCTTTTTGGATGCTTTATTATTAAGATTGTTTGGTACAACATGAAAATAAGTAAATAATGACAGAATTTTTATTTTGAGGTGAACTAATGTGATGTGTCGTACTATACACTATGCAATCTGATCCATTTTCTCACTATCTTTTTTTAAAAATTGAAATACAAATGTGACAACAAAACCAGTCACATGGGTCAAATTTGTGAAATTGAGATTTATACATCATATGAAAGCTGAATAAATAAGCGTTTCATTGATGTATGGTTTGTTATGATATGACAATATTTGAAATTGAGAAAAGCGCCTTTAAAGTTGTCCATTTATGTTCGCGATTGTGCTGCATTCACTCACAAAAATAAATATTTCATATATTTATGGTAGGAACTTTACAAAATATCTTCATGGAACATGATCTTTACTTAATATCCTAATGATTTTTGGCATAAAAAAAAATCAATAATTTTGACCCATACGATATATTGTTGGCTATTGCCACAAATATACCTGTGTGACTTATGACTGGTTTTGTGATCCAGGGTCTTAATGTCTTATTTAATCACAGCTGCAAATTATCAAATTAATCCACATAAACCTGTCATTCATGACCTTACCAGTTTTGGTCCCAGCCAATTAAATTAGTAGCGTTATAAACGTATTTGCGGCGATAAAGTATTTTCAGTGTCTGAAAGTGATTTGATATCATTTTTCTCCCTATGCTAAGCAGATTTCATCTCTCTGTTTATTCACAGCACACTCGTTTGCTATCTAATGTATGCATATTGTATGCTCCCTCCTGGCAGTTTTGCTATCATTAGTTCACAATACACACTACCCACAGTAACAACATTTTTCAATCCAAAGTCTTTAGAATAATATGATTACCCATCAGCCCATTGTTTTAGTCTGAGAAGCGTAGAAGAAAGTTATGGAATAAAAGAAAAAAGATGAGCCGAACATTAATGAAGAATAAAGAAGGCTGTTTTTGCTGTATGATTAAATAACTCTGTCAGTTTCATCACCTAAAACATTAACATTATATTTTTGCTATCATGTTAGCACTTATCTTTCTTTTAGACTTAAAGGGACAGTTCACCCAAAAATGAAAATTCTTCCACTTGAGGGTGAGTGAATGATGACAGAATTTTCATTTTTGGGTGAACTATCCCTTTAAGTCTTCATCAGAACTCCACGGTCTGTTTCTCAATATTGCTTGAAACAATATTGCTTCATATTTTTGCCTCTGTTATGAACAGTTGTGATGTGGGTACTGTGGCCTTTCGCTTATCATTTTTGCTTTAATGGCTAACAATAGCAAAATGTCAATGGGGAAGCTTTATTTTGTGTGCAGATGTAAAGCGATTACATGCTAATGATACAAACAATTGTGTTTAATCCATTTTCAATGCCACGACTGAGCTTTGTTTAGCATCTGAGACATCTCATTATTTCTCTAAGTCTCTTATTTTGTTGCTGTATTCTGATATTAGAGCAGTTGACTAATGATAATGATTGACAATTAATTCATTGCCACTTTAGGGTGATTTTGTGCATCCCTTTTGGTGTATTTCAGTTGCTAATGGGGAAAAAATGTGCTATGGTAGAAAGGAGCCTTACATCATGCTTATTGTTCAGCTCTGACTCACACCAACTTACTTTTGGCAGCAATTGATTAAACTGATCGTGAGTTTTGGAGTTAGCATGCAGTGGTATTTTCTTGTGAAACATACTCCAATAATCTTTGTTTTATTTACAACTTCCAGCCTTAGTTTAGAGACACTATTTAGTACAGGGGATTTCAGTCCTTTAGATGCAACAGACCCCCATATATAATCAATCACGGACCCCCATATATAATCACTCTGATGTCACGGACCCCCATATATAATCACTCTGATGTGAGGGACCCCCATATATAATCACTCTGATGCCACGGACCCCCATATATAATCACTCTGATGTCACGGACCCCCATATATAATCACTCTGATGTGAGGGACCCCCATATATAATCACTCTGATGTGAGGGACCCCCATATATAATCACTCTGATGCCACGGACCCCCATATATAATCACTCTGATGTGAGGGACCCCCATATATAACCACTCTGATGTGAGGGACCCTCATATATAATCACTCTGATGCCACGGACCCCCATATATAACCACTCTGATGCCACGGACCCCCATATATAACCACTCTGATGTCACGGACCCCCATATATAACCACTCTGATGCCACGGACCCCCATATATAACCACTCTGATGACACGGACCCCCATATATAATCACTCTGATGTCACGGACCCCCATATATAATCACTCTGATGTCACGGACCCCCATATATAACCACTCTGATGCCACGGACCCCCATATATAACCACTCTGATGCCACGGACCCCCATATATAACCACTCTGATGCCACGGACCCCCATATATAATCACTCTGATGCCACGGACCCCCATATATAACCACTCTGATGCCACGGACCCCCATATATAACCCCTCTGATGCCACGGACCCCCATATATAATCACTCTGATGCCACGGACCCCCAGAAATTTTATAAACGTGTAAAATATTATTTGGAAAATATTTATTTTTATTTCTAGTCACTATACTGTGTAAAATATTTAAATTTAATTTTTATTATTTGTTTTTATCCCTTTTCATGTATAATTCATTTTAATCTATTTTTTATAGTTTGTTATTAGTTTATTAAGATCATATTTTTGTTATTCTAATATTTATTTATTTTATTCACTTTATTAAAATCAGATTTTTTAAATCAATTATTTATTTTTAATATTTCATTTATTTTAATAAATAAATAATTCCTGTGACCCCAGTTTGAAAACCTCTAGTTTAGCATACGATGCCCTGTCAGCAACTGTATCATTCCTAGTGCTTTAAAATCTGTTCCGATTTTAAAAGTCACGTAGTGTATTCAAGCCTTGAGCTGATGTTCAGTTGTGTCTACATTATTTACGTCTCAAAAGAAGAACCCAGACAAAGGTTAAGGCTCTGCCATCAGAATCAAGTACAACAGCCTGCATGCAAAACAGCCCCTTTCCCTGGGTGATTTAATCAAGCCTCTTAATAAAAGGAATTCAAAATTTATGCATTAGTGCTGGCACAGTCTAAATGAAAATGAGGGTTGACAAGGGGGCGGAGGAAGCTCGGCGCAGGGCTTGTGGAGAATATTCCTGGAGACTGATTAGAGAAGCTGTGATAGCTAATGATATTCATTGGCACAAAAATGAAGCCCTTGGTGAGTCACGTCTCTTCTTGTCCCACATCTGACTCTCCAGACTCTTTATGAAACTGGCAAAAATATTTTGTTCAGAGCAGGCTCGTTCACATGGGGATCACTCCTTCTGATCAGCATGTTGATGTACGTTCAGTGGTGCCAAGACTCGCGCATGCCCGCTGTAGGAGGGAACAGACAGGCAAGGCACTCTGGGATTTCATCTAGCAGCAGCTGTGCTGGTGATGAACGTGTCACTACTGTCGGGGTCCCTCTGTGTTTCAGAGCTTAGAGATGTGTCAGCTCTTAGAAGATGCTCATTACTGCAACAAACCACAACTGATATTGATCACCAGAGTACACAAATAACAATCAAGTACGTGTTGATTTTTTTTTTTTTTTTTTTTAAATCAAAAAGTTAAAGCTGCAGTCCTTTTAAAAAAGTAGCTTTTTGGGGTTAAAAATTATCCAAAATAATTTGTACATAACCAGTCAGTGTTCAAAACTCTCTGCTTGCCGTAGCTCGATTCAAAATGGTAAGCTTGTAATAATGTTTTTAATTCCAGTGGTACTGGTGGATTTCCGCGGGAAATTCGAGCATGTCTTTGCGTCATTACGTCCCATCTGTACACATAAAGAAGATGTCTCGGCTAGTAGGCTATATTGCGTGTGAGGATATTGGAGGTGGAGATTTATAGCCTTTTCTCACAGCACTTGATATAATTAAACTTATCAATTTGATGGCGGATCCAGAAAGGTTCAAACGACAATCGCCAGTGACAACTGGAGATTCACCAGACTTCGGACTCAGACACTGCAACCAGCCCATGCGAAAACAAGGACAAATATCGGAAGGGCATTAAATGTAGTCATGCAATGCTGATGTTGTTAACACAAACAATTTGAGAACAAAGTATAATTTGCACGGATTTACGTGATAAGCGATCGTTAGATTTAATCGGTGTGATTTATTGCAATGCTTTTTTCCCCTTAGTTGGTCAGTACAAAAGTGGATGTTACTTACTTGTTTAGACGACATTTTCCGGTGAAAATTCTTATGTTGTTCATATTTCCAAAAAGTAGAATCTGTGATTGCGAATGACAGTATCCACACCGGCGCGGCGACTGACAGCCGCATATTCTCCTCAAAACATTGGATTCATCCGCGCTGTGCCATGCCGAGGCACAACCCACGTAAAGTTGATATTTCCGCAAATAACTGCAATTGCAGATTTCGAACAGAGATGGCGACAAAGAGGAAAAACTGCGGACTGCAGCTTTAATTAATTCGCAACATGAATGAGAACATTCGTGACATCATATATGAACTAGTTATTTGAGGTCAGTAATGACTTCACTAATCAGTGAATGACCTCACCAGAATCCACTTTGATCAAATCATCAGTGACCTGTGATCTCACTGAATACCTCAACGGTGCCTCAGTGTTTAGCTAGTTACCTCATCAATGAACTTTCTGCTGATTCCAGTGATTAGATCAATATCGAACACATCAATCAATCACAACTAATTTCTGAAAAATATATATAATTTGTGTAATATATTGCGTCTTTAGATGTGAGGCCGACTGTGGTGAGATTAGGTTTCTGTGTGGCGAGAAAGCAGCATGTTAATGATATCCTTGAACACACTCAATTGGTTTATTCAAGGGCTGTAGTCAAAGAAGCGTGCGTCAGGATGCAAAGTCTTGAGGATGAGAGGAGGAGACCAGGAAAAGACCCAAGGGCATAGTTTACACACAATGAGGTTGGAGGAGTGGAAACAATTATGTCAATATAATGCACAGTAAGCAACTCTGGACATAAGCCTCTAAGGACAGAGATAAAGCCTCCTGTTAAGATTAAATTACCATTGAATGGTAAAACAATTCATTTTCTTATTCAATTAAATTCCTTCATAGCGTATACTGATCCTCTCTTAAAGCTGAAGTGTGCAACTAGAGTCACCCAAAAATAATGATTGTTTTCAAACGGGTTTCCTTAAAGGCACAATATGTAACTTTTTTGCTTTAAAATTAGCAAAAATAGCAAAAATCACTATATCTACGTTATATATATTTTTTTTTTGTGTACTTACATTATCCCGACTGTTTCCAACAACTTTCAAACCAGGAGAAATTTTAATTTAATTTTTAGACACGGCACGTTTCTTTATTTCCGTTTTGTCGCAGTCAATGGCGTCATATCCGCGTTGTCCCTGGTTTCCGCTCGTGCTGCCATGGTAACCAGAGCTATGAGCAGAGCCCTCTGATTAACCAAAGCGACAGACGCAGACAACTGTGGAGTTCGCAATGTCTATTTGCACGCTGTTGTTGTTTCGTTCAAACATTACGGACCATGGCAAGCAGACTTTGGATAAAAAAGGAGAACTAAAACGAGAATCAATATCAGCGCGGTGTTTTCGAGATGCCGAGAGCTCCCATAGACAGTATATAAACAAGAGCTCCACGTCCGAGACTTCGACCGCTCCTACATGTACTTTATTAAACAGGTGAGCACATTTACATAAAACTAATCAATGTTATATAGTTCAACAATGATAAAATGTTAGAATATGATCTGTATGTTATTCTAATGTTGATCTAGCTTACTGCTAGTCTCATACAGACAAACTAACACATACTTTTCAACACATTCAAATGCAGTTTAGTGTGCTAATGTAATGTCAGACCAGGTGAAACAGCGCTGCGTTACCTCACAAGTTTAATTTGTCTAATAAACTGACCTGTGAGTAGTAATTCTGCGTGTAGTTCGGTAGAATGAAATGTCCGTATTCCTTTTATATCCGCAGGACTCGCGTCGCTTGTGGAGCTGATAGCTGTCTCTTAGCAATCCCGAACTGCTTCATATCACAGTCATGATAAAAGCATTGATGTATTCAGTCATCCATAAACATTATTAGATCGGCCGGCTTGACGTTGACGATAACATCCATAATTCTTAGCATGTGTTGCGTCATCAAACTACGCCTTTGTTATTGTAAAGAGGTTAGCGACCCCTAGTGGCGAAAAATTCCATACTGTACGTTTAATCACTCCCCTCATCTGTTACTGGTTGGAAAAACTCACCATTAGTTGCACCAGTTTTGCTGTTGAGCTGGTTGGGATTTTTTAAGTGCGACAGTATTTAAAACCTACAAATGGCTTATTAAACTGGTATTGGAGAAAGTGTCTATATAAAAAAACACAACACACTTTAGCTTTTAATAAAGCAATACATAAGATAAAATGAATGCAAATGGTATTTTCAAGGATAGAGTGTGCATGAAAAATAAACCAAAGTGGGTCACCATTCAACTGCATTCACTAAAGAGAGACGTGATGCAAGAAAATGAATAACAGCTCATTCCTATATTTGGATGTGCTTACCGGGGCCTGCGAGTCACAGGAATTCAGAGCTCGGATTTACTTTCCATTGACTTAATGTTAACAACAGCAGACTCACATGGCTCTTTAAATCTTTTACCCCATGCACACACACATGTCTCTTCAATCTCAGCGTCACCTCTCATGTGTCTTTGGCTAAAGTTGCAGTGCTAACCCGAGGATTCTTAGGATGGGTCTCAAATGTCAAATTTTCTCTCAATGGATCACTTTTGATACTGAAGCAGAAATGAAGATTTAAGTAGGTTTGCAGATTTCAAGTAAAAAGTTACTACATTTATAAACAATTAGAATTTATTAAGATTTAGGGAAAATTGTGAGGTCATAAATATAGCAAAAAAATAATGATTGTTTTGCTTTCGTTTAAATGACTTACAGTTAGTTACCCATGGCTCTATGCGATTACATTAAAGGCATAAAGACCACAACAGCCTTCAAATCACTTTCCTGATTGCTCTTAACTTCATGTTTGTCGCATGACTGAACACATTACTGAACCTGTAAACTGAAGCCACCCAGGCATCAACCAGATGACTATAGACCAATGAAATCTCTCAGGGTGTTTTTACAAGCTGAGCTACACTAGCAAGACAGCAGAGTAGAGGGCTTATTGTTTCATGCACTTTATTGGACTGAGCTCTTCCATTACAACAATATTAAAACTGCAGTTTCCCAAAAGCAGTTTATTTTTAAAAGATTCTCATGTCTTTTAGCACCTGGTGTCCATCTATGAGAGGATGTGAGGATAGAGCTTCTGCCAAACTCTTTATATTTAGCAATTTTTCCATTGAAATTTAACTAGGAATACACTATTGGAGAGAGTGCACGTAGCTGGACTGCATCTGACAGCATGATGCATGCATGAGCCACCAGTCGATGTGTCTCTCCCTATGGATGTGATTAAGGAAACATTCTGTGCTCTGCTATAAAAGCTTCGTGACACAGGTGGGCTTGGAGGAAGATAGATTGTGACGATTCCCTTTTAATTCTCAGCTGAAGCAGTCGGCCATTAATTGAAATGTCAGCTTTTTATTGCTGTTGTGTTTTCTTTTATGGCTGCAGCAGCCACTTAATGTTTCCATTGAGAAAACTCCCTCATCAGCTGTCTTTCTCTCTCCTTCTCTGTTTTTCATGACTGTCCTCTAGAAATGAGAGGAAAAGTGACAGGGAGCAGACAACATGAACTCTCACAACTGTCCCTTTGCCTCATCATTGTGAGTAATGATGTCTAAAATAAACCAAACTGATTGTGGCACTCTGGCGTGAACAGACACCAGTGAGAAGGAAGGAACCACAGAGGGAAATGAGGTGTCCCAACTGTCAAGCTAGGCCCTGTTTGAGGACATTGCGAGGAATAGAAATGTAATGAAGACATTACACCAACTGCTCCTGGGCCTTTATCTGTCACTCATTTATAGACCACCCGTTTACATCATATCACCTCTATAAACCCCTCAGAATTACAGTAGAATGCAATAAATCTGCTATAGCAATTAAACTAACTTAGTCTTTTTAACAGGAAAGGGACATCTTTTATTCTTTCACATTCTTGTCAGTAATTCGTAGTGTATGACGAACAGGTCAACACCCCATTTACTGGCTCACTATCTCATTTTCTCTCCTATCTTTTTCATAGTCTCTCACTTCCACTGATATTTGTGTGAAAATGTGCATTTCATTTTTTCAGTGGCAAGTCGATATATCCATGAATAATTCAGCCAGACCAGTGCACTTTCTTGCACTCTATTTATTTAAAAATAACCTTCAAATAATGTACAATACAGCATTCAATATTGTCTCTGCTTTATTACAATAAATTATACAAAATCCTTTGTCCGCTGTTGCCATCATTGTTGTGTTCTTTAATGTCAAGTGTGTAGCTCAGCAGTGATGTAGGGGGTAGGGAGTCCGAATCAAATGATTGCGTCTCATCCTGTCTACTGAAATACCTTCATCTGATCGATTTTTGAAGGAAGCATAGATGTATTCTATATTCATTTTGAAAACACTTGAGTTGTTTTCAACCAGATATCATCTTTCCTTTCATAGAACAACCAGCTGGAAGATTACCAATCAGATTTTCCCAACCGAGACTGCCTTGCTGTTGGTTACGGAAGCTCTGCTTATTGCGAAAGCTGATTCAAAATGATCAGTTCTCATTCTTACAGATATATCTGCAGCTTTCGACACTGTTAATCATCAGCTTACCTCACATGTAGGTCTATCAAGGTGGCTCCAAAGCACATCAACTGCTGACGGGAGTTCCTCAGGGATCAGTTCTCGGACCTTTCCTTTTCTCCATATACGTTATACATCACTGGGTCCCATTTACAGTCCTGTCATGTGTGGTGGATTTTTAACAGATAAAATAGTAAACTGTATATTAAACTAACCATGTTTCTAACATCTAACCTTACTTCCTTTTTCAGGCTTAACATGATAACACTTTGAAACACAATGTACTAAAACGTTCTGTCCTGTGTTTTTGAATGCTGTATGTTGTGTTGCCATACCCCTTTTACTTTGGTAGTGTGAGTGTATAAATAACAAATTTGGGAATTGAAACTAGACAGATGACTAAATTTGAACCTTGTGATTAACAATGAAGTAATCATTAAAACAAAGTTTGCTTTACCTGAGAATAGAAAGGGAATGTCGATTGGAGACAACCCAGGTAGACTTAGAACTGAAAGGGAATGTCGAATGGAGACAACCCAGATAGTTAGGTTTAGGAAAAAATCTACAACACATGTGCTGATGATACACAGCTCTACTTTTCATTTCAACCAGATGATCCAACGGTAGTTGCATGGATCTCAGACTGCCTGGCGGACATCTCGGCACGGATGAAGGAACGTCACCTACAGCTCAACCTAGAGAGGACAAAGCTTCTCATCTTTTCTGTCACTCTAGCTGTACTCCACAATTTCACCATCCAGGTTCATCAATAATAATCCCATCAAGTTTGGCAAGGAATCTTGCAATTTCGATGACCAGCTGACCTTGACGAAATCACTTTCCAGAATGTTTTCATTCACTGTTACTTGCTGGTGGAATGATCTTTCCATCACCTATCCAGAACAACGAATCTGCTTAAAACGTATCTTTTCCATCAGCACTTAACTGCATCATGCTGAAAGAAAAAGTAGGAAAAAAATTCTAACCCTATGCTACCATTATTCCTTAATCTCTCCCTGTTTAGCTTGTACTTTTCTAAATGATGTCTGAAACTTTGTATCACAAGCACTTCTCGTGTGTATTGCCTCTTTATGATGAATCATTTCATTCCTCATTTGTAAGTCAGTTTGGATAAAAGCGTCTGCTAAATGAACAAATGTAAATGTATCCTTCACTGTCTATGATTTCCCACAATCCTGTGTTCCATTTCATGACAATTGAGCTAAAAAAATAAATATGGAATCTGTAAGTAGTGGTTGGTGGTCAAATTGTATGTAAATGTAAATTCTTTTTGCCTACTTTTCCCACTTTTGATGTCATTTCTAGCGAGAAACTTCTACTGTAGTAATTAAATATTTGCTTACTAAAGCTCTCTCTATTTTGTTGTAGATCATTCAACCATTACGCTGCCTCAGAGGTCTGTCCGAAATTAGTTTCTTGCGGTGCCTTGATGTGCAAACGTTGCCTGCAACAAGTCAGATGCCTAAGGTTTCGGACGCAGCCTACACAAGATCAAAGCTGGTTTCTGCTTCAGTGTGAAAAATAAAAACGTCATGAGGGTGAGTTTAAATGATGAAAGAATTTAAGGGTGAAGTATTCCTTTAAGGGGGCTTGCACCCCAATAATAAGCCTTATGCATTTTCTACATTTCCAGAATGATTCAGATCAACTAAATGTCAATCTGCAAAGCTTAACCTGACTCCAGAGGGACTTGACAAAAAATCAAACCGCTTTCATTTGCGTCAGAGTGACTGTAAATCAATCATGACATAATTTTACTAACTGTGATTTAAGAAGCATATGTAGACACGCACAGTTGCACACACACACACTCTGTGCCGTGTAAAGCTCATACCAGCGGACTGTAGAAGCATGTGAGGAATGATGACAGGGTCCACACTTTAATGGGCCCCTGTCCTCAGCCTGTTTTTCTAACTCATCTGGATTCCATTAAAGAGAGGCTGTCTGTCCGCTGCTGTCAGAGAGAAAGAGGGAGGAAAAATGAATGGAAGAAAGTGAAAAGTGTAGTGATAGGCTGAAAGAGAAAGGAGAGAGGGTGATAACGGAAAACAACAGACAAGAAAAGATCACCGGAGAGCATGATTACAGAGATTATTTAGGGAAAGAGGTCTTCCAGAAAGAGTCAAAGCGACAGAAAATCTTCTTATAATGGCTTTACACTGAATGAAAGACCAAAAATAAAGCTGTTCATAATGCTTCTGATCAGAAGGATAACACTGATGAAAGTGGACAGTGAAAGCTGGCGCTTTCCTCCGCAGAGAGCGTCTGCCAGGCATTGGTTCTTCTTGGCTCAGTAACTCAGCACTCATGCCATGGCACCAGGGTGAGTGGAAATTTCTCCCAGCTCATCCAAATCTGCACACTCCCAACAAATCATTTCAAGATGGATGTTTCAGAGATTATAGACGGAATGAAGAGAGCAGGACAGTGAAAGAGAGATAAAGCATTTCACTGAATGCTCAGGATGTTTCAATAGGGTTTCTGCTCTTATTGCCAGTTCTGAGTTTAAGAAGAACATAATTCCCAATTAATAATTCCAACTCATTCTCAGAACTGATCTGTTTTTATTGTATTTTACCTTTAAACCACAGTTAGATCACATTTTTAAATTGGTTTACCTGAGCCGTGTTCCAAGAGCATTAATATTACTTGCACATGATTGCGTATGGAAGCCCATTGCCTACAAAAAAAAAAAACATGCTTTGATAAATCATGATTATGGCATTATCTAAATTATGAGATATAATACATAATTACAAGATAAAAAAGTCAGTCAAAATTATGAGATAGAAAGTATTAGTCATGACTTAAAAATATGAGATAAAAATTCAAGTTGAAATTTTGAGTTGACATCTCATAATTTTGACTTTTTTATCTCATTTTATCTCACGATTATAACGGTCGAAATTATGAGATAAAAAGTAATACGTATAAGATTAACCTTAATAAGTGACAAAGTCAGAACTTTTACAATCATTTCTTTAAATCGCACAATTTTATTTTATTTTTAAAACTATGAGATAAAAAGTAATGAATATGAAAAACATTGGTAATTATGACAAAAGTCGAAACGTATTATTTTTACTATAAATCTCATAATTATAACAGTCTAAATTATGAGATAAAAAGTTGTAATCCTGAATTAAAATTGAGATAAAAAATTCATAATTATGACTGATTAAGTTCTGACTCCTCATAATTTTGACTTTTTTTCTCATAATTATGTCTAAATTATGAGATAAAAGGAAAAGAGGCAGGCCAAGGAACAGCTGGCGCCGCGACCTGGATGCAGATGTGAAGAGGTCTGGCCACACATGGGGACAGTTAGAGAAGTTGGCCCAGGACCGGGACGACTGGAGAGCCCTTGTTCGTGGCCTATGCCCAAAGTTGGGCGGTAGGCGTAAGTAAGTAAGTAAGTATGAGATAAAAAGTAATTATGACATAAGCAATAATAATGACAGAAGTTGAAACTTTTATAATTATGTCTTTAAATCTCAATTTTATTTTTTACAATTTTGACATCATAATTATGGCTTTTTATAAAAAAATATGACACTCATAAAAAAAAAAAAATTGGATAAAGGTCATAATCATCTTTTGGCAGTGCTGCATAGCAACCCAGGTACAGAAAATGGTGCAAGCTTTTTGTCTCAGACCACAGACTCATTCTCTCTTATATCGTATGCTGTCGTATAACTGTGTCATCGATTGTAGTAAATATGACCTCAGGGGACTTCAGTAATAATCCTACTGTAATATTAATGCTTTGTTCATCTTGTTGCTGCTAGTTAAGAGATTATTAAAAAATCTACTCAAATGAATATGAACTCGTATTTATTTTTTTATTTTTTTGATGAATAGCCATGTAATATTAAAAAAAATTATGCTCCGTTAGTAAAAATATTTGAAATTAAATGATTAAATCTGGTTCCATAAAATAATTGCTCACGTTCTGAAATTAATTCCAATCATCAGTGATGTAAATGTGACTGCAAAGCCCCCGGCTCTTTTACAGCTCTCAGAGTGTACATGTGTCACAGATGAGTGACAGCTAAACTCAAGCCAATTCTGGTTATGCGGGCTTCTTATGCACTGTTGCCAAGCCAACAGCTTTTATGGGTCAGGCTTAATTGGTGACCTAGACGTGCAAGACTGGATGAGTTGAGTGATGTTTCTGTGTGTGTGTGTGTGTGTGAAAAGGAGTTTTTAATCCTTGCCCTGATTCTTACTGAACTCCAAGCGCTATACACATCTCTCAGCAAGTGTGTGTCTGTTTGCACGTGTGTGTCTTCACAGTCTTCACGAACACTGTCCGGATATTCCACTCTTGCTCTTGTGTGGAAGTGGGTTCTGCATGAGAAATACAACTGAACAGCTTTACCATGACTGTTCTGGAAGTGCCATGTTTAATAATAAATACATTTCAAGCCTATGTCTTTGTTAAGATCCCGCATCTTTCTGAGCCCTCATGTTTAGTTTATTTTGTAATGTATGGAGGTGTTTCTTAAACTGTTTGGATACTGGGTTTTTGGCCTGTTTCACATTCGGACTAGTTTATACAATTTATCTGTGTTGAGAATTTTCTTTTTTTTTCCTGAAAGGCATGCATGAGCATTTCCACCCCCATCTTAAAGGTGTCCTATGCACTTTTACAAAGTCTTGGTTTTGGGGTCTACCAATATAGATTTTCATGTTTGATTGTTCAAAAATGCATTATTTTTCACATATTTTACATTTTTTAACCTGAAGCACGGATTTTACAGGACGTTTCAGAGTGGTAAGCTCCTAAGGATCGGTGAGCAGTCTTATAATAGCAAGAGCCCCATAGTTAAACAGTACATCAACACTGTAATGAACTAAGATAATTGAAATAAACAGCGTCTCTTCGACATGGCAACATCAACACACTACAGGTTTTTTTCTTCGTCTTCTCTAGCGCAGCTCAACCTCGCCCTCGTTTTTCGTATTCTGTGGGCGGGGATTATTTAAATGAGTGACATTGTGACTTCACAAGATCCGGAAGAGGTGCATCATAGTCCCAACGAGATGTGTTGTAGTTCTTGAAAAGTGTTTTTCTGTCTATCTCCCTTTGGTGTGGACTTTGTAACCTTGCAAATCTTTTTTATGATCAAACAGCAACATTACACACTAACTAAAATTTTATTTAAAAAGTGAAAAACGCATAATAGGACCCCTTTAAATATTGTATAGTGTTTATTAGCATTCTGTGGTAGAAATAATAGTGGAAATTACATTTGAAACATTTTTGGGATAAAATGTAACAAATAACATTTTTACATTTGCATCTTTTAAAAAAAAAAAGTATACTCTTTGTTAATTGGAAATGACAAAAAAATATTCTGTTCACAAGTGATATTTTCATTACCTTGATGTCACAACTGAGGGACAGTTTTAATCTTTGAAGAATCAATATTAATCAATTTATATAAATTTTCATATTTTAAGTTTGAAAATCAGAGTATACGACATGGGAGGCATTTTATAAGTAGCAAAAATGATCAGGAAAGCATGGTAAAACATTTCCATGTTTATTTTGAACTTCACACATATATATATATATATTTATTTTGAACTTTATATATATGTAATGTAATATATATAATATAGATTTAAATATTTTAAGTCATAAAAAATACCCCAGTGTTGAAGCAGCACCCATGAATGAAGTTGTTTTTCTGCATGTTTAACTAATACTCATCACTAATCGTCTTATTTTATCACACTTTTCTCATAGGTTGACATCCCTTCCTATTTAATTAAATATGAATTAAGCGTTTTAAGCCTTCCAGAGTGTGAATGTGTGTAAAAACAGCCAGACTTCAGCCTTTTAAATCCTCTCATTATTGTGCTCTTAGTGCGGATTTCCTATTCACAGTCACTCCGTAAGAAGTGAAAAGAGACAGAAAACCTTTTAATTAGAGGAGAGTCATGTGCAGGAAAGAAAGAGCTGGTCTGGAAGTCTATAGTAGAAAATAAGCAAACACATTTTGCATGATTAAAGATTGTGAGGGGAAAAAATGAAATATTCTTCTCTTTTTAATTGGTCTCCTCTTTTTTTTCCTGCATTAAAGCGGTTATCTTCCTCCTTCAGGTCGGCTGTGTGGTGTCTGAGAAACAGATTTCTATCAGAGTGGCTTTCGTAATTGTCACTGTCTAGAGTAACTTCTCCTGAGCAGAGCTGTGCTACCAGTCATTAATAATACTCAACGCTTGTCCTTGGGCATCTTGTCTTCCCCCACTCTCCTTTTCCTTTGCTCTTTTCCTTTTTCCTTCTTGCTTTTACCTTCTCCCCTTGGGAAATGTCAAAAGCAAAGAGAAATCATGTTTCTGCTCAAAGATGTCAGTACTGGCAGCCATATCTCAGTATGCAATCGCTCTGTGTGTATATGTGTGTATATGTGTGTTTTCATGCCTCCTTGTCAAAATCTTTTCATCTCTACATGTTTGACAAAAGTAAATATGCCACATATAGCTTTACTTATCCATCACCATCAACAGCCCAATATTTTTCAATGTTTTTTTAACCTCTCAGTAACATATATACAGCATATATCAGTAATGTATATAATATAGAGTGTATATAAATATATTTAATATTAGTAATGTAAAAGCATGTATGTACACAAAACTGCCATTTATATGATGAGCCAAAACATGACCAGTCACAGGTGAAGTGAATATTGTTGATCATCTCCTAAAGCCATATTAAGGTCTGGACAGATTAGATGGGAAGTTCTCATAATCAGTGTGTTGGATGCAGGAATAAAGATCTGAGCGACTTTGACAAGGGCCTAATTGTTATGACAAGGCAACTGGGTCCGAGCAAGGCTTGTGTGTTGCTCTTGGTCAGCAATGGTGAGAATTTCCCAACAGTGTCTGAGGAGGGACAAACCACAAACCACCATCAGGGTGTTGGGCGCCCAAGGCTTATTGATGCACGAGGGCAACAAAGGCTATCCCGTCTGGTCCGAGCCAGAAGGTGGTTTTTTTAATGATGGTTATGGGAGGAATGTGTCACAACACACAGTTCAGTTTATCACACTCTGCTGCGTTTGGCTGCGTAGCTGCAGACCAATCCGAGTGTCTATGATGGCCGATGTCCACCGTTGAATGCAATGGGCACACGAGCATCGGACCAGGTCCACCTTGGAGCAGTGGAAGAAGGTCGCCTGGTCCGATGAGTCCCTTTTTTTTTTTTTTTTTTTTTTACATCATGTGAATGGCTGTGTACGTGTCTGCCGTTTACCTGGGGAAGTGACGGCATCAGGATCACTGTGGGACGACGACAAGCCACTGGAGGGAGTGTGAAGTTCTGCTGGGAAACCATGAGTCCGGCCATTCATGTAGACGTAATTTGACACGTCCCACATACCTAGACATTGATGCAGAGCAAGAACACCCCTTCATGACAATGGTGTTTCCTGGTGGAAGTTCCCTCTTTCATCTGGATAAAGCACCCTACCACACTGCACACATTGTTCAAGGGTTTGAGGAACATGATGAAGAGTTCAAGGTGTTGCCCTGGCCTCCAAATCTCCAATTAAGCATCTGTAGGAAGTGCTGGACCAACCAGTTCGATCCACGGTGGCTCCACCTCACAACCTCCAGGATTTGAAGGATCTGCTGCTAACGCCAGATACCACAGGACACCTTCAGGGGTCTTGTAGAGTCCATGCATCAGCGGGTCGGCGCTGTTTTGGCAGAATGCGGAGGACCAACAGTATATTAGGCAGGTGGTCATAATGTTTTGGCACTCTAGATGACACAGGCTGACAGGTCTTTACATGCAATCTGCTAGAAATCACACACACACACACATTATTGTATGGCATCATTGATAAGAGCTAATATTATATTCTTAGTTGTTTGTATTTCATACAAATAATATGCATGCCTTGCATGTGTTTGGTGAGATACACATGTTGCTGGTATGGAATTTTTGCTTCCTTTGTTATGAGAACACTCTGCGTCAGGAGCCATATAGCCCCGCTCTGACTGTGAACTCTCTGTTGTCATGGCGACAAGTATAGCCCTTAAACACAAGCTTACATTACTGCTGTATCTTTATGAGTAAGGAAACCGTGACTGTAAATATTAATATGGTTTTCGTAGCTGATATCGTTTTATTTTGATCTGCACTTCAAGTTATTTCAGTGTGTATGGATGCATGAAAGATGAAGCGTGTGTGCATATTTTAAAGAGCTGGTTAACCCCTTTTATAATTCTCCAGTCTTCCAGAAACACCCACTCTAGTGAAGCCTTTGTCACTCTGAATGCGCTGTTGATATTCTGCGCATTGATTCGCTAGTGCACAATCCAGAACACATGATTACACTGAAACCTCTTTAACCTTTTCTGTTTCTGGGTTCTTTCTTTATCTGCTCACCGCAGAGCAGTTAAGAAACGTCTTGATATTTCAATCCAGCAATCCTGAACAGATATCAAATGTTTCCAGGCACATTTCTGTCTAAACACTTGTACATTTTAGTCTTATCCCTTTGTGTTTGTCTCTGTTTTTTTCACTTCATCTTCGCCTGTTCTGCCACTTTCTCCTCCTTCATTTAGTCCTCCCTCAATGCTTAAAAGTGTGTCACATTATTTAATAGGATTGTACAAAAAATAGGCTCTTCCTCATTTGTAGCCCTTTTAAATGGACTCGTGAAAATGAATTGGAGAAGAAATTACTTTTTTTTTGTGGAGTTAAGCAGCGTGTCTTCACATTTTTATTAATTGCTATTT
This sequence comes from Abramis brama, assembly GCF_963993115.1. Lineage (NCBI taxonomy): Eukaryota > Metazoa > Chordata > Actinopteri > Cypriniformes > Leuciscidae > Abramis > Abramis brama. The sequence goes on from NC_139971.1 coordinate 38,608,662, forward strand.
TAAGTGGACTTGATAATTTATAAATGTCATGAATAAAAGTGGTTACATTGTCATGTGATCACAAGATTTTCACAGCAGACAGTAGAATCTGTCATTACTCAGTTCAAAAGGAAATAAAACCCATCAAATGTCTTTCCCCACTAGCGTATTGTTTTTTTGTTGTTGTTGTTTTTTAAGTTGCTAGCCACTGCCAGCGTTTTTGACCATTTTCACAAAAGTTTCATCCTACATTAATGGCAGCAGCACTTGAGCTGCACTGAACTCAAACCTTAGGCTATCATATTCTCCAGCATGATTTGTAATGATCCAAAAAAGCATCTTGAGCTTCAATGGAAGAAGAACGCCTAACTGCCTGAACAAGAATAAAACAAATGAATCAAAATAAAACACATCAGTCAATCACTCAATTGTGTGTTCTCATTATTTCTATACTTGCCCCCTGTTGTCATTTGTACGTCAGAGTTATAAAACAGAGAAGAGAGTACCATGATTTGTTCCTGTTTTCAGGAACGAGAATCAGCAAGAGAGCGGGAAGTGCCTCAGTTATTAAAGAGGGCCCTGTGGCAGTACTGTCCGTTAGTGAAAGCTGTAATTAACAGTGTGTTTTCATCGGTGTACACCGCTTAATAAGAGGAAGGAAGTCTCAGCGGGAGCGTCAGATTAGAGGTGTGAGGTACAGATGCCCTCTTATAAAGCAGTTAAAATGAGCTCCTGTCTTTTATAGAGATCTGTGGACTGCAATTCTCATATTAACTCCATGTATTAGCTGATACGCTGCCTACTTACTACATATAGGGAGCTGGATTCTAAGACAGCATCATTACTTTATATATATATATATATATATATGTGTAACAGTCGCTGTTTGGAACTTTTTGATTTAAATAGGCAAATGCTTAAGAGTCTATGATTGGATCATTATTGCAGTAATTATTATGTTTCTGTCATGTTATATGATTGGCAACAGTTCTTCTAACCCTAATTGATGGAGTGTGTAGCATTTCATTTCTTAAACAACCATGTATGAAGACACATCAGGGCCATATTCCAGGATGACAATGTCAAGATTCTTCAGGCTCAAACTGTGAAAGAATGGTTGTGAGGAGCATGAAGAATCATTTTCACACATGAATTGGCTCCTCTGAGTCCAGAGCTTAAATTCATTAGCCGCGTTTCCATTACTCTTCAAATTGCGCAAATTGAAAATGCGAATTGAAAATATGCCCAATGGAAACAATCAATCAATTTTGCAAAAACTCCTATTTATCGCAAAAACGTTTTTTCGCTCGCATGAGGTGGTTTTTCAGGCAATTCGAAAAAGAAATTTTTCGCGAAACTGCAATGGAAACATTTTTTCGCACATTTCCAGGTCACCTGACGTAGACGACGCGGTGTGTTTGGACAGAATACGAGACAGAGTTCTTTATTAAATTCATATAAGACAAAAGAATAACAGGAATAATGGATTTTAAACCTCAAATAAATGCCACAATCAAGACCTCGAAGCAGATACAGTATGAGGGAGAAACACCCAGAAACTCCTCATATGTGCCGCTCACAAGTATAATAAGGGTCATTCCTTACCATGAATGCTTGGAAAACACACATACATCTCCTTCGATTAATAATAATGGCTGGTGCAGTGGATGGGATATAATACATAAACCTACCAACGTCCGTTGCCATGGTTTTTGGAATGATTTTACTTATCGTGAGAGGAAAAAACTAAGTTTTAGTCGCATAACATCGGTTAATGGAAACCAGGAAACGCCGTCATTTCGCAATAGTTTTTTGTCGACATTTAGAAAAAAGTTTTGCGCAAATCTGTAATGGAAACGCGCCTACTGAAAGTCTTTGGGATGTGCTGGAGGAGACTTTACAGAGTGCTGGACTCTTGCATTGTCAATACAAGATCTTGAGCAAAACTGATGCACCTTTTGATGGAAATAGCCTATAAATGCTGTTCTTTTGAACTTTTGAACATTTATCAAAGAATCTTTTGAACATTTATCAAAGAATCTTGAAAAAAAAGGTTATGGAAGCCATTAAGCAGCACAACTGTTGAATATAATAAGAAATGTTTCTTCAAATCAGCATATTAGAATGATTTCTGAAGGATCTTGTGACTGAAGACTGGAGTAATGATGCATGTATTTTTACTGTTATTGAATGGTAAGAAAGAAAGGCAGCTTGCAAGCCCAGGAATGAAATGACCCATGCACCTACTCATTTCAAAAGTCAATATATCTGTTGTCTTGCAGAATTATTTGTTCGGCTCCAAATTATTGATTGTTGTCTTTGCAATTTACCGTAAGCCTGAGTCGTCTCTGTAGATAAGCAGGAGTCTAGAGAGCTGAAATGTCTGTCTCTGTCTCTCACTAACACACTCTCACACACAGGAGCTGCCATAATGAATCATATTACAGAAATTTCGCAATTTTATTTTGGCTCGGTGCATGACAAATGTTGTTTGGGCATTCCCCTTAGAGGCTGTTATTATTATAATGACTCGTATTAGTTTCAGCCTGAAACCCTTCAGGGCTTGAGCTGAAACACAGTCCAACAATACTGGAGCGGCGTCTGAACAGGAAAGAAGAAACATGTCCAAGTGTTCGCTGTTTCCAAAAAAACCAACATGTGTTTATGTACTTTTATGGATCGTTTTTATGTCACCATTGTCTTAGCTGATGTTAACTGCTGTTGTCTTGTGTTTTCCAGGTTGCTTATTTCCACATCCACATGGCTGTTCCCAAACCTTCCCATTACACGGCAGTACAGTGTAAAAAAAAATAAAAAAAAATTCGAAGTTGTAAATAAAACAAATATTATTGAGTATGTTTTACAAGAAAATACTATTTCAGTCTTTCTGATGTTTAATTAAATCTTCGCAATTACCTGTGAAATTTAACAGCAATTTCTGAGTGAAACTAGTTTCGAAATCCTACACCAATCTTTTTTTTAGTGGATGTGTTGTTGAACACCATGAAATCAAAATGGACAATCCTTATTTTCTTTATTGAATATTGCAGTATTTATTATAAATGATTTGTCCGTGTACATCATTTTTTTTCAAATTCACGTGTCCTTGTAATCTTTGATCAAAATAACTTCCCCTTCCACGTCTCTTCTCTGATGATGCGTTTACTGGCGCAAGGGCGGGGCAACCTGTCAATCACGCGAGATCCACCAATAGAAAACCACAACCATCCAATCAATTCCCCACAGACAAAATCAAGTCACACTCTACATTTGTTCTTGTTCGAGAAGCTGTTTCACTCACATACGTTACAATAAACAAAAAAAGACTATCGCAACTTTTTTTCGCAACTCTTTGCTCTCTCTGTTACAGAATACAGCTTTTACTAGTAGATGTTGGAACATGGCTGCATTGAATTTGATCCCATTCAACCACAAAAGCATCAATGAGGTCAAGCACCAATGTTGACTTTCCAACTCTCAATCCTGAAGACTCGGGACTGGGTTCACATTAGACCCATGCTGGCATCCTGTGACACACTAAGCACTTAAGTAAGCCTCATTCTACTGAAAATGTTTGTCTAATGATATTGCATGGCCTGATTGATTTTATTTAAGGGTGTATCTGGAACAGGCAAACCCATCCATTAAAACGGGGTGTCCACATAAATTTTGGCCATATGTTAACATGTATTTTCTTTATGCTTGATTGACTGAAAGCACAGCGGGGTAGTGCATAGATGAGCTCAGGAGTGTAGAGTTGTAATGAACAGTGAGACAGCTCTCCTCCACTGACACTGACAGCTGTATCCAGCTGTGCACACCTCTACCAGATGTAGCCGTCGGCCATGTTGTTGCTAAGGAAATGCTAGTATCTAAGCATTAAATAGCAAGGTAACATCCTCAGCATATTTTGCTCCATTAAGTAGTTGTGAGTAAAGACATAATCAGATATTCTCCTTATGCATTTACATTAAAAATGATTTGATTGAGCAATTTTCTCTATGGAGCTGTATTAGGATGTAAAGGTGCATCTGCTTTTTAAAAATCTTCAGCTTTGATTAAAATAAATTATGAAAATGTATAGAAATATATCACCCAACTAGTAATACTATAAATAAATAGAAATTCTGTAATGATTAAATAATATAATACATTACTAAAATGAATTGATAATAAATAAATGAATAAATTAAAAATATTTGATCACCCTCGGATTATATATTACATGTATTGCTTATACACTATGGGTCAAAAGACACCTTTTAACCCTCTGGTGCTGTTAGGTCATTTTTTACTTTTTTTGGAGCATTTTTTACTTCATCAGAATGGTATGAAACTTGGTAAAGGCTTTGGTACTTACTGTATGAACAAAAATAAATAAAAATCATGGTCGCGGTCATACAAAAATGACAGAATTGGAAATGAATGGGAGTCAAATTTCATGTATTGGTAACTGCACCCAAAGGAAATCTTACTGAAAGCTAACTTTTGGAGATATCAACTTTAAATTTAGAACACAACTTGTTAAGAGTAAAACATGTTTTGGAAAATATATATTTCATATAAAAATTTTAAATGGTATTTTTGGATTTTTCATAACAATTGAAACTTTTTTTCCAAGTTCACTTTAAAAAAAAAAGTTTTTTACGTTTTTCAATAATCTGCCAAATCTGCCAAGTTGGTCTTTAAAAAGAGACCAACCTTAAGTCTGTGATCCAAAGCATTCAGACCGTTTCAGATGGACATTCCATTTTCAGGTCCATGCTCAAAAAGTGGATAAATGGATTATTACTGCATAAATGTAATTTAATACCATACATCCCCTTAAAATACAAAGTATTAAATAAAAAATATTATCGAACTAAAATATAGTATCATTTAATTGAAAAAAAAAAAATCTGTAATTTTTGACCGACACACGAGCGGGTTAAAATGTTTTTGAAAAAAGTCTCTTGTGCTCACTAATGCTGCATTTATTTGATCAGAAATACAGCAAAAAGAGTAATATGAAATGATTACCATTTTATATTTTAATATATTTTAATGTAATTTATTCCTGTGATGCAAAGTTGAATTTTCAGCATCATTACTCCAGTCTTCAGTGTCACATGATCCTTCAGAAATCATTCTAATATGCTGATTTGATGCTCAATTAGTATTAGTTCACAGTTATTAGTAATGGTTCTTATTATTATAAAGGTGGAAAACAGTTTTTGCCGCTTAATATATTTGTGATAACTGCGATGCAGTTTTTTTTCAGGATTCTTTGATGAATAGCAATTTCAAAAGAACAGCATTTATTTGAAATAGAAAACTTTGTAACATTATAAATGTCCTCTGTTTCTTTCTATTGCTGAATAAAAGTATTACTATTTTTTTTTATCTTATCCAAACATTTGAATGGTGTTGGTTCGGTTTCTACAAAAATGTGTTCAACATTGAACAGACACACAAGACAAGACATTGTCAAAACTTCTACATTCCAGATTAGAAAAATACAGAAAATAACTGGTCCTTTTTGGTCTCGCCTAACACTAAATGCAAACTGCAGGGTGTAAATCACAGTTAAAGTGAACGACTTGCTCATATTCTCATTACATCTGGCAACATTGAGCAGTAAACCACACATAAAAGTCTGGAAAGTTCATTTAATTGAACTTGAAATCTATGACGAATGGATTTAAAATAGAAATGCAATGCAAGCATATCGTCAAAGCAAGCAAAATGAATTTGCTCTGACAGAAATAATTGATAGTTGCCTTGCAGTGAATCAGAAGACTTGCCCTTAAGAAGGGGACGAGCCAATGCTATTCGTGCCCTACTTTCCTCCTATCACCATCCAGGCAGCTCTTGTGAACTGAACGCTGGAGGTATAGAGCCTTTCTGGCACGCTTGGCCTGTCACAGAGGGTGAAGCACAATGCAGACATCCGAAAAGGGAGGGGTGCTAACATTGTTAAATGAGATGCTTTTCTTATTCAGTTCCCCTTCACACTGTCCCTCACTGTCCCATCATGTCTCTGGAACTGTCATCATTGTCTTAATGATGAGCGTGTCTATCACTTGTCAATCTGAAAGTGTCTTTGTCAGCACAGTGTGACAGTTCGGTTGGTGAGCTGAAGGCAAGCGCTGGAAGTGCTGAGATGAGCTATCTCCTCACAGAGTCTTGCTTTTGCACAAATTGTTATAGTGGAGGTTTCATTTTTTATTTTATTTTTCAAACGAAAAGTGACAGCTTTGAATCATGCTTTGCAAGAGAGACTTTTCCTGTCGTCTACACTGCTAATGTTTCTTAAAAATAATGATATTTCCATAAATGTCTGAGTGTTTTTTTGGGTTTTTTTTGTCCATACACTGTAAAAAGTGAACCGTTGGATCAACTTAAAAAAATTTCTTCAATTGGTAACACCTAAAGAAATTAAGTTTTCTCAACTTAAATTATCACATTTTATCGTGAAAAACGTGATAATTTAAGTTGAGAAAACTTAATTTCTTTAGGTGTTACCAATTGAAGTAATTTTTTTAAGTTGATCCAACTGTTCACTTTTTACAGTGTACTGTTGTTATTTTGGACCCCATTGACTTTCCTTATACAGGCAACAACACTTGTGGCAGGACCAATTTCGATTTTGAGTTGTCCGAAATACTGGTGTTTTTAGATTTTTAGATTTATGATTTATAGACTTTTGATTTAGAAAATGCCTGCAGAGTGTTGACACTCTGATGCGTTGTGAAATTTGCATACATATTATGGTTATGTTTGCGGGTCAATTTGATGCATTTATCCAAAGAAATTACATTACATTGAAAGCATACATTTGAATCAGTTCATGCATGTTCACTTGTTTTTTTTTTTGTTACCAGATTTTTGTTGTTGTTGGTTTGTTTGTTTTCATGGTGTGAATTGTGGTGGACTGTATTTAATCCAATTAGGGTTAGTTTGAAATCCCTCACAATCATAATCAGATTTTTAACCAAATGCATGGTTTAAAATAATCTTCAAAATATCTTCCCTTGCGTTCCACAGACGAAAGAAAGTCATAAAAGAAAAGATGACAGAATTTTCAGTCTAACACTTTAAAAACCATAATTGATCACTCTTCTTCCCCTATTTACCACAAAAAGATCATATCAGATACAATTCAATACTTATCTCTTTACTCCTCTCAACTCTTAGAAGATGCAATCGCTGTGAAAATGTGTTCATCATGGTACAAGCTGTTAGCAGGCAGTATTTGTCATAAGTTCCAGTATGCTGAAGTCTTGTCCAGTGGGTATTCTACTCTCTATTCCCTATGGGACTCTCAGATCCCAGTGCAGTCAATTATGATATGTCCGCAGGCTCCGGTCTGCATCCAACTGATATGCAGCCTGGCTCATTCAATCCCACTTTGTCTCGAACTGCCATTACTCACCCAAACTGTGGGCTGGTAGACAGTGAGAACAGATCAAATTAATAGCATGAGACATGTTAGAAGCTTTATTGTCAAATCATTCTATGCTAATAAGCTGATGAATCACAGGTTAAAAATGGAGGATGAAGCAACTTCAGGGTAAAGTTAGTCTAGGAGGTGTAGGTAGTGTTCCTCCTACGTACACTACAGAGATTTCTTTCTATTATTATATGTTACACAGAAGAAAGTCAGTCATATATGTTTTGAGGTTGAGTAAATGATGAATTTTCATATTTGGGTGGACATCCCTTGTAGATAATATGGCTGGTTATAATTTTTCCCATCTCACTGCACTTAAAGTTGGTGTTTTTTGGCAAAGGGAAACTGATCCTAGACCAGAAGTGTTCTTTTCCAAGCAGCAATGTTTTATACAACTATACACACATCATGCCTGTGACCAAATAATAGGCTATAGTAAATATAAGTACTCAAACCATAACCCAAATTTTTATTAACAATAACAAAAATATGATTTTTTCCAAAACTCATTTCCCATGTTGTTCTGAACACGGTTGCTTAGAAACAGGTAACATAAGTACTCATCTCCAAAAGAAGAGTAGTTATTTGTAGAGCTCTTCAGCAATCATCAACAGTGGCACATCCATCTCAATCAGATGGGCAAAGCTAGCTCTCCTAAAACGTAGGATACTTATTTGAGAGCATTATAGTGGTTATGCACAATTAGGTTGTCTCATAATAATTGTCTTTCAAGTATTAGCTAATAAGAAAGTCTGTAGCCTATATAATGTAGCCTGGTATACAGTACATAGATGATGTCTATTACCTGATTCTTGTATATTTGTAAATTGATTCTCATTCTTGCTGCCTTGACAGTTTACGATTTTATCATTTTTGGACACCATAACATGGCTATGCAACACTTTAAAAAGCAATTCTGTAATAAGCTGTTTTACAGTTTACAGTAACACATGCAATTATAGAATAAATGTAGAGTTGTGAAAAATGTATCAGTGATAAACAGCAATATTTAACTGTGTTTACACTCTTAAAACAAAAGGTTATTTTTAAAACTGCTCACTACAAGTTATTTGTGGAAGCTAAAATGGAATTTAGTCCCCCCAAAAGACATTCCTATAACTAAAATCTTTCTCAGTTCCTGTGTAGTGTGTTAACGCAAATTATAGGAACAATGAACACGTTCTTCCGGTGCAAAATTATTGTGGTAACCCTCTTTTGGAACCTTTATTTTTAACAGTGTAGTTTTTACTAAAAATAACATTTCTTAAAGTCAACTGCAACCTTGCAACATTCTTCCTTTTTTAAAGTGGGAATACATGAGGAACTTGCTTGCTCTTCCGTCCTTTCAGAGGAAGAGAGAGTTTTTACATTTTGATTAAAGAACACATTTATTTCATTTAGAATAACATAACCGAATAGTTCACAATAAGTCAAATAGCATGCATTAGGAAAATAAAAAGGTCAATTTTATTTTTTAAGTTGACTCTACATACAAATGTTCTGTCTTTCATTGGTGGAAACACACTTTGGTATTGTGTAAAAGAAAAATCTCTTTTTGTATTAATCATCAGTTGCTAGGCAGTTTGGGACAACAAAGCACGATGTATGGTGCTTGTCCTTGTACAAAGCCTGATGGCCCCTGACAGAATGAGGCTGTCTGGAGTGAGTAGAGTATGGAGTATGGATTATGGATTATGGAGTATGGAGTATGGAGTATGGAGTATGGAGTATGGATTATGGGGTATGGAGTATGGAGTATGGGGTATGGAGTATGGGGTATGGGGTATGGAGTATGGAGTATGGAGTATGGAGTATGGGGTATGGGGTATGGAGTATGGAGTATGGAGTATGGAGTATGGGGTATGGGGTATGGAGTATGGAGTATGGAGTATGGGGTATGGCAGTGGTGTAGTCTAGTTTTTTGTAGTGAGTATACTGTAATATACCCCCCCCCCCAACTCCCCCCCCCCGCCGCCTCATACTCACCCATCCCAGACCGTCACCCCATAAGCACCACCACACTCACTAATGCATACAGTATGCATCGACATGTAATTGAGAGCATTATGAAATATTAGGTGTTATCAACATGTCAATTTATTTTAAGCAACACAAGACTTTAACAGCCATTTACAGCTGGGGAGACTGGACTGATTTTCTACTGTTTAGTGTTAATCACCATCTAACTCAGACAGTTAAGAGCTACATTTAGCCTTAGATGTTATATGAATATGGTCCCTGAAGCACAGGTTTTATCAGTTGACAATAAAAAAATAAAAATAATGAAACATTATAGGCACAAATACAAATTTACTTTTAGAAATGGTGTTTTTGGAAAAAAAATGGTGTTATTGTTTTGGCAAGTTTAGGCTACTCTTTAAATTAAAACATGTATGAAAACTTGTGTGATATTCCCTTAAAAATAACGTTTTAATATATTTTATTATTATTATTATTATTATTATTTTAAAATTCATTTTTACTTCTTTTTAATTTCTTTGAGTTAGACCGAACTTCATTCCCAGAGACGCACGCGTAGAACAATTGCAGTCTCTTTTAACTTTAATATTCACAGACACTAGTCCATATCGAGATTTGATTCATTGTACAGCCCTACTTTTGATTTATTCATTCAAAAATAGCCAAATTCGGTGACGTTCTGCTTAGCAAGCTCCATTTGTGACTGGATTCCGCGATTCGGTGTCGCTTCGCAAACACAGACGGGGTGAATTTATGAATGAAAGTGAAAGTTCTGACACAAAACGAAGTTGTTACGCATCCTCACGATTTTTTAAGTGGGTATACGGAAATCCTTGGCCTTTTCTAGTGGGTATACGGCGTATACCTGCGTATCACGTAGACTACACCACTGGGGTATGGGGTATGGAGTATGGGGTATGCGGTATGGAGAATGGAGTATGGAGTATGGAGTATGGAGTATGGGGTATGGGGTATGGAGTATGGAGTATGGGGTATGGGGTATGGAGTATGGGGTATGGGGTATGGGGTATGGGGTATGGGGTATGGAGTATGGAGTATGGGGTATGGGGTATGGGGTATGGAGTATGGAGTATGGAGTATGGAGTATGGAGTATGGGGTATGGAGTATGGAGTATGGAGTATGGGGTATGGAGTATGGACTATGGAGTATGGAGTATGGGGTGGGCTATAGGGAGGGGGTTTATAGTTTCCTGTCTTTTTCTACATGTCGTGGCCATGTTGAACATTGTTTTCTGCAATAGCGTGCAATTTTATGGGGTGGTGACAGATGGGATCTTTTAGCTGTGAATAATAATTTAGCATATAAACTGCAATAAACAGAGTACAAAAAAGGCTTCTGCTCTCAATTTGTTCAATTTTACTTTCTTTCTTCTATGGAAAACAAAAGGAGAAATGTTCAGAGCTTTCAAACACTTCAAATGATCAAGACCATGATTGTGAATGAATCATTCGGACTAATTTGTGAACTGGATCAACTGATTCACTGAAAAGAACTAACTCAAAGATTCTATTCATTCTTCTCTCATGAACTCTCAAGTACGTTCCGAGAGCTGCTGCAAATATCAAGATTTCCAACAAATAATGATTGTTTCGTCTCAGACAATCACTATCATATGGCCCCAGAAGACTTATGGACCACTTGTTTAAGGTTTGCTTTGGAGCTTGAGAGCCCCAATCCTTATTCACTTTCTGAAACGAGTTACCTGGATATTCAAAAATGCACGAAGAGAAAGTCATTCAGGTTTGGAACCACATGAAGATTCTGTCATAATTTACTCATCTTCATTTTCAGGGATGGCTGTGTGGTGGAATGTCTCATGTCTTTTCTTAAGAAAGCACAGACGTCTGAAGTACCTTTACTGCCCACCCCCACCAGCCATAGACCTCCTACCTACTTGAGCAGTTCAAATCACCAGAGAGCTGACATTTCAATTACATGCAGACGACACATGCACACACACACACACACACACACACACACACACACACACACATGCTCAGAGATGTCTCAGAGATGGACTGTCACATGTCACAGGACCAATATAGTTAAACAACACAGACTTTAAGAGGCACTATCCCTTTGAAGAAATTGTGAGTGTGTACCATGCATCTTACACACTATTCCAGTAATTGACAGATTACTCATATTTCCCAAACCAGGTTTTTTTTCAAGTCAATTTCTTAAAAATAAAACGTCAAAATGGGGGTTTCCGCAGCGATGCCATAGAAGACCCATTTTGGGTTTGCCAAAGAACATTCACTAAACAGTTCTTAAAAAAATAGTTCTAAAAAAGTCGCATTGAATGGAATTTTATCACATCTATTTTTGTGATAGGTCTAATTGTGAAAAATTCCTCCATCCAACAGTTAATTTTTTTTCCTCTTAATGTAAATTTAATCAAAATTGAATCACTGGATCGTCCAGCAAAAAAGATCTGTTGCTACAGTGCTTCAGTTTCATTGCGACTTTAAAGAGTGAATTCACATGTTAATAATCTAAAGAACCTTTTTTTCAATATAAAGAACCTTTTGTGCAATGGAAACCTTTATTTTTAAGTACACATTCCTAAAAGTTGCATCTACAAAAAAAGCACGGAACATTTCCACCATTATTGGCCCGGGAGAAAAAATCCAGGTAAATGCTGACCTTTTGACCCAATATGGGGCAAGTTGGAACATGCCCTGAAAACATATGTGTATATAAATGTATGTATATATATTATGCATATATATGTATATATGTACATAAATATATATATATATATGTTCTCAGGGCATGTTCCATACATATATATTAATATATATATTATATATATATATAGCGCCTTCCATCGTGGCATGTGCACTTTAGAGGGGGTTCTGTTATGACAGAAGTTGTGGTCTAGATGTGAATTGGGGTGGGATATCATGTATGCCACAGGGAATGTCAGTGTCACGACCTTTGAGGGCATGTAGACAAAGGGATCGTGATACTTTTCTTATCTGACTCGCCATCTGTGGTGGTGTTGAGGGGGGCCAGGGAAGTGAAAACAATTTAACCATTAAATCTCCGCCCACGAGTAGAAAGAGCAAAGCGCTAAATTTGTGTTCTGGGAGGAGTTAGAGATAATCCTTGAATGTACCAACGCAATATATCATTTCTAATAGCATATCTATTGATTAACAGCAGCAGAACGCTAATAGAGTGAAATAAGTAAACTGGGCGTTGAAGTTGTAGCAGAGAGAGTGTCCCTCCCTCCAGGCTGAACTGTATACAGGCTCCGGCGCGCGTGAGGGACGCGAGATTAGGGCAGCAGCAGTTTGGGGGTCTCTGGAATTTATTAGCTGACGCTTGAAGCTCGTTGTTTTTTTCCTGGTTTCGGAGCAGATCTACAGGTCCACCAGTTTTTCAGTCGGCATTCATTCACGCAGACTTACAACCATCATATTTGACCTCGTTTCATCTCTGGAGAGCTCAGGACAGCGAAGAAGGACGCGTGTTGTTCCGGATTTTGAGGTGAGATTCTCGGTAAACTGAACTCCGCTGGTGTTTACATGAATGCAAACTTATAATGGCTGGTCACTGAGATACGAAGCACTCTTTAGAGATTCATTAAATTCAAATCAACTAGAAAACATTCATGTTTCATTCTGTGCCATATATGGTTATCTCTTAAGCAGGGCAGAAAAACACTCAAATGTGTTTTGATTTGACAGTTAGATGCGAGCGTTCACTCTTTCAATTTTAATTTTAGTGTAGCCTAACTACTGTTCTGAGACGCTTGAAGGCAGAAAACGCTCAGAATTTAAAAAGAAAATACTAGTTTATGTATTCCACATAGCGCTTCTCTAACCCACAAACAAATAGTTTCCTCGCGTTGCTCGCTCGTATTTCACCGATGACGGCGCGTGTCACTATCCGGCGGTTTCTATTAAATCTAATCAGTTGAGTAAAGCTCGGGGAAAGTCTGGGTGGGATGAGGAGGGAAGAGGAGACATCAGGCTGGCGGTTTTCCCACAGGGTGTGACAGCAGGCAGCGTGTGTTGTCCAGGAGGTCCCGTCATAACTGTAGTGTATCCCCCAGATGGAGGTCAGCAGTCCTGCCGACGGGCATGAGTTCAGTGCCAGTCTAAATCAATCAAACCGAGAATCTTATCTTATCTCATGTCTTTAGTTTGTGAGAGAGACAACATGTTCATGTCTTCAGTTTGTGAATGATTTGATCTATCTATCTATCTATCTATCTATCTATCTATCTATCTATCTATCTATCTATCTATCTATCTATCTATCTGTCAAATCACTTCAGCAACTCAGATATAATAATTTAAAGGGTTAGTTCACCCAAAAAATGCTGCTAGGTGTATTTCTTCTTTCAGCCAAACACAATCTGAGTCATATTCAAAAATATCCTGGCTCTTCCAAGCTTTATAATGGGAGTGAATGGTAGCCTACCATAGATTTTTGAAGCCCAAAACTGAACTGCCCCTTTAACATTCTTTTTAACAAAATTCCCCATGCTTTGAAACAATGCTTGTGTTAGACATGAATTATGGGGAGTTTCCTTTAAACTAAAAGATGTATGAGTGTTATCTTTGGCCATTTTCCAGAAGTAAAAAAAAAACATTGCCGGGTTTGGTTAATGTACAATATAGCTGAATTCTTTTAATTGTGAAATGCACTTTAACCACCAATGGTAATTTTAGCTGCACTTTCAGAAGATTGTCTTTTTTTCCAGCCCACATGCTCTTAAAAAAAAAAAAAAGATAGGACTTCACAGCCTGTCAAACTACATCAAATCATGCAATCAAATCTCATCTAATCACGAGTCATTGAGAAGAACTTGGAAACCTTTTGAATATATTCTTGTTGTTGAAACAGAAATTCATGATCTCTTTGAGATAGAGGATATTCTTTCAAACAAAGTCCTGCCTTATATTCTCAAGTGGCTATTGAAAGATTTGCAAGTACACAGGCCTTAAATCTTACATTCCAACTGTCTAACTTCATGTGCACTGTAACTTTATATCCATTAGAGGGTTTCTGTGAATTTGTCCACCTATTTCTGGACCCTATTTTTGTAGACTGACATAAATGTTTGCTGCACTTGTTCCTCAAAGCAGACTCAGACCAGTTTTCAATTAGTCAAGCACTTGTGCGTGAAGATATTGGCTCTGAGGGATCCATTAATGCCGGCCTTAGTTGTGGCTTGTAGTTTAGCTAAATGCTGATGTCAGAACTCAGACTTCACTCACACACACACACACAACTCAATACGGGCTCAGAGGTAAGACTAGAGCCTTAACCTTTACATTCCTCTGAGCCATTGTGAGGCATTTTAGAAAAAAACCTTGAAAATGTGGACATTAGAGGCCTAGAAATGATAGATTGACAGATCAGTGTGACACCTAATTTACCCACTATTTACATACTTTTTTTTACATATCCATGGTGTATTGATAAATAAATTAATAACAATTATTAATGTTTGGATTGTGGTGTTTGGTAATTAATTATCCAATGAAAATGTATTTTACAGACATGAAAATGAACCTTATTTATTGATTATTTGAATGTGTATCAAACTAACCTACACTGAAAAAATCTGGTGTAGTATTTACTTTAAAAACCATTTTTACTCAGAAATTGCTTGTACATTTCACAAACAATTACATATAGTAATGGCAAGATGCACATTGAATTAAATGTGAAATTTTGAAGTAGAAAGACTGAAAAAGTATTTTCTTGTAAAACATACTCCAATAATAAATTAAAAAAAATGGTGTAGTGAGTGAACTAAAGTGGTTGACTGATGCAGATATGGAAGAGGGAGACTGTTTTGTTCTGCTTGAGCAGACACAGAATCGTTCAGTCACTAAACCATTAAGCTACTGGAAATGAATATTTGGTTCTTCATGGTGGGAAGTCCCGGTTGAGAGCAAGAGGCTCGTCTCCAGGCTGTTATATTAATATCAGTTGACATGGCGGCAAATGAACTGGTCGTCAGGGCTGGTTTGATCTCAACCGCAGTTGCTAGATCTCTAATCGGTGCAGGTGATTCATTCCACCCTGAGCTCTTCTCCAGCCTCCAGTGAAATGCCCTTATTGACAGCAGAGCTAAGGCCCTGGGAAAAAAGGAGGTCAAGTCATCACTTTCTTCCGAGTTTCAGGCATCAGAGCTACACGAGCTGGCAGTTTGTAGTCTGCAGAGGATCTGGAATGAGATAGAGTATCTATTGCCTTGAAAAGAAAATTGCTTTTCCCCACCATTTGCTGGAGGACTCTCATCTAATGCGTGTGACATGGGGCGATTCACCCAGTAATGGGTTTTGGGGCCTTGTTGCCTGAAACATATGAAATTTGCAAAGGAGCCGTGTAGATTAATTACCATGAAGAATATGTGTTCTTTGCTCATAGATACTTCAAAAAATGAGAGGCTTGTCAAGTATGACCTGCAGAACTTTGAACAAGTACAGTTATGAATGCATATATTTTTTCCTTATGATTTTGTCCTGTAGACGGCTTTGAGAAACTTTAAAGGATGCAGCTGAGGGCTCCAAAGTTCATTCAAGACAGGGATGTCCAGTGACCCTGGTGAATAACAGGACCTCTTTATCAGGAGGAAACAGACTGCTTGTTTGTGCTTGGCATAAGGAGAACTAATTCTTATCTATTATTCAGGAAATTTCCTTCAATATTGGTGTGTCAGGGATGTAATGAAGTGAAAGTATGAATATTACAAGCTGGGTCCTACAGATAGCTGAGGCTCTCACAATCATTATTTAATCTTTATCCACAATAAAATGCAGATTTTAGATGTATAATGATGAAATTGATTTCTCCACACTCCACTTCTTGAAATGTAGGATGTATATAGAAGGAGCCCATGTTGCTGGTGTCTATTTAAAATGTTTAATTTTAGTTGCAGATATAAAAAGGTAATGATTAAGCAGGAAATTAGTAATAGGAATGGGGAAGTTTGGAATCGAAACTCCTTAAGCTGCTTATTAAATTTAGAGATTAAGGTGGCATACTTTTATTTGAAGAGTCTGTATAATGTAGTGAAAGCATAGACATTGGTGGGCTTCATTTTTGGTTCGAGTATTTGAGAGGATTGAGGAATGACATCTTTTTTCATTTTGCAAACAACGTGCATGCTTACTCGCTGTTAATGCTTGCTGATAATTTAGCAGAAATCCCATTAAGGCCATTGCCAGAAACCCACTGTAAAAAAAACATGGTGACAACGTATTGGACATTATGGGATGTCTTTTTTGTGCGTTGGTCTATATATTGAACAGGCAATATTTACAGCGCTGCTGGATAGATTACTTGCAAATTCCAGTCAGTTACTGATTCCAAATTACATGACAAAAATTGTAGTTAGTAATGTAATCCATTGTATATTTAATGTAATCTGACTACCTTTTGATTACATTTAGAATCATGACAACTTATAAAAGAACTACAAAAGCATTGTTTTGTTCAATATAAAACAGATTTTTACTATAAATGTTATGGTAATTCATACTTGCAAAACCATTTTTTACTGTATATGGTACAGTAAAATTACATGTGTGGTTCTGTTAAATGTAATACTATTTTTCATCTCTAGGTAAGGAAATTTACAATTAACTGATTACCAGTTTTTACTGTAGCATAAAAAAAATTACATTAAAATGATGAACATTTTTACTGTGGTAATAACACATTATAATGCTGATAATTAAGGATTTGGTTAAATTTCTCAAAACCATGGCCTGTTTATAATAGCGGCACACACAGTTACCCTTGTGTATCCTGAACTATTGAGGAAAAGGGCTCTGTTGATTCGAGTTGCTCTTTTTATGGCATTTTTGTGGCTTAAACTTTCTCTCTGTATAGGCTCACATTGTCTGTGTAGCAAAGGCCTGATTTCCCTTTGACACAGTTAAACTCCTCACTACTCCTGACTCAGGCATATTTGGTGTGCTTCTGATCTCACTCTTTTTTCTCTCTCTCTCTCTCTCATTCCAGTAGAAGTTTATTCCCCAGATTTTTTCCCTATACTCCCCACCTCTGTTTTCCCCGTCCTCTGGGTTTTTGGTTTTGGTAACAGTTCTGCGGTCGCTCCTGTGTATTCAAGTGCACGTAGCAAACTCAGAAGCCATTACTCTACAGACAGACATTCCTTGGTGGAAAGCGCTTGGTAGTTTTAGTCTTTCTCTGTGTTCAGAGGTGTTTAGATGTTTTGTGCTATTTTGAAATGATCAAGAAACACGTTGTTTTGTCTTTGAAGACCACCCACACATACAAGGACATTAGCATGCGTTCACACAAACACACACTCACATCAGAGTGGAATGAGCACAGCTGGATCAAGTCCATTAGCTCAGTGTGTTTAAAGTCTTTGCTCTCTGTTACAATTTTAATTCAGGATCTTGAATTCTGGACATTGTATGAATGACCTGTAATTTATATACCTAAAGCTGGAAGAAGCTTACAGGTACAATGTTTCCATAAAGTGTGGCTGTATTTGGAGATGATGATTTAATAGAAGTTTTCTGTGCTAAAATCACACAAAAAAGTTTTTTTCAATATGCTGAGATATGCTATCCTTTCAATACAAACATGATGATGAGCACTACAGTATGAACCATTTAGACATAAATGGGTTGTATACTGTTTCCCCCTAGATTTTATTACCATTATGCACTTTTATGCATTATGCATTAGTGCATCATAATATTATGCCTCTGCATAACCAAAATGTTTCTGCATTAGAATTTATTCATGCTTGTAATCATGTTTTCCTGTAATTTCACAAAACATTAGGTCGATGCAAAAAAAGCTAACAATACAAGCCTAATAGAAAAAGGTTCAACAGACTGCTGAGTGCATTTTATATACATGTACACATCACCAATCAAATGTCTGGACACTCAAACTCATTCTTTCTTACGTTTCGTTTCGTTTATTTATTTATATAGCATATTTAAAAAGAGCTGCAGTTGGGTGAGGTCTGGTTCTGCTAAAATGAACTTCTCCATGTGCACTCCACTCCTATTGGTTGTCGCTCCCGAAAGTCGCTCCTCATTTGCATAAAGTTAAATCACGTCTCTGGACACGCCCACATCCTGTCGCCAACGGCCACTGTCGCTCCTGTCACCAGAAATCGGCAGCTGAAAATGTGTCCAAACTTATGACTAGTAGTGTGTAAAAAATACATTCCTGTGAACTAGACAGAGAACCACAATGCTTTCAATTAAACTGACAAATCCACAATTGAATTGAGAAAAACATTTGTATGTCAGTGTTCATGTCAGTTACAAAATACATGCCCGATCGTAAAGAACATTTCCCCAGTCTCCTCATAATGTATTTGACAACTTCCTCCTACAAGTCTGCCACATCAGATGCCACTTTAGGCCTGGTGTTTAACAGCAGATTAAGTTGACATGTTCTGTACTTTTACCGGTACTTTTTCTCATGATTTTTTTATGAGCTGCTATAAATTTTTCAGACAGGCTTCTTTACTCATATGTGGCTTTCAACAGATTTGGTGGGTCACTAACAAGTCATCTTGTGGCTTTTAGGGGCGTGTTGTGAAGCCCCAGGCGTCATCCTGCAAGACAGCAGTGGTCAGTCAGCTTCAGTTCAATGCAGGACCATGAAGAAGATGTCCTCTTTAATCATGAGATAACGTGATCACAGGATTGTCACATTGTGTGGTCAATAAGAGGAAACTGCACGTTTCTACATTCAAGCTGCTGAGGAAATATTTAGGGCAATGATATCATTCCCCACTGATTAGGCTGGAGAATGGATGAAATAGACCATGAAGTCTAATCTCTTCCTTTCCTAATCTCTGCTCCTATTTGAAAACTGCCGGAGGAAAAGACTGAGCACTCTTCAAAGGTAGTAAATGCTTTGTGTGAGCATCATTTGCATGTTGATGATTATTTTAACATAAATTGAATGTGCCAGCTTGCGTTTTTGAGGATGGAGAGAACAGGATCATTCGAGACTGAGGGTTACAAGGTGCTTATTTTGAATTGGTGCTGAATTTTGGGCTATGATTGGCAACTTAAATCCTCGTGCAGGTCAAAGCCAGGGAGCTTCAGGAAATAATAAACCTGGGCTTGTGTCCCAATAATTAGTCACATGTTCTTCTGCCAGCGAGTGGCCACATTACACTGACTTAATTACAACCACCTGCTTGAGACGGTAAGACTGAAAACATCAGACCCTGCAGTTGAGGCAAGTCTCCAGCTGTTTGCGCTTTCGTGATAATCTTTTGATTGGCAAGTTGTGATGTTTTTCTTGGGTCCTGTGAGACCATAGCATCTGAGATGGTGTAAATCAACTGAAAAAGGATAGTTTAGTGCTGTGCTTTTATAGACCTGCCAGCCAACATCTCTTTGAGTTGAATATGAGATGTGCCCTCAGAAATACACAGGCCTCAGATAAGCTCCATTAAAATAGAACAATAGAAATGGAACTCAGTGGCTTCATTGTTTGTCTAACATTTGGAAAAATGAAGAGGAAATAAACAGAGTTGTAATTAATATTTGGGAAAGTGAACGATTTCTGTTTGCTGTTTGCTAAATGGTTGATTTGAAATGGTTGAAATGGTTGATTTTCTTTGTGGAAAAAGGCATCCATCATTAGTCTTGAAGAATTGTCTGCTTGTTAAGCTGTGAAAACTTTACTTTATTTAACTGAAAAGCATTTAATAAAATTTTTTTTTTTTTTCAAATATTGTCTTTCTTTTTCAATGCATGTCAAGACATGATGGGCCTAAACCTAGAATATGGTTTCGGGCCTTTTGTCCCATCCAGCTGTCACCTACAACATTTTTATCCATATTTTATTTATTTATTTATACAGTGTTTTCTTCCATATTACCTATCCTTGAAACACATTCATCAAAATTGTATTTAAATAATTTTAGTTTATTTATTTATTTAATAAACATTCTAGCACTGAGCAGGACATGCATAAAACGGTTCACTCATATCTCATTATTCACTCATATCTTTGTCACACCACACTGATCAAAGCTCAATTTTATAGTTTGAAGTTGATGGAATGATAAAGACCCTTTTCAGTTCTGTTCCATAAGCCCTTTACTATTGTGCCCGAATAACTTACCTGGCCTTTGAAGATTGAACACATTCAGTGTCTTTTAAAATACCTTATGAAATGTGATTTGCAGCATTTAAAAGTGCAATGAAAATCCTGTCATCTCGCCTGCTCAACCTCATTGTGAAGAATATCCAGTAACATTTTCTTTTAATGATCCACTTTAGACATTCTGCTAACTAGAAGTAACTTTGCAACTACATGTCAACTAACTCTCATTAGAGTATTATTAGTCTGTCTGCGTAATATCTGATAACACTTCATTTTAAAGCTCCCATCAGACATTCTACTGACTATAAGTAACTTTGCAACTGATTCTACTAACCCGAACCCTAACACCTAACCCTATTATAATACTCTAAGGAGAGTTAGTTGACATGTAGTTTCAAAGTTAGGCTACTTATAGTTAGTAGAATGTCTAAAATGGACCATCAAAATAAAGTAACCGAATATCCTGCTACAGGCCATATTTGGGAGCTTGGACAGAGGACAAGTTTTCCAGTGAATTCTGACTAACTTTGGTTCTGGAGTATTTTGTATATACTGTATTTATTGCATGAGTTGTATGGACTACCTTTATGATACATTTATGGTCCCTATTAATTTTCCTAAAATGCCATTGTCTTTCTTTCACATTCCAAAGCTTTAAAAGAAAAGCTAGATGAGTAAATGATTACTAGATGAGTAAATGATGACAGATCTTTATTTTCTCCAATACTCCAGATTTTGGGCCCTATTTTAACGATCTAAGCGCATGGTCTAAAGCGCACGGCGCAAGTTCACTTAGTGCGTGTCCGAATCCACTTTTGCTAGTTTAACGACGGGAAAAATGGTCGGCGCGCCAGGCACATGGACTAAACGGGTTGTCTCTATTCTCTTAATGAGTAATGGGTGTGTTTTGGGATTTAAGTGCGTTAAACCAATCAGAGTCTCATCTCGCGCCATGGCAGATTCGCTATTTACATGACGGAATTTGATAGTGGAAAGACCGAAGCCGTCTCAAGAGCGCAAACGGATCTGCTCGTGCGCGAGGTAAAAGTGCGCAAGCAGATCATCTACGGGACAAGCCGGATTCTACCACATCTTTATGTACACAATAATAATCTTTTACATTGTAATCCTTTTATTTTAAATATTTGGCATGTTTGTGTGCTGTGCGTCCCTGTGTGTTTAATAAGCAGAGTGAACGCGCGTTGTGGACCCGCCTATAGGCGCACATTCCTAACGCGCTCATTAAATAACAAAAAAAATATTGCGCCATTGACTTTAGACCAGGTTTCAGTTGGTCAATGGCGCAGTCTATTTCTGTTGCCTCAAAATAGCATCGCGCCAACAATGCGCCAGAACACACCTCGTTTTCAGACCAGCTCGCCCATGGCCGCACAAATGGGCGCAAATGCATTTGCTATTTAAACAATGTGGCAGGACGTGAAAATGATAATTGCGTCGGACTGAAACTAGCAAAAAAACACTTGCGTTGCGGTGTAAGATAGGGCCCTTTATGTTTGAGCATTAATCATAGTTTTTATACAACTATGCAAATTTGCAGAGTAGGAAACAAGAAAGATTTGTTCCTTTCTTTTTCCCACCATGCAGATCATTGAGCTCAATGAGAAGTGTCAGTCAGCAGAATGCAGTCCAAAAAGATATTTGGACTGAGTCAAAATGAGTCAGATAATCTGTGTGGCCTTATTTATGCTTTTGGAGGGCAGAAACTGAATTTCGAGAATTGGCTAGAAGCTTTCAGAGGCAATTGAAGACATATGGAACAAGCATCAGCCTACAAGATCAGTTGTAAACAGCAATTTCTTAATGAACAACTGCGGCAGCGTAACACCCAGAATTACACTACAATAG
Source organism: Abramis brama (assembly GCF_963993115.1). Lineage (NCBI taxonomy): Eukaryota > Metazoa > Chordata > Actinopteri > Cypriniformes > Leuciscidae > Abramis > Abramis brama. The sequence continues at coordinate 38,631,035 of NC_139971.1, forward strand.
AAAACCAGCTTTAAAGAAAATCCATGTGATCCTTTGCATATTAAATGCAGACAAAAATAAGATTATAAATTAATTGACTATGTTGACTATGTCCTGGTAGTTTCAAGGTACAACTCTGGAATCCTGTTTCCACTTTTTTGACCTGTTTCATCTATATAAAGTTTGATTAATTAATTTGATACCCGTCCAAACACAGAAACTGATATTTTGGAATTACGGATGGCATTTCCTTAAAAGCAAAGAGTAATGTGTGTTTTGATACAGTACGTGTGAGTCTTGAGATGTGTTCTCTTAACTTTCTCAGCACGTTCATTTGTTGTCCGGCTGCTGATCCATCATCTCTTGTGGTGGAAACCAATTGACTTGTGTTCCTATTGAGACCACTTATTGGATGCCCTCCAAATGATCTCATGTTCCATAGTTTCTCTGGCTCTTCCTTATGTGCCATAAATCATTGTGATGTAATCTTTTTCACTGCCGTTCCCACAGCTGGTGAGCTGAAGTGCTTTTTCTCAGAGAGAGTGTTGTGTAGTGACCAGTTAACCTCGGGTTTTACATCCCAGAGCAGAAATGACTGCGTTGACCTCTCATATTCCTCAGATGTGCACACACTGTCTTTATTTCTGAAATGTCCCTTTATTCCGCCTGGGGTCTTTAAAGTTATGGACTGTTTTTGCAGTGTTTATCCAGGCGAATAAGACTGAACACATTCTGAGAATTGTAAAATCTCTCAGAGTGTTTATGTCTGGTATTTGCATTTGGGCCTGAAGATTCCATCTGATTTTCTGAGAGTATTTGTGTTTGTGTTGAGTGTGATCCCTCCTGACGTCTCTGCGCTTGTGCTCCCATAGCCAGGGGGGAGGAATGTTTCTAAAAGCACTGAGAGATTTTTTTTACGAGACCTTACTGTGGAAAAATGTCTGGTCGTTTTGCCACCTACTCCTCCCGGATAGCCTCCTCCTGAGATCCTGTAAAAAGCAGGATATCTGTACCCTGGGATGTCATGTTCTTTGCATCCTGAGGGTAATGGGATTTTGGGAAATTGCAAAGCAGAAACATTTTATGAACATATTATAGGAAAAATACAAGTTTTATTGATGTTTAAAGAGCCCCAGTGAATCACATCTCATCATAGTTTATCATCTCCTATCAAAGGCTTTGCTTTGAACAGCAAAGTATGTCATTTTCTGTGAAATTAGAGAAGTTAAATGCAGCCATAGCTTTAGAAAACCACACAGAGGTGTAGGGGTTAAATAAAATGTGCCTGTTTACGAGGATGTCCCGCTGTCGAGCTTCTGCCTGATGAGGCAAATGATCCTGTTCTAAGGGTTGATGTGCTTATATCCCAGCACGGCTTCTGCTCCTCCGGTCTTGCCCGTGAAATCGGCGCAGTGCAGCATTACCATTCAAGCCTCCAGCTGTGTCAAATCTCAGTCTAGATCAATTATAACATCCAGCTTCTCTTCCAAATCTCTGTCTGACAGATTCTGCGGTTTTATTTGCATGTATCAAAATCTCATATTCATACACGTGAAATCCACTGATTAGGTGTCTTGAGAGGAGGATGTGGGCGGAGAGGGGATTTCGGTCTGGTGTTTTTGTCATTTTTGGTGTGTGTTGAGGTGAAAAAATAGATACTGTCATATAAATACTCTACTATCCAAACTTTTCAGGTCTGTAAGTTTTTTTTTAAAGATAATCAGAAAGATGCATTTAGTTGATCAAAGGTGACAGTAAAGACTTTTACATTGTTACAAAATAAATGCTCTTCTTTTGAACTTTCTATTCATCAAAGAATCCTTAAAAAATGTTTCTTGAGCACAACACAAGCATATTAGAATGACTTCTGAAGGATTGTGTGATACGTTTCAAATAATGTAATTGTTTCTAACCATTGTTGTAAGATAAAGACACACCAAGTAACACTGTATGTAGTTCAAATGGGTGCCACCTTATAAGTTGCCATGTTAAATGTTTAACCGTGTTTAATGTGATCTTTTGCAAATCTCAACATGAATGTCCATTTTTCATTCTGTAGATTAGACTGTTTGATGCCTAAATTCACTTGTACCTATTAAATTAATTGATTGAACTAAAATGAGTCCATTTTAAGTCAAGTTACAAAGGGAACTGTCAACCCATGATTTAAATTGGTATCTTGTTGCCCCTTTTCGGTCATAACCCACTCTCATTCTGTTGTCGTGAACTGCCGTGCTGTTTTCCCATGGTGAATGGGATTACACTGACAGCAGAGAATGTTTGGTGTTGACACAGCATGCAGCTTGGATAGTCCTCCAAATCCCCCGCTGTTCCTGAGACCAAACAGCAAAATCTGCTCATTTTTCAGACCAATTGCTCTGGGAATATGAACTGGCTAGAGGAAAGTCCTGTATTTGTGTAAGGAACTAATAGTTTTTCCTCTGGTTTTAATTAAGAAAGACTCAGGGAACCAAGTGCTTCCTGTCCAACAGATTGTGCTTTGAATTTTTACGACAGGTTTTTTCAACATAACAAAATAAACAATGTACACCCTTGTAAGGATAAAACAAGAGAAGGGTTAACACTGGACTACACAGGGATTAAAGTTCTCCGTCGCTACTTTGAAAATTTTCACTTTAATCCCTGACTACATCTTCTCACCAAAGTCACATACTGCTGCTTTTGACTATTAACATGTATTATTTTCATTTATAATGAAAGAAGGTGGAATAAAGGGACAGTATATGCAACATCCCCAATAATGTTTGGCACATCTTTAAACAAAGACCTGAAATTGACAACAGAAACTTGTCCGATGCATAGCTGAATAAATGTGGCGGACTGTGATTAAAATATTTGTTTGCTTAAGAACAGGCAGCAGTTCAGGATTAAATGAATAGATTAATTATATCGCTAACCAAAGGTGTTCTATATGAGGCAGGAGCTTATTTGATGATAAAAGGTCATAGGTAATCAATAAGTAATTGATATTGGATTGTTTCTTGGTTGTCCTGTGTTGTTGATGACTAGTCTCGCATAACCAGAGTTTTCATCGGCCAAGGACCGACCAAGAGGCCGCCTGACCGACGTAAAGCAATCAATCATGTTTAGGGGTGTGAAAATGTAATATCGATGTCCCTACAGTAACAGACCGGTGAACAAATCATTCAAGAATGTCATGCACGTTTACTGCAACAACTGTGAACTTCACATACTTCACATAAACTCATCGTAAAAAATAGGGGTGTAATAAAGTATTGATACAGGTGAATATCGCGATATGTTTGGCGATACTGTATCGATATTTATTTGTTTACATCCAAGATTTGTGCAGTGGTTTTGTGTTTCGATTTAAACCCTATATTTGATAATGTTTATCCAGAATTCCAGCTGTGATATTAATTTTATTACAATTGATGCAGGAAATTGGTAGGGGTGTGAATCGTCACTGGTCTCACGATTCGGTTCGATATCACGATGCGTTGCATCCTCACTTTTCAATATTACTGCACATGCCTACATTTTTGTCAACGAATACAAGCAGTCAGATATATGAACTCCCTTTTTGGTAGTACACTTCCTGAATGTACTGTTGCAAACATCAAATACAACTTAAGTCTGAACACCGCAGACGACAGTACCATTTAGAACAAACACTAGTAAAAGCGCATGAAACTGTCAAGTGTACTTAAGTTACAATAACGCTCACACACACTCGCACTTGACTTGTGCGCACACACACACGCATGCAGCCTCGTGCACACATACTCACATGCACACGCTTGTACGCACGCACACACACTCACACGTGCATGCACACACTCAAGTTAACATGCTGCAAATTCTTCAATACTGGGTGCATTTTTTTTATTACTCGCTTTTGTGTTTCGCCTCCCTCCACCATTTTACGCTAGGGCGAAAAGTGCGTATGTGGCGAATGACGCAGAGAAACATCAGTAGGCAATATAATGCAGAATCGTCCACGTCCGCATTGCGATGCATCAATGCAACAATTAATTTCAACACCCCTAGAAAGGGGTAGTACAGCTCAATTTGTAACAGTGCAGTGTCTTTATGGTTATTTTACACTGATTCAAGATCAAATTGATTTAAATGAAAAAAATCAGTCATCAATCATTAACTCTTTATTGACATGATCAGATCATTTATCCTGTCTGAATGCTGTTTGCATAACCCTTTCTGAGTGAAAACAGAGGTTCACGGACCTCTTAGCTTGCATGTTAACAACCTTTCTTGTGCCTAATTGGAGAACCCGACTCCCCCACACCTTTAAGCCCTTTTGGCCCGTTCCTACAGGTCTCCCCCCTTTTAGTCGTTGGCTTCAAAGGCTTGTTTTGATGCCCTGAACCTCGTCTCTCCCCAGAGACTGAGGTCTGCTTGGCCTTGGGGCCTGGAAAGGGCGAGAGAAGTTTTAATGAAAGACAAGAACAGACTGCGTAGAGAAAACACTAAGAAAGTGTGTACAGAGCTGGTCATTATCACAGCACTGAGTGTTGTGCCAGGAGTTGTACCATATGACTCTCTCAACACTTTGACAGCCTCCCTTTTCTCAAGGGATCGCGATTGCCCCTGTCAGACACCTGTCGCCAGGTCAGAGGACACCTGGATGAGGGAAATACTGCAACGTCTCAATCAAATGTATTGATCAGTTGTCTGAAGCAGAGAAGTGGGTTAAATCTGTTTTGAGTTGATACCTGATTGGTTTTTATCAGTACAATTCAGAGTATTTGGGGCTCGGTCCAGACATCTGTGAATGCCCATCGTTTGATGAAATATTGGAATACACTTGACTTGATTAAGTATTGAAACATTATATCTGCGGTGTGTCATTGTTTTTAAAGTAAATCTCTCAATGTTACTGGAGCTAAACCTAAAAAGACCCCACTAACCTTAGTCTCAGCCTCAGGCATTGCAAAAAATCAGGAATCACATATGTATTTGTTAAACTATGTTTTTTTAACCTTTCGGCTTTCTAAAGTCCAATACACTCAGCAGTTTTGTCACTGACTCCCCAAGTGTTTTTAAGTTTGTTTAAATGTGCAATGAGTGCTTACAGTTTGACACTGTAACATTTAGATGGAGAGAAACTGACCACAAAGTCAACAAACAGGTTTAATTTCTGTGGTGAATAAGATTTAGGATCAGAAAGTTTGGGATCAGAAAGTTTTTTTTTTTTTTTGTGTGTGTGTGAAAGAAACTAATACTTTTACTCAGCAAGGATGCATTAAATTAATCAATTAACGGTAAAGACATTTATATGTTCATGTTTTCCAACAACAACGAAAAATTAAGCAGCACAACTGTTTTCAACATTGATAATAATAAGAAATGTTTCTTGAGCAGCAAATCAGCATATTAGAATGATTTCTGAAGGATCATGTGACACTTTTCATGCTGAAAATTCATTGAATATAATTACAGTTCAAACTGAATGTAATAGCCAATTAATAGACCAATAATAACAGACATAAAAACTCAGTGTTTATAAATAATGGTTTTGTTTTGATGAGCTGGACACATCTCTATTAGAGGAAGAACTTGAGAAAAAGCGGCATATGCCTCCAATGACTGTCAGTTAATGAGCCTGGACATCACATCCTTCCAGAGGGATGGATGTCCTGTAGGATATGTCACTCATCGTGTATGGGAATAATGTAGCATGATCATAAACTGAGAGGAGAAGAGGTAGGGAGTGTATAATGACAAATAACAAGCATATCCTTTATTGCTCATCCCTCTATGATCTTCTATTAGCGCTGAACTTTACGTCATCCTGCATTGTTCAAATGTTCTTCAGACTGAAAAGGGACCTTTAGCTTGGAGGTAGATAAGCATAATGCAGATGCCCTTCGAGATCTATTGTTTAAACCCCTTGTTGATTCTAGATGGAGGAAACAATGTTTGCAAGTGTAGAGAACACAATCAAAGAGCCAATGGTCCCCTCAGACTGTAAGGTCACAAGAAACAAATCAATTTACCAGGTATTGACCAATCAATGTATTCTGTGGTCGATATTAAATGCTGTTGAATGCCACTGATTTGGGAGTAAAATAGGTTTGTGTAAAGGAGGCCTCTAGAGTAGATGCATTGTTTTTAATTTTATTTTTTCCATAGATTAAAAACAAGATATCTAGACCAAGGCAACCAGCTTTTAGATTATTTCTCAGACTGTTTAAAAAAAAGACAAAGGTGCAAGATATTTTAAAGAGGAAACACCAACTACTCGTCTCATGAAGCATTGAGAATGACGTAATTGAAGAAGCAACAACAAGAGAATATAGAAATTTTAAATATAATTCATTGTATAGAAGTATAAAAGATGATATATTAGAAGTTTATTCCAGAATATTCAAATGTATACCAATATAAAAGTTGATTGAGAGTGATGAGTTACTGATTCATTCAAAAGAGTGGGGTCGTTTTTAAAAGTCTCTTATGCTCACAAAGGCTACATTTATTTGGTGTAGTAAAACATTAATATTGTTTCAATTTAAATTTCAAATTATTTCAACTTTTATTTTTAATTCACCCTAACTATTTTATTTTTATTTTTTAAGTATCACTGACCCCAAAACTTTGAATGGTATTAAGTGCACTTTTTTTATGTGTAATCTTTGTAAGTGCAATTTCGTTTCAGGATTGTGAGTATTTAATTTATCTGGTGCACTTTGAGAGTTCAACTCCACCCCATGTTTAGTGTGCAAATTGATCAAAGAAAAAAGTTGGTGAATTGACTTGGACTTGAACTTTGAAAAAGGGTAAACCTCTTTTTAGTTGTTATATATAGTCTCAGTCTACATTACATTTACACTGGTGTTTTAAAAAGCCAAACAAATAGTATATAATAATAATAATACATTTTTATATTATTATTATTCATATGACAGTAACTACCGTTTCTATGAAAACAGGTTTACAAACGTATCATGCAATGCTCTCTCAAAAATGTTGGTAAATTATAAAAAATGTGAAAACAATGCATAACTGGTGCCCACTACGTTTTCCAAATGCACGCTAGTAATGGAGTTCACTGCATTCATTCACTGTAAACTGAGCCTTTCTGAGATGCAAACAGACTGAAAAGAAATCTGTGGCCACAGTCTTGGTAATTAATGTGAAACACTGTGGCTGTTGCATTGTTTTCTCCTTCTGTGTGTCTATAGAAACTGAACATTGATGGATGTCCTTACCGCAACAATGTTTGTATGAACTAAGTTTTTTTTTTCTGTTAGTGGTGGTTGGAGAACAAGGGAATTCTGGTCTACCAGGTCATAGTGGAAACCACACAGAATTTGTCTACAAAACACTTGCCTTCTTTAAATCAGATAAAACTTGAACATCCTGGATTTTATTATGTCTCTTTTATGTCATCTTTCTCCCTACATTCATCTATCCTTATTTAGGAGAAATCTGCTAGAGTTTTTACAAAGCTTTCAGTGCTACTATGTATAATGCTTGTGTGGCTATGCCAGGAACATCACTATTTTAATTGGCCAGTAGCTTATTGCAACTGGAAGACACTTGTGGCAAAACAAAATGAATAGCAGGAAGTTAAAGCATTTAGGCCTGTTAGCTGCACACAGTTGGTGATCGTCTCCAACAGTGAGAATCAGCTACAGGTAATTACCAAGGAATGCTGTTTCTAATAAATTATTCATGACCTCAGACACTAATCAAGATTAGTAGCACCGAGCATAACAGGCAAAATGCAATCAGTTTGGCGTCGAACAATAAAGAGCAATTAACCAAGCAACGGATCTGATAAGTTACAACAGCCATTAATATTTCACCTGCTTCAGTAGTGGGTTTAGTTTGATTAAATCTAGTGTAATGCTCATTCTGTCCCAGTTCATTTCTTTACTGAAGCTGCAAAGTGAAAAATTCACGCACATGCTGTTTCAGAGTAGTGCACCACAGGGAATGCCATCAATAATGAATCCTCAATCTCGTCGCACTCCAAGATTCGTACTTACAACTTGCCCTGTGCCAAGCTCTCCTCTGAGTCTTCAGTGTGGAGGAGTGCTGCTTTTTCTCTGTCTTGCATGTTTTATTGTGCTTTTGTGGATATGGATTCTCTTAGCTGTTTGTTCGGTGCCTTTAAATATGTGCCATGACCTCTGGTTGTGTTTCTTTTCAACAGTAACAGACGGAAAGAAGAGCATAGACGCATTATCGTTTGACCTGAATCCTGAACTACATCAAAGAACTCATGGTAGGTGCTTTTGCTTATTAACATAGACAGTCTGTGTGTTCTTAAAGGGATAGTTCAACAAAATGAAAATCCTGTCATTATTTACTCACCCTCATTCGGTTCTAAACTCATAAACCATGTTTACGTCGTGATACCCTTGCCATTATACACATTTGTGTCCTCATAAACCCTATGTACAAGCACACACACACACACACACACACACACACACACAGAGTGTATCACACAAAGTACCATAAATGCTGTCCATAGAACTTGTGAACTAAATGACACGTCTTCTGAAATCATTCCATATCTCTGTGTAAAGAAAAGACTGAAATGTATCTTATAATTCACTGAAAATATTTCCAGTTTTCTACAACGCTTAGATTTCACTCTCTGTATATTCAAACACAATGGTATTTGGTGTCAAAGAAAATTTTTATGTGAATAACAACTTGTTCTTCACACACATGACATATGACTTCAAAAGACTCTTACGATCTATATTTATGGTTCTTTTATGATGATTCTTTTTTTGAGTTTGACAGATATTGGCAAATTGTATAGGAAAAATGTGAATAATGATTCTTGAGAATTTCTTGTTCCTTTTAACTATTCCTTTTAACCGTGCGTGCCTCCAAATTCTGCATTATGTACATGCTCTCTTTGTGCTTAGGAATGTGTTTCTCTTCACCACTATGATAATCATAATCAATACCTCTGGCATGTTACCAATATAGATGAGATTTGGCCATACATATTAATTGCTTTGTAAATTCATCAGTCAATACAACATGAATCCAGTCCATGCACATGCAAGTCATTTTTTAGCCTTGTCCACACAGTACACTTTTCTTGCAGCATATCCAGCAGATAGCTTCATTAAAAAAGAAATGCTTCGCAAAAATGAAGTGAGTGGAAATGCAGTGAAATCATCTTGTTGACAGCGTTGTTTGGCTGGCAGAGGGCTGTTGGTGCACAAAGCCATTGTGACACTGTCAGCAGCAGGGAGGTGATTGTCTTATACTGAAGCAGAATCTATTATTTCTCTCTGTCATGGCTGGGAGCCGGTCTTTGTGGGGAACTGATTTGCATAAAAATTCAGTGCATTAAGATTCCACACACATACCAGCAACACACATACGCGGTGCTCAAAGTTAAAGGTCCCGCTGACAGAGATGCATCAACCGCTCTGTTCACCCCATGAAAGCCCACCCTCAAATGCCAAATAAGCAAAATATTGATGAAGATTTGTGGTTTGACTTTTATTTATGCCCTTTGTGCCGTTCTAAGTTGCTTTAGTAAAGAAAGCATCTGCGAAGATGGAAATGAATATCGGCTATCTTGTGCTTACTGCAATTTGTAGATGCGACAAACACAGTTTCTCAAGTTAAACTGATGGTGCTTTATAACAGATGGTTTTTATAACTCTCCATAATAATCATCTGGGCACCATCCATCTATAACAATGCTTTCTGGAGATTGGAGCTCTCAAGTGGCCACTTATTGCGCCTGTAATTTCTGAATTTGCGCATTAATATTTTCACTTTAATCATGTGTTCACTGTACATTAAACTGAAGAAGCTCAAAATACATTTAATTCTATTCATCATTTATGATTCTCTGAGATACTTGTCAGGGGAAAAGCAAGGGGAAGTTATGCTGTATATTATAGGCACTTTTCCACTGCGTGGGATGACTCGGCTCGACTCGGCTCGCTTTACTTTGGCTCGGTTTGCTTTTCCACTGCAGTTTAGTACAGCGTCAAAGTGTGTGGGATTATAGACTGATTTTTACTGTTGCGCCTCGTCCACTGACCACGATACAGCCATTTCTTTTTTCAAGTTGTGCGAACAAATGATGATCCTGCGGTGGCTGTTGCTGACTATCTAAATCTAGCGGGTTTGGTGTCTCGTGTGGCAAATCCAATGGCGCTGGTTGTGACGATTCTCTCTGACCAATCAGTGATGTGCAGTGTCACATTTTAGTATCGGTACGGCTCGCTTGGAACCTCAACTGAAGTGGTACTAAAAAAAGTAGCAGGTACTAGGTACTGTACACAGTGAAAAACAAAACAAAAGCGAGCCGTACCGAGCCGTACCATGCAGTGGAAAAGCGGCATATGGATATATGTATATAATATGTCCAAGAGGAAAATTTGCTTTAATGATGTCAGTGGATTAAAAACCGAATAAGACATTTTTATCCTTTTTATTGTGTACACTGGAGATTCTGGGAGCTTTTTCCTATTTAGAACATCTTTCATCGTACAGTAAGTCTGTATAATGAAAAGTCTTTTCTGTGAGCTCTTTGTCTCTTGAGAAGCACATGATTTGAGTTAATGTGTTTATTGTGGCACAAATGCTTCAGAAATGTAATGTTTCTTAAAGGAATGCTTCCTCCTAATAGAGTAATTATACATTACCATACCATAATGCAGGGTTCACCAATCTCGGTCCTGGAGGGCCGCTGTCCTGCAGAGTTTAGCTCCAACCCCAATTACTCCAAACCAGCTAATCAAGGTCTCACTAGGCATACTAGAAACTTTCAAACAGGTGTGTTGGAGCTGGTTGGAGCTAAACTCTGCAGGGACAGCGGCCCTCCAGGACTGAGATTGGTGAACCCTGCCATAATGCATACCAAGACTAAATTCCCCTGTATTTTCTAATAACTATATCACTGTCATCTTCTGTCTGCAATTATGTTTATGGCTGTCATCACCAAACATATGCAGTAAGGGACTGATTCAACACGGAGCGTCAACAAACTCCATATTTCACGGCAGACCAGAGGTCCTCCTCCAGATGGCATGTTTGACAGGCCTGTGAGTGATCACTCATTAGACAAACGCTAGTCCAAGCTGTGCTCCATCTGCAGAAGGCTGCTGCTTTCCATGTTTGCTCTGACAGGAACTGGTGTTAAGTGGGAACGCCAGACACCCGTCTAGAAACAAAGAGCTGTCCACCTATCCCAACCCCCACCATTTCAACTTAGATTGGGGAATCTATCATAAAAATATGCTGAAATCCCTCCGAGTTTGAAGTCATATTTATTCATATTTATGTCCCAGCTAACAGGGAACGTTTTCAGGACTTTGGCTAACATTCTGGCAAGGTTCTTTCAAAGTTATGAACACACATTCTTCGAGTAACATTAAATCGAATGTTCATTCAAATATTTCTGGTCTTTAATGTTCTCAAAACATTAGCACAAAAACATTATTCATCTTTCAGGGAACGTTTTTTTTTTTCTCTAAAAGGTTTTAGTTGGATGTTCATCTAACATTTTGAAATGTTACTACTTGTTTTAGAATGTTTAGAAAACATTCAAAAGTAACGTTCCCGGAATGTTTGTAAAATGATCAAATGGAATATTCCATTAACATTGAAAAAACATACACATATATATAAATATAAAAATACTGGATGTTTTGACCATTCAGGGAATATTCACAAATAACGTTTTCATAACTTAACGGGAATGTTAACGAAATGTTCTTAGAACATATTTTTTTTGTTAGTTGTGGTATTTCTCTCTCTTTAGCTTTTTTCCTGCTTCCAAAATCAGCCAAGACATGAAGTTCAGAGCTTAAGTGTGGGGGAGTGTACTGTTTGAACTGTACGTTCTTGAGTTTGTGAGACGTTTGAGAAGAGGTGAGAAGATATTTGCCCTGTAGGAGATCTTGTGGACTTTTGATTATTTTGTGTTGACATGCCGAACACAGTGTTTGTGGTCAAACTGTCCATATGTGTTTCTCCCTTCACATAACAATTCAGCACTAATGCCAGCCTTACTCTATAGGTCAGGTCAGCTTGACCATCAATGTTTGTAGGAAACAAACTGACCTACACTAAATCACGGGTAACTGTTCTCACTGACAGCGATTAAATAGCTGGAAGTCACCATGTCTGTACTGTTGGTTTCTGGTAGCCATTTTTAATTGGTTGTGGTATAATGTGGCGAATCACTGTCTGCATTCCCACACGTTGTTACTCATTTGCATACCATTAAAAACTTTTTTTTGCATCACCAACAATTGCTTTTGTGTCACCAAAGTTGTCAGTGAAATGTTCTCTATTCCTGTCCTAGTAAACATGCTGTATCTTTAGCCAGTTGATGAAGACAGAGATCCATTGTAATGGGATTTTAGTTGTGTAAAATGTTTTCTTCCATTTTATTTGAGGTTTTGAGGTTCAAAGTTCCTGGGAACATTCCCTAAATGGAAATTCATTCACTTTTGGACATTTATTGCTCGGCTTATATCAGATTCTTATGCACTGTGGGATGTTTTTGATTTACCAAGGAAATGATTGTGCAACTTCTCTTTCAAGACCAGAAATATGACGTTCTACTTAAAGGGTGAGAACACAAAATAAATGTTTTAAAAGCACGCAACTTGGCAAATTTATTAATAATAATAATAAATGGTAAGAAAGAATAAGAGTGTTAGCTAAATAACCACTTACTCTGTACTAGTGACTTAAGGTTTAATTTAATAAAAAGGGAAAGTCCAGTGCCATGGGAAATCCCTAACTAGTGTTGATATGATCACACTCACCGTGTGATGAGGAATCCACACTGTTGAAAGACAGAAAGAGGCTCTGAAGACAAAGACGAAGGACTTCAACCGATCAATGTCTTATCGATCTTGCTGAGATAATGATCTTCTCCATCTGGGATTGATAACTTCACCAGAGAAGCAGATACAAGTATATGGATTGCAGAAGCATTTAAACAGTGTTATTTTATTTAACAACAAAGATTTTTTTCTCGCTTAGTATGTATGTGAAATTAAGTTTTGTATCGACCTCATTCAGCATTGAGTAGTAAATTCATTATATTGAATTGCTTGGCATTCATAACTCATAGAAGTTGTTGCTGGTTGGCAATTTTCTATAGCTTTCCTCGTTAATTTTCTTTACTTGGCCGGCACTGACCATTTCCCAATTCCACTGGGTTTCTCTCCTCGGTGAATGCAGCATTCACTGACCTACTGACAAAGATGAAGTGGCTTTATTCATCTGAAACCTGCACCTGCATCTTAACAATGATCTCTGTAATGAACTCCATTCCTCACTACAGAACATTTCAGAAAGCTTATTACACACAATTTCATATGAGATGCTCGATAACCAGTATCATTGTAAATGTAGTTCACTTGAATAAGAATTATTGTTATACAACAGTCTGTAGGTGACAACTGACTGTCTTTTGAGTGAGTCAGTGAGTTAATCATTCAAGTTAATCATTCAACCAGTTTGTTCAAAAATGCTGATTAATTTAGGAATGAAGTAAGTCTTTATGAGTGAGTCATTGCATCTTCATTCAACCAACCAACTTGTAAAAAAAAAGACTGTCTAAATGTATGATTTATTGCAGGGCTGTCACAATATCAAATTTTTCACTACACTATTATCGTGGCCAAAATAATTCAGGATAATGATATATCACAATATCTATAGAAATCTTTAAAAAAAAAATAATGCTATCAGTCATATTCATCTTTATTTTGTTTTTCTTTTCTTTTCTTTTTTCTGAAGAATCACACCATTGCATACAAAAGGAACAATTACTTAATGGCAACCTGTTTGAAATAACTTCCTTCTGTGAACTGATTTGGCTTCTTATCACAGAATGTGGCAGAAATTATTTTATTTTATAGTATTCTACACTGTGATAAAAGCTATGTTGATTGCCATTGCATTATTAATACATTACCCTTACGAAAATACCCGAGATGGCTTGAAGAACACAGTTAAACCATATACTGTCGCAATGGTGTAATTACCTTCATGTTTAATTTGTCAAAATATCTGTATCTGCATGTGGTATTATCATATGTGAACTATTCATTTTAAATATTAGTTTACGTCAATACCAGTATATCGCAACACCCCAATTCATTCTTTCAACAATTAGGCCTAGTTTAAAAAAAAGCAGAGTAGTTCAGGAACTAAACGGGTGACAGGCTGCATTCAAAATTCGCATACTATACAATATGTGAAAAGAGTATTATGTCCAAATTCATAGTATTCATAAAACAGTAGGTATGCGGATGACCCACTACTTCTGGCGAGATTCTGAAGTGTGCATCGAATGGACAGTTTACTATCCCATGAGGCCATGGGAGCGGAGTTGTGAATGGCAGTGAAGCAACGCAAATGACGTTGATAGGTCACATGACAAGGGCGAGGTACGTACTTATTCAAAAAAAGTACCTACTCAGAGAGTATGTGATTTTTAGATGCAGATATGCTCTTTATGAGTGAGTCATTGAATCATTCATTCAGCCAATTTGTTTATAAATGACAGTTCATTCAGGAACTGTGTGTTGCTTGGTGGTGCTTTGTTTGGATTTGTGTTGGCTGAGCAAAAACAAAGTAACTGGCGACATTGTGCTCAAAGTGTAAGTTACAAAATATGAACTGCTTCTTGTTTATTGAATTTTTGTATAAAAGTAACACTGGAGGCTTTCTCTAAATCTAAATCAGGTCATTGTTCATGAGTCAGCTGGTCTGGTGAGTGAGCTTTGGCACTGCAGGCCTTTTGTGCCCAATTCAACATTTAAATTCTCCTTTAAAGGACAAGAAATCCATTGGTTCTTATCACTTGTCCTATCCAAATGATCACTGATGAACCACTAAAAGCTTTAGGCTCATTATAGACTACAGTTTTCATTAATTATACAGCCAAATATGGCAATTAGTCATTACTATGTTCCCTTGTATATGTGGGGTAACTGTCTTCATGAACATATTGTAGCTACATTAGCTTTGCAGACTCTAAAGCTGAGAAGCATGTGACTTATTCTGCCCAAATTGGAGGTTCATTAAGGTACTTTATATGCCTGCTGGGTTACCTTGCTGTCATGCCCCTTCCCCGGCACTGTATTCAGTCTCAGCTAGCATGTTATCCAGTTCCACATGTATTATAAAAATGCCTACATGGACAATTAGATTTGCTAAATTCCCTTAAATGGTGCACTATTGATGTACGCACACACACACTCACATAGACATAGTGTAGTTGTGACTAGCTATTCAAGCTGTGCATTGAATAGAACAATTAGGAGTCATCTTATTCATTGAGGGTGAAGAAGTTCAGTGTTCTTGTGAATCCTGTGTTTCATGCTTTATTGCTCTTTATGTATGCAAGCTCATGGCTGATGGGGGAAGGCTGACCAGCACACAGTGTCCTTGTCCTTGAGCTAATGATCTTGTCCCAGTTAGCAGGGTAAGAATGACTAAAGCGGACAGTGGATTAATCAAGTTAAAAGTGTCAACCCCAAGGAGAGTCTCTTCAACCTGTTTGTCAAAGTATGGTTTTCAAAAAGAAACCTCAGAGAGAATAAGTGACTTCATTTTTTGTTTTAATTTTCTGATAAATATGGGAGTGGTAATTTCCTTTGAACGCTCAGCAACGATGCAAGGATGTTGTGGGTGTTGCTGTGCAGTTGCTAAGGTGTTCTCGGTGCTCTCTAGTTTCTAGACCATTGCTAGGATGTTTTTATTTGTGTGTGGGTGAGTGGCTTTATATGAACGTATCTCTGAAAACAAATAACTGTATCCATGGCATTTTCTTTTCACCTTGCACTCTGTATAATGCATAATAATGTGGTGTTAATAAGCCAGTGATGCTTTGTGTAACCACAGTAACTGCTGTATTTCGGCTCTTCTGTAAGCGCCACCTACTGTCAGAGAGTGAATTTGCATTTTCAATCAGCCTGTCTGGCATTTTTGTTTGTTGAGACCTATTATAGGGCCAGTTCACACTGTACCAACAGACGGCAACAGACACTTTGTCAGGTTTTATCGGATCAGTGTGTTACCCTCGTCGGAATCTGTTGTTTTCGCCGATTGAACATGATTAATCTGCGTTTGTTGGTCTTGGAAGTTGGAAGTGCTTGTTCTGGTCTTTGCTGTTCTGGTGACTTTCACTGTTGGTCTGCGTCTGTCGTTCAGTGTGAATTGGTCTTTATATGAAAAAAATAACTTTTCCATTTTCTTTAAAACTGTTTTAAAGGCTGAAATCTAAGGTTTACATTTACATTTTTGTCAAAACGGAATTATTTTAACTGTAAAGTTGTTAAAATCAGTCCACCAAAAAAGACTATACTTGATTACTTGATTAAGTAATAGCACACCTCTTCCGACTCAATACTAGAAAAGCATGTATATTAAATATATATTTAAATACGAAACCTTCAAAGTATTGTAATGTACCATTGTCTTATTTTAGAAAATATTCTTAGCAGAAATAGAACTGGTTTGCATAAGTATTCTCTGTATATCTCTGAATTGCAGAAATGCAAAGTTTGCAGAATAAAAACAAAAATGTTATTAATGCAACAAAAAAAAAAACTGATTTGCATAAGCATTCAATCTCTGCACTGCAGAAATGAAAAGTTTACACGGATGAAAAACAATAGCACTAATGATGAGCGCCTTACAATTGACCTTTACTTGTGAATCGTTATAGTAAATACCAACATTTCCTGGATAGAAACCCTACAGCGAAGGGATCATTATTGAGGTTGTGAATCTAAAACACATTCATGAAAATATTTCCCTTCCAAATGTAAGCTTCTTATCTACATTTTTGCTGTTAATTTGAGATGGTATGTGTGCGGTTTTTCCCAGTCTGAAAAAGTCAAACAGGAAATATTAGCAACTGGAATTATTTTCCCTCTAGATTGTAGGTCAGTAAAGCAAAAATAGAAGATTTAGAAGAGTGTGTATCACATGAAAAGAGTTGTATGGGTTTAGTCTCATGCGATAGTGGAGGTAGGGAATGTTTGTTTCTTTCTGTGGATGCTGACTGTGTACGTGTCAACTAATGTATGAGAGAACAAGCAACTGTCTCTTTTCATATCCACACATGCTATTGATCTGCCCTCATGCACTTTTGCTTTGCTTTAGATATTTGATGGATGTGTTTCTGTTTTCGTTGTGTGTGAGACTACAAAGACGAGTCTTGGAACCTAAACAACCAAACTGTGCTTTTGGTCTCATTATCAGAGACCCCATGCTTTGGAATAATGAGCTGAACTCAAATCAGTCTTGATCATGTTGTTGGCTTTGTGTGTATCACCGCTGAATCTCTTTGGACTGCATAAATGTGCCGCAACGAGCATGTACTGTAGTTTCACTGCAGACTTTTCTGTTATATGTAGCTATGTATGTTTGATTGATGATGACTGCAGTGCTGTGGGAGTCTTGGGAAAATTCCCTGTTT
This sequence comes from Abramis brama, assembly GCF_963993115.1. Classification (NCBI taxonomy): domain Eukaryota; kingdom Metazoa; phylum Chordata; class Actinopteri; order Cypriniformes; family Leuciscidae; genus Abramis; species Abramis brama. The sequence goes on from NC_139971.1 coordinate 38,648,463, forward strand.
ATTCTGCACTTTCTCCACAGCCAGCCCCGATCCGCAGGCAGTTTGATTTATACTGGCATCCAAGATGCTTTACACCAGTGCGCTCCAACTGGGAGTGTGTTGGTCTCTCGCACTCAGCAAGCAAGTTTTTACACATAACCAGAGAAACGGCTTCTCAGATGTGGATCCAAATTTTGCAGGCCCACATTTTTAAAGCTTTTACGCAGTTCTCTGCCCGCACTCCCCCGTCCAGCTGCTAATGGTTGTGCCGACTTGCAAAGAACAATCGAATTACGCAATAGGGGTCATCAGATGCTACTAATGAAAGCTTTAATCTATGCAAACCCTAATTAAAACCCCGTGGTTTGGCCTTTATTATGAATGAGGGTAATTAAAACACTAATTGCCCTCAGGGTGCTATAAGCACTTTTCTGACACGTTTGAAACTAGGGCCCTCAGTTTAATTGAAAGGATTTATTAAACACAGGCGGCATCTTTCTATATTTCTTTGGGAAGTGAAGGATTATAAATATTAAGAAGATATTACATATTACAAAGACATTATTTCCTTTATAAACTTTACTAAATACCTTTTATAAAAAAAATGTATTTATATAAGTGTGTGTGTATGTGTGTGTATGTTGTCAGGTAGTGTCCAACATGCACAAATTAAAAATACTTTCTAAATAGTCTTTAATAAACAAACCAACATACTCTGGTCTCATAGCAGGAGAGATACAGGAACACATAGTCACACTAAGCTAAGACAATAAGCGAAAAAGACAACAAAAAAACACAGGGCTATATATACAAACACAAGCAATTAAACAAGATACAGGTGTAAATCATAGGTAACCATAGTAACAAACAAGGATCTCATAAGTAACAAAGGAAACGGGCACGTTCAAGTTCAAAACGGTGCGCAACGTTTTGCTACGGTTTCCGGGTTGAACGTCATGTTTCCTGGAAACGGCGTGCACTGGTGTGCAACGGGGTTTGAGATACGTTTTCTCTTGTTTGGTGGGTCTGTCAGAACTGCTGTCCAATCAGCAGCAACATGTATATAAAGCACACGGTATTAAAGTGAACTCGCACAATGGGTTCAAGGAAAGTAATTTACAAATGTGTTCGATGCAGCTCGGTATACGCAACAACTGAGGATATTAGAAGACATGTTTGTCGTAAGTTTTATTGTAAAAATATAGGATATCAACATAATGATGTAGTTTTTATATTTTTAGCTTCATTGCAAGTGTATGACATTTGGTATAGAAATAAACAATGGTAATTAAGTGCTTTTCCTAAAAATGAGAAAGAAAATACAGGGTATTAAAACAGTATGAACAACAAATAAAGTCAGTATGTAAGGCTAAATAGATGTGTTTTAGTCTGAATTAGGTAAGATGTGTGCTTCCATTTCAGTTTCAGCAATCCCTTCACTCGATTGGGATGTTCTCTTTTGTTCTGGGCGGCAAGTGCAGTAACTGTAACATCGGGCATATTTTGTAGTATATTAAACACATTTTTATACCGACTTCATCAGGCTCCGAAAATTCTTCACAAAGAACACAAAGAATGGCCTTCTCAGCTGCCATAGTTGCAACTCTTGCGTCATCAGAACAGTGTGTTCAACGCATCATCGTTTCTGTTTAAAGGTGAACTAAGTAACTTTTTTACCTTAACTGAACAGCTTCGGAGTCATTGGAATGGTTATATTACTTATTTCGGGTTGAATGGTGGTCGTTTCGCACCCCCCTGGTGCCCGTGAGCGGAAAATCCGCACTTGCAACTTTGAGCCGGCGGGCCGCCGGCCGCCGCGTCAGGAAGTATCGTGTGATATCAGGTCTCGCGATGTAACGAATTGCTTTACGGCCAAAAGAAATCTGCTAAAATGCTGTCATTATTGCGCTCCCTCACGCTGTTCGAACCCGAATGAAGAAGACGTTTTAAAGAATGTCCCATCTGCTTTGATGTCGTTGATCTACTAGCCTCTGGTGTCTGAGAATCGCCAACAAGTTTTTACAACAGTGTTGTCAAATATCTATTCCGAAGCTGTAGGGGGAGCTCTAGAAAGAAACCTGCGAGCAAAAAGCGAGAATACAGCAAAGAAATCCCGAAATTACTGAGCCCTGCTTTAAAAGACGTTGTGCAACGTTTTGTCAGGGCTGAACGCAGCCCAGAACTAAACTGCAATGAAGCACAAAAAACAGAAACATAGAAATGGAAAGACAACTAAACCAAACATAACCCTGACAAGTATAGTGTATGTATATACTGTACATTTGTATAAATGTCTCTATATATTCCTCTACATTTTTTCTCTGTTCCCCTTCTAGTCACTAATTTGAAACCTGCTCTAATGGCGCTTTTCCACTGCATGGTACGGCTCGGTACGGTTCGACTCGGCACGGAACGGTTCGGCTCGCTTCGCTTTTCCACTGCGTGGTACGACTCGGTTCAGCTCGATACGGTTCGACTCGGCACGGAACGGTTCGGCTCGCTTCGCTTTTCCACTGCGTGGTACGACTCGACTCGGTACGGCACAGTTCGGTTTAGCTCGGTTGCTTTTCCACTGCAGTTAGTACCGCTTCAAAGTGGGTGGGACTGATCTTTATAGTTGCCGTCTCTACTGCCATGACATCATCATATTAAATGCGAATTTTTCATTCCGTGTTTCCCCATCCACTCCTCGGCAACCAACGAGAGGAACGTCTGCACCTCGTCCACTGACCACGATTCAGCCATTTCTTTTTTGAAGTTTATACTCTTTTTTTTTTTCTTTAAAGCAAATACTTTTAAAACAGGCACTACAGCGCTGGCTGTTGTCTACTGGCTATTTAAATCTAGCGGGTTTAGTGTCTCGTGTCGTAAATACAATGACGCTGGTAGTGATGATTCTGTCTGACCAATCAGTGATCTGCAGTGTTTTCACGTCACATTTTAGTATCGATACGGTACGCTTGGAACCTCAACAGAGGTGGTACCATTTAAAGCGAGCCGAAGCGAGCCGTACCATACCGTACCGTACCATGCAGTGGAAATGCGCCATAAGTGAGTCGTACCGAACCGAGCCGTACCGTACCATGCAGTGGAAAAGCGCCGTAAGTGAGTCGTACCGAACCGAGCCGTACCGTACCATGCAGTGGAAAAGCGCCATATATTAAATTTTTTTGTGGTTGCCAGACAGAACTAACTCCTCAATAAAGATCTATAGAGCTCTAGGAAACCACCAGGTGAGCCAAAAAACAACACAGGGTGAGCCAAAAAAAGTATTTTGAGAAAGTTCAAAGTATAATAGGATTGCTTCTGACAAGATAGGATAGGAAAATACAAAGAAAACAAGATGGAAGTGGGGAAAACAAAAAGAAAGGTCATGGTTAGTGTACTTGTCATCAAGCCACATTCTATTTCTGGCTCCAAGTCAACACAAGTGATTTTTCCCAGCCTTTCTCCTCCACAGATTTCTCACTGCTATGATTACTATATCTGGTAATAACACTTGTGATCCATCATGTATTGTTGGTTGCAACAAGACTTGTGGTATTAGCACTGCACAGCGAGATACGGTTGCACTCAAACATATATTTAAGGATGACACCCTAATGTAATACACCCTCTTCGTGTTGTCTGAGTAATGGTAGGGTATTTCTGCTAGCACTGGCTGTTAGCACTCTCCGAGAACTAATGAAAAAGGCCCCATTTCATTTAAGGAAAGTGGCACCGTAATAGGCCTTCATCCTAGAGAGTGCTTTTTCAGGTAGAGGGATGGTCTGCTGAAACACAAGAGCCTCTCATCATTAATTACACTAAAAGGGAGGCTGTGCCTTTAAAAAAGAAAAGTATGGCCATTTTAGTATGCACACGGGAACCCTGAATTTATTTAGTTTGAATGCACTTAAAATACAGGTTTTTGCTTGAAAAGCTCTTTTTGATGCTTTATTCAGAGCTGTAACAACTGTGTGAACCTTTTAAGTTTGAAGAGAGACGCTTTAGTGTGCCGAGTGTCAATATGTGTAGATGAAAGGCTGGATTGTGAATGTTTCAGATTAAGTTCAGAGATGACGCTATGTTTGTTTCTCTTCCAAGGGGCTCGGGGAGGCTTCAGCGAGGGGGACGAGCATGGAAGGAGACTGCCTCAGCTGCATCAAGTACCTCATGTTTGTCTTCAACTTCCTTATCTTTGTGAGTATTTATCTGTATGGCTTTCATATACACTTTTCATTTGATCTTCCAGAGAAGTATAAAGGGAACGAGACAGGCTACTCATAGAAAAATGAATGTGAGAAACTGCAATGGAATGGAAGTCTTGCCTTTCAGTTAAACGGCCCATCACCTTTTTGATAGTGTTAGTTGTCTCTTGAATGCACATTAGCGTAGCTGGACCGGTAACTGCTTGCGAGTGTTATCAAGATGGCCGCCAAATTAATTCAGTTAGTTTAAGCTTGAAAAGTTTGACAGAATTTCGTTTTTTATGTTTGAGCTCTCATATACTGTACATACAGGACCGTTCAAAAGTTTAGGGTCAATTTGATTTTTAAAGACATACTTTAATTCAGCAAGGATGCATTAAATTGATTTTGACGTCACGAAATATGTCTATTTCAAATAAATGCTGTTATTTTGAACATTCTATCAGATTCCTGAAAATATGCATCACATTTTCCACACAAAAAAATCATAATAATGATTTCTGAAGGATCATGTGACACTGAAGACTAGAGTTATGATGCTGAAAATTCAGCTTGATATTTTAAAGTTTATTATTCATAATAAGCATTCATTTTAAAAGTATGCTTCTTTTTCCACAAGTGTGTAATTTGAATTTATATTCACACAGTATATTTCCCCCAACATTCATCCTTATAGCAGAACAACTACTTGTTTAAGCATGTTAAAGCAACATAGGGGAAGAGACAGAAAGTGCTTCTTTGATCATCTATCTAGGTTGACGACGTAAATGCCCACTGTGGGATTGGCATAGACAGAGGAAGATTTGGACTCATTTAGTTTTCGACTGAATTCATTATTTCCCCAACAGCGAGAATGATGTGATGTACACACGTAAGTGCAACGCTAACAATAAAATATCTTGTTTTAGTTCAAATAAATGCTAATATAATTCTCTGAAATCCATTTATTATGATAAAAACAGCTGCTCATATTTATTCAACCCTAAAAACTATTACAAAAGCAATTTAGTGATACTGTCAAGCTGTTTATTGGATCTGTTTATGACAAAAATAGCTGCTGTGACAGGACTCCGCTTGACAGACACATTGCTAATGCCATCCATGAAAAGAATTCCAGGTTTGACTCACAGGAGAGAGAGAGAGACTGAGGAACATGCTTTTGTGTGAGGCTCTTATCTCAAAACCCACCGTACAAACACACACACACACACACACACACACACACACACACACACACACACACACACACACACACACACACACACACACACACACACCCACACCCACACCCACACCTTGAGATGCTTAATCACCAGTCTGGTGTCTGCTCAAACCTTCATCCGTGTGTGTTTGTGACCGACGGGATGGTGGAAGGGTATCACTTTGACAGGTAGAGGATTGTGGGAAGCTGCAAAAGAAACAGCCGTGTTTCCCAGCCCCCACTCGGCTGTCTTTGAGTCGCCTGTTAAAACTCCGTATGCTCCTCTATCCATTCACCTCCCCCCTCCTCCCGGGAAGCGTTCACTTTCAGTAGCCGTTTACTCAAAAATGATTTATTTTCAGCAGTAGAGCCCATTAGTTCTCTCTCTGCTCGCTGGCACGTTAACCTTTGTGTTCACTTTACCAAGTAATGTGCGAACATCTCAGCAATTTGCGGTGCACAATAATTTTTCATATTTATCACGATCATTAATCCCGCACTGCAAAAGAATCAGTTTTTCAGGGTTTTTTTTTATTAGAGGATATTAAGTGGATATTATTGGACATTGGTTTCAGAGAATGTTTCTTGAATGTAAGAGTGTATTTTGTTTTGTGCCCTTGGTAGAATTCTTTTGCTGTTTTTAAGCATTTACTAAGAAACAAAATGCCAAAGACATGTTTTTCTGGATCCATACCATTGTAATACCATGCTTTTTGGGTATTTATGGTGAAAATACCATGGTATTCATTGTGTATCAAAGTATCATGTATAAGACTCATGTAAATACTAGTATGGGACATGAATATGATTATAACAAAATACTAAAAGGAATTTTTATGAAACATTAAAGACATCTTGAACCGGAAGTTGCAGCCGACTTTACTTCAGTATAGTGATGTGTTTTCTGAGTGAAACGGATTATTGAATGAGAAAAATAGAGGCCATGGTGGATTGTTTTTTCCCGCTGGGAATTGATTGGATATAGAAAAGTTGATTCAGACTGATTCTATCCAAGCAGTCGAACCGATGTCATCAGAGAAGCCCATTCTAGAGAGGAAGTACATTTTCAGATTTTGATCAAAGATTACAAAGACAAAAAAAAAAAAAATTGTGAATCAGCTTGCACGGATGAATTGCTCACCACATCACATAAATAAGTAAATAGGGTCAATTTTGATTTTTGTGCCGACTTTAAGGCCAGTTACATTATTTTGTACAGTCTTGCTTGAGATTTTTTGTTTTTTTACAAGGTTTTTCATTTACTGGCGATTAAGTAAAAAGATATTTGAAATCATACTGTCTTGAAAAAAGGCTTAACCCCCATGAAAGACCTACTGTGGCCAAAAACAGTTGGCTGGCAAGTGGGGAAGATGCAGAATGTCTGAACTGTAATAAATAGTTTTCCGTAATTGGTCAGAAGTTGATTGCAGTGTGAAGGGTGTGTGAAGTGGCCCTGTGTTAACTGCTCCAGTCACAATGAAGATTCATTTGAGACTCATATTCCTGGACCAACAATAGTTATTGAACTAGTGTTTATCTATAGGTAAATGGATACTTCACCCAAAACTTAAAATTCTGTCAACATTTACTCATTCCAAACCTGTATGACTTTCTTTCTTCAGTGGAACACAAAAGAAGGTACTTTGAAGAATGATGGTAACCAAACAGTTTTGGTTTCCATTGACTTCTTCCATAGCATTTTGAGACATTTTTCACAATATCTTTTAATGTTCCACAGAAGAAAAAGTCATACAGGTTTAGAACTACATGAGGGTGAGTAAATTATGACAGATTTTTTTTGCCTGAACTTATATACTCCCAAAAAGTTTTGATGGGTCAAACTATTTGCATATGGTGACAAATGTTGCCGTATTACTATTGCCCTTTTTATCTATCCTAGGTAAATCTCACTTATTTTACTGTATATACTGTAAAAAGTTTATTCAAAATGGAATATTGCTTATGCAAATGAGAAGTTTGTGTGTATGTGTGTATCGTATTGTATGTATGTATGTATGTGTGTGTAAGTGGCAAAGTGAAAAATGACGCAAACTTGACTGTCGTAATCTTAAGTGTCTTCTGTCTGTCTCCATCTCCTCAGCTGGGCGGCTCCTTCCTCCTCGGTGTCGGGGTGTGGGTGGTGGTGGACCCCACTGGTTTTCGGGAGATAGTGGCAGCCAACCCCCTTCTCTTCACAGGCGTCTACATCATCCTGGCCATGGGGGGCATGCTCTTCTTGCTGGGGTTCCTGGGCTGCTGCGGAGCCATACGAGAAAACAAGTGTCTGCTGCTTTTTGTAAGTCACAGTATATTTGAGAGGACAATATATTTCAATAACACTGCACCAATAAAGTTGGTGCCACTTACTACAGGTTGAAATACAGTAGCAGAATCCGGTTGCCAGTCCTGTATTATAGTGCTAAACACAGTTATCTTCGGTTTGGCTACCTTCACACTGTCAGTTTTTGGGATTGACAACCACATGTGCTTACAGTTTCGAAATGTCCCGTTCAAACACCAACTCGAATACTGTCTGTATGAGTGTGCAACGGGAGTCAAGCCTGTATTCTCTTACTAGCAATCATAGCGACAGTGACCAAACTAATATCAAAGATGGCGACATCCATAAAACTGAAAAGTCATCACTTTTGATACGACAAGAGTCCAATCGAGCAGTGTATTCATCTATCAAATCTTCATTAACCGACAGCTGCGTTTATATCTGGGTGAAGACCCAAACACTGACTGTGACACAATCTTCCTCTCTCTGCAGTTCTTCATGCTGATCCTCATTATATTCCTGGCAGAGCTGGCGGCAGCCATTCTCGCCTTCGTCTTCCGGGAACATGTGAGTGACCATGTCATGTTGAGACAGATTTATGTTTTCAGTGTTGGTGCGCTGCTAATATCTCTGATATTTTTTAATTGTGCATGTTTACAGCTGACCAGAGAATACTTTACTAAGGAACTGAAGAGGCACTACCAAGGCTACAACAACACGGATGTCTTCACATCAACATGGAACGCCATTATGAACACAGTATGTCTTGTTCGTTCCTTAAACATCCACTGCTGTACATCAGCATTTACCAAAGTTATTAATAATTTTCAGGAGCCCCTTCATTGACACCATGAGCATGTTTTAACTGGAATTTGCCCATCTGTGCTTCCCTCTAGTTTGACTGCTGTGGAGTGAACAGTCCAGAAGACTTCGAGGAGAGCATCTTTAGGTTTATAAACCCCGGTGAAGCGGTGCCCGAGTCCTGCTGCCGTAGGAATAGTCATCTTGGAGAAGTAGGCTTCAGTAACAGGGAGGAATGCCTGTCGGGCAGCATGCTGTACCGGAACAACAAGGTGAGCTCTCACACCACTGTATACGTCACATCCCTTCTCTCATAGCTCAGGTTTAACTAGAGCAGAAAAACGGGAAGAGGGGGAATAGTGTTACCACTCTCACCGCTGCTGACTAGTGCTTTTCCATGTTCTCAGTGTCTGGGGAATGTGAGCGTGTGCGAGGGTTTCTGTGAAAGCGAGCAGGGACGGGAAAACTTAAGTAATAGTCATTTAGATCAGTATTAAAAAGTGGACTTTCAGCTGAAGGTTATTTTTTATGTTCTGATTCTTGTGTTGTGGACTCAAAAATTTAATCAAAAAACGGACAATTCGGTCATTTACTCACCTAGTTCCAAACTCACATGAGCAGTATCTATGAAATACATAATTCAATATTTTGAAGACTCTGCTTGACCACAACTATTTAGCTTCAAAAATGAAGAAAAAATCACTCTATAAAAATGGTCTGTTTGACTTGTGTGCTATATTCCTAGAGTCATTATTATTGTGTGAAGAACAGGCTCAAATTGTAATCAATGTTCACTGATAATCTTCTCATTCAGTGAGCTGTTAATTCCAGAAAATCACAGCTGACCTGCTGCCAGTTGCAGAAACAGCCACACTAGAGAGTAGATAATGGCATAATTTGACAAAATTGTATAAACCATGATGTTTTTCTTATGTGTGTGTGTTTGGATCGGCAGGGCTGCTATTCAGCGGTTGTAGACTACTTTGAGATGTACATCTATGTTGCTGGTGCCCTGGCTATTGTTGTACTCACAATTGAGGTACAGTATTACATTATGTCCGTTTCATTGACATTATCTCAGAGAATTAGTGTAAAACTGTTGCAGATGGGACAGATCTTGAAGGAATGGCCACATGAGTTTGAGATTGAATGGCTGCTGCCCTCATGTGGTAATGTGCTGGAGGTAGACATCTTGAAATCATCATTCTGTGTACAATACAAATTTAAAAGAACCATATTTAGCAGAAAAGCCAAATGTTTTTTAACGTGAGGAGCCCAAAGTAATTTTACATGCTTTGAATCAAGCTGTCCCTTAAGATTGAATCTGTCAAGCAAAACTGTTTAAATGATTCATAATTGTTTGTTTACTTTCCCATGAATGTTCATAAGAGGTTTGTGTTTCTTTTCTCAACAGCTTTTTGCCATGGTGTTTGCCATGTGTCTGTTCAGGGGAATCCAATAGATCAAGTTCACCGAAAGACTTTTTCAAAAAGGAAAACACCTCAAAAGAAAACTGAACCACTTTTCAAAGAATGTTTTACTCCATTTTATGTCTCTAAAATTAAGGAACAAAAAAGAAAAAAAAGTAAAAAAAAAAAAAAAAGATTCATTGACCTGTACTTCACAGCTGGACCTTTGAGGTACAAGGTAACAAAAATAAAACATTGACAAAAAAAGAACATTCTTTGAATACTGAGAAGATTTAATGGGCTTTTTGTCAGAAAGCCCATGCGTAATTTTGACCAGGTGTTAAATAGACCAGATAAAGCCTGAAAAACAGATGAAGAAGGTGCTGCACTGATTTTGGATGAAGAATATTTATACTGAGTAATGCTGGCTTGTTTGTATAGGCATTTGTGCTTTTAGTAAAAAATAAAACAATAAAAAAAACACTTTCCTGTCACCAACACATTACCACAGTCATTGAATGCAAGCTTTCACAAGCACATTATATTAGTGTTATATAGTTATGTGAATTTCCATTTTTATCTATTCCTGTTTGAGTGCTGGAGATCTCTCTCTCTCTCTCTGTGTGTGTGTGTGTGTATGGGTGTGTGCGCGTGTGTACCTCTTCCCTGCTTGAAGACCAGCATTTTTTTTTTCTGTATTGTGATGTTTATTGCAATAGTAATTTTATGTGATTTTAGCTGAAATTGATGTGTATGCATTTGTATTGATGACTAACATTAAAGGAATCTCTGATGAACCTTCTGTTCAGATTCTTTCCTTAACTAAAACTAAAACTTGGACTCCCAAAGGTCCGATTTATATAATGGTTTCCACAACCCAAAAAAAAAAGAAAAAAAAAAGAAATGTGTTATTACTGTAGCATGTACATACATCATGAAATGTCTCTCTCTACTTCATTTTTTGAGTATGTATTTGTTTTAAACTTAATTGCAGTCTAAGAAGAAATGCGGTAACATGGCACATAATACAGTGGCTGAGGGTGAGACCAACAAAAAAATCTCAGAAGCCATAAAAAATAGCACACAGCAATGGATATATGAATATAAGTCACTTAAAATGTATGAATGTCATTACATTATATACAAAATATCAAACCAAGTAGCATTTGAAAACTAGGTGTTGGACTATACTTGTCTTAGCCAAGTTCTACAACTTTTGTGTCTACATTATGAACATGTTTAACGTTTGACAGAATGTGTCCAAATACATTGTCTTCATTTGGAACAGTAGGTTATCATTTGAAACATAAAAAAGTGTTTGTTGTTGTTGTTGCTAACTGTTTTGCTTGACAAGTGTGTTTGTTGTATGTTCTTTTTATGCCATTGGTGTTTATTTCGTAAAGACATTCATAAACTTTTAAGTGTGGCTTAAGTATGCTATTTGGTTTACTGTAATAATGGCAAGCATAAGAAGGCTAACCATTTGTCATCTCAGATCATATGGCATACAATTAATTCAGTTTAACAATACTTTATTACCATTATTGTACTGTCAATACATCTCGACGGATGTGTCGGAAGTGCTTGTTGGCAGTGAACCAGTAACAGTCATTCAAAACAACTAGAACAGTATGAACTGCTATAAATGGACGTACATTTTTTTTTAATTCATAGTGAGTATAGGCTACTGTGATTTTCCCCTCCCGGCCTCATACTCACCCGTCCCTAATGCATACAGTATGCATCTACATGTACAGTATTTGAGAGCATTCTGAAAGACTGTAATATGTTATCATCAACCTGTCAATTTATTATAAGCAACACAAGCCTTTAACAGCCAATGACTTCTACAGCTGGGGATTCTCTACTGTATAGTGTTAATCACCATCTAACTCAGCCAGAGCTAGGCCTACATTAAGTCTTAGATGTTATATGAATATGGTCCCTGGAGCACAGGTTTTATCAGCTAGCAAGTTGCAACTATCATTAAAGCTACACTGTGTAGGATTTTCTCCCATCTAGCAGTGAAATTGTATATGACTACCAACTGAATATTACTTTCTAGCCCCTCCCATTCCGAGGCCATTTTAACTCCTACGATGGCCGTATTATTTCAAATCTGCCGCAGTCGCGAGTGTCCAAGCGGGAAGGAAGTCGACCGGAAGTTGAAGCCGGCCGCGTGCCACCATCTTGTAGCAGAACTTCACTTGCGTTAGCATTCCATTGACTCCCATTCATTTTGGCGTCACTTTGACAGCGAATAACTTTACATCTGAGGCGTTTGAAGACTCCATTTGTCCATTATTTATTTCTAAAGAAACACGACAATGTATAAAATGCTCCATTACCTTGTAGCTTATGTTATGGCCCCGTAGAAGCAGTTTTTGTAAAAATAGGCTAACGATTGCCTCATAACCACGCGACTCTCTGTCGCACAGTAGAGAGATTACCGTATGGACGGGAGGAGAAGTTTGCGGGCAATTGGGGAGACGTGGAGGCAAAATGACAAAATAATTAATCAGAATACCTAGCAAAAGTTTCTCCTGCTCCAAGCTCATAGACAGCTCCTACTCACACTCTCTGTCTCTGCAAGTTTCGGAAGGGAATGATTCAGATTTCTCATGCCACAGCCACTAGAAGACAGACGGGTTGCTCACGTCACATCTACGTCGTCAAGCTCTGTTTGAGTCTGTTTGAGTCTGCGCGTCAGGAACGGAAGTCCTAAAAAATCGCTAAAAATGGGCTTCACTTGTCTCAATTGAGTTCCAATAAGATGGGCCTGTCCACTTCTTATACTGTCTATGGAGTAATCTCCCCCTCGTATTCGTCACGGTGCCACTGAGTGTAAAAAGGGGAAAGGCGAAGCTTGAATTTCCAGGTATGTCCCTCTTTGTCTAATGTATTTTCAAGATGGATGCACAACATGGCTTCCGCCATTCGAGCGACTCACTCATATGTATTCTAAATTGCAGATTATACACTTACGAGAATACTTAATTAGTTGGTTGAAGTGATTACACATTAATGAGAATGTATAATTTTGAAAGAACAAAGTGTTTTTTGCTAAAAATCAACTTAAAATATTACACAGTGTAGCTTTAAGAGAGTTAACCCATAGCCTACCTGTTTCAATGAAGTGAACAGGCCACATTAAGACGTGTGTCTTAATGTCTTTAGTATTTCAGTGTTGGAGTGATTGACAGTGTTTAGCCTAGAGAGCGGGAGGGAGTGTTTTCAGCCATTTTGATATTTATTCAAAAACGACTACATGTGAGGAATAAGTTACAGGTTTTTTTAATTGCTTACTATTTTCACAGGTAAGTGGTATATTTTAAAACTCTTAGTACAAAACTGATAACACTTGTTGCAGATAATCAGTCACTCAAAACATGCCATTGTAGGCTACTTGCATTAGGGTTGTGTTGTGCATGTTTTTTTTTCTGAGACAGAAAAAACAAAACAATTATAATATCTTCTGTGTTAGGTTGTGGCAAACGGGTTAAAAGCGCGTGATTAACACTTCTATAGAATTGTAATAAAATTCTGTGTAGATACAGCACAGGTTTGCTCGTTTAGTAAACTTTGTTTTTAATATTACATTTGCTGAGGAGATTTCTGCTGCCCTCGTGTGGCTGTGAGATGAAACAATTATTTCACACCACCATTAAATTAAAGGTCAGCAAAGTCTTTCAAATAAAATAAAATTAATGATAAAGGATATAGAACCTGTAATATGATCATACTTGTTATAAATGGAATATAGATCTTTTTTGGATTTCTATGAGGAGATCAAAGATCATTAAGAAAATTTGGCATCATTTTCCTTGAAAGCAAAGGTTTCTAGTTGTCTGGGGATTCTTACAGCATGCTTTGAAATATACATACATACATACAAAAAAGCTTAATATATTTATAATCATCATCTCATAAACATCAGATGCTCCTGTGGGCGTATCATGGTGAGATATCTTCAGCCAGTCATCTAAACAAAGAGAAACTTAAAGGGATAGTTCACCCAAAAATGAAAATATATCTCATTGCACCCTGAAGTCACCAAGTCGTGATCATTAACACTGACCACTGGAAATCATACAGGTTTGCAATGACGCAGGGACGTGCACAGGGGGGTTGCTCAGGTTGCCCGGGCAACTGCCCATATGCCCTTCTCGACTCACGTTGCCCTTCCGAGAAAAAAAAAAAAAAAAAATCGTACAATGGATGCAGAATTTCACGTAGGCCTAGATAAAAAAAATCGCAAAGCCTCATTCACTTCCATTCGGGCACCGAAAGTGAAAGTCAGTAGGGGAAAGGCAAACTCTGTTTACGTGGCTGGCTGCAGCGCTGTACGCGACCGGTGTAGAAGTCGATTCTATTCCCTACCGGAATTCCTGTTCCCTTTACGCAATCATACTACAAATCATGCGTAGTTGCCCAGTTACCATACGTACCATCAGAACTGAACTCTGGGGGGGTCAGAGCAGCTGCCCCTCAAAATTCCTGTGCACGTCCCTGCAATGACGTGAGGGTAAGTAAATACAATTTTTACACACACACACTACACTGAAACTACCCCGTCACAGAAAACTTTCTGCATATTGCATTTCTACATTTTCAAAACAAAAAAACATCACGTAGTGTGATTTATAAGCTGTTTTCCTCATGGGGACCAAAAAATGTCCCCATAAAGATGGTAATGTAAGATGGACATTTTGTCCCTATAAAGTAGGGTTTACCAGGACCACACACACACAAAAACAAACAAACAATGAAGGCAGGTCATAGAAATGTTAATAGTATTTATTAAAAAAGAGAAAAGATTTGTTATACCTATTGCAACATCTTGAAAAAATTTTGAAAGCAAGAAATTGGCAGCTTTTCACGGCCTAATAGACTGTTTCTTTGACCATGAAACACTATGAACAGAGTGTGTATGTGCAAGTGTAACGAGGTTAAAATGGTTTTATTTATTTCACAAGATTTTTCTGTTATTATACATGTAAGGCTGTTCTACTATTATTTAAAGGCAGGGTAGGTAGGACTATAAAAAAAAAAAAAGATCCAAATTTGTTAAAACTTTCTATATATATCAATACATAATTAAAATGTAAGTACTCTGAAAAAAAGAGTATAAAAATCAAGTGACTCTAGACCGTTTAATCTGTATTAAACACAGCTCATTATTTCGATTCGGGACGAATCAAAGGATTGGCTTAGGCGACTGTCACTCTCTCTCGCAACCATGGCAACAACCCTTTTGCCACGGGATCTGCCCACTTGCGCGCGGCCGCGCGCACGTTTGATTTGAGGAATTCAAGAGGCACTGAACCTAGGAATAGCAAAACAATGGAAGAGAAAGAGCAATCAAAATTCACATTACCGGCATGCAGTTAGTGAAGGCAAACAAGGCAAAAAAAAGAAGACAGTACAAGAAAAGGTAATGAACAAAAAGTCTTTGGATAAACAAAGAAATAAAACGCGTGTCAATATCAGCGTAGCTTTCCAGCGACCACCCCGTCCTCAGCCTCTACTTCCTCGGACCCTAGTTGCACGCCACGGCCTCTTGCACGACCTCCTCTGCTTCGCCCTAAAATTATTTTTATTTTACAAAAGGACATTTTACAAACCTACATTTTGCGCATGTGCTCCTGCATGCACTTTTCCAGTCACAACACAGCAATCAAAGGAGGACGCGCTGAAAACTGTAATGCTGTTCTCTTCCTTCGAATGTTTGAGTTGCAGAGGAATTTGTGACTGTTTCAGCTGTTCAACCACATCAAAGTTTCGTAATTAGTAAGTCCGTGCTTTTTCTCTTTTTGTTCTTATGTGCTGAAGGGCTGCTGTGCCTTGGTGAAACGGTGTTTGTACGTGAAGAGCTCTTTTCCAAAACGCCATAAACCTAAAAAGCTGCCTCAAAGAACCAGCAAAAGTAATGATTATGAATGTGTAAAATATTGCAATAAGACATTTTAATTGTTTATTAATTTCTGTGTCGGCTGCAAAGATGAAGTTGACGATATTTGACTCGCGATCTTCGCAGTAGGCTAGTGAACGCATGCACCGGAGAAATGCACATTTAGGCTACATAGTTTTATTTTGTTTTGGATGGTTTTGTTTAGAACCAGATTTCTGTAAATATATTCCACATTTTTTAGGCCTGTGAGGCGAGGCTACGGTTCGGTTCACGATGATATAATCTCCAGTTCAAGCACCTTATGTTGTGATTGATAGCCTATATTTACTTTATGTATTTAATGCAGGAATGAAAATATTAATGAATTAATGAAAAAAAAATATATTAAAATTAAGATACAATTAATACAAAACGAAATTCGTTTTAAAGAAAGGCTTTGTGCTTTCTGTTTTGAGGTCTCTGTTAAAGTTTGAAAGTCTCAGTGCAGCTTTCAGAGCGCTCGCGTCCATAATGGAGAACTGTCAAGTAATATTGTTTTTTCCTCATAAATGCAAACACGAAAAATAAAAGACAAAAACTTTTTTAAAAAGACAAACCATAAATTTAGAAAAAAAAAAAAAAAAAGATGGATTTATAGCGTTTTGGGGGAAAAATGAATGGATTTATACCGTTTTGAAAATGTTAATTTTTTTTTACTTTGAATTGATCATCAACAATATTGTTGTTTGATTTAATAATCACTGTTGCAAGAAGTGCCTAGTTAAGTTTTTTTTTTTTTTTTTTTTTTGTAAGTGGAAAAAGTAGGGGGTGCCACAGATTCTGTTTAGTTAGCTCCTTTATTGTTTTTTCTATAGCCTAGAATAATATAGGTCAAATGCAGCAAGTCAAAAGACCAACTGGACCTTCTTTGCCAGTTTGCTCACATTTCTTTGAAGGATGGCAAAAATATCGCCTGAATATCTATATCTAGATATTGGAAAAAAATATCGAGATATTCATTTTTGTCAATATCTCCCACCCCTACATGCAGAACACCATATATGTTATGAATCTTACACGAAATTCATCTTCATCACAATATAACTGATGGTAATGTAAAAAAGTGTATCAATGCAACCTGTTTTTAGCTTATATAACTAGCTCGTTAGCGAATCAAAAAATATATATTTTAAATTTACCAATATCAATATGCTAGCTTGATAGTGAGTACTAAAATACATCTTATTTGTTTATATTCATAAGCAATTAGCGTTAGATTTTTTTATTACATGTGATTCTGACATGATGTCACTACATGCACTGTGCTCCTTCCTCTCTGCTTGTCTCAGGTAAATAATGCGTCTTCAGCTCAGCGGTTGGAGTCGCGCGTTCATGTGTTTTGGGGGCGTGGCTTTGGAAGGAGCCCAGAAGGGAGGGGGTGGAGTGAATGGAAATAATGAACTGTCTTTAAAACAGTCCTGAGAGGTCTACAGACACTCGATTTTTATACTTTCTTTTTCAGAGTACTTACATTTTAATTATGTATTGATATGAACATAAAGTTTAAACAAATTTGAAAAAGAAGTTTTTTAGACCATTCCTACCTACCCTGCCTTTAAACAAGTGTTTATATTCATTAAATTCATTAAAAAGGGTCTGTAAAGAGGTGATGGTTCGACCGTTTCCCCCCTCCTCTTTACAACAAAGTGGTTCGGTCCAGGCAGCTATATCCGCTGTATTGATCTTTGAGCTGTCTTTTCTGCCTTTCTCCCGAACTGAGGTATGCTGTATTCCATGCTACCGATAAGTTGTTAGCATCGGTTGAAAATAAGTCACACACACGATGTTTAAGTTGTTTTTATTTATTTTATTCACAGATGTAAGATATGTATACAATATTTGGGAATGTTATTTTTTGTTTGGCAGTGTCACTGTGATTGAGCTGAAGCTGGCGTGACGGCCTGTTAATCAAAATATATTCTCTTATGCAGGTATGCATTGATAAACCCTATTTTTGTGTTTAAGTTTATATGATCGGGTTTCATGTTTAAGTGTATGGAGTTATTGCGTTTTTTATCCGTCTCTGTGCTTTCGTTTTATTTGCTTTTTCTTTCCTTGTGCTTCTTTTCCTTTTTCTGCCTTTCTCCCGAACTGAGTGTCACTGTGATTGAGCTGAAGCTGGCGTGACGGCCTGTTAATCAAAATATATTCTCTTATGCAGACCCAATCTGGCGCTCTCCTGTCGTTTTTGCACTGAATTCGCAACACAACGCAGACAGAAGCATACGGTTACACAAGGAAGATTTAAATCATGTGATATGGTGGATTAAACAGCCAATAAAATGTGTTTTCCAGGTATAGAACCTGCCTGACATATTTCACAGAGTTTTTTAATGCAGTGCTTTTCTCCTATTTTTTCCATTCTATCACCTCCACTTTTTCTAAGTCGTAAACTGCTTTATCTTTGTCTGCGTTTGGTTTTGTGTTTGTGCGTGTGAGATGGAGAGAGTTTAGCAAAGCCCAAGGGACTGAAATCCTGCCAGAAATGTAAGAAGAGCGAAGGGATCGGACCGTTCAGCGAGTGAGAAAGTAAAATGGGTTGTGCGAATGCCAGACATCTTCCCTGATGGATTTATTTGGGAGAAATCCAGGCTCATCTGGAAGGCTGTCAGGTCCCAGTGGAGGTTTTATTGGGTGACAAGCTTTGTGTTGGCTGTCTCCTTACAGCTCTGGATGCAGACCAAAACTGTTGCTCAACGCAGAAGACAAAGTTTGCTCCTTATTCCTGTGAAATATGCTGAACTCTGGCACTCAAGCCTGTGAAATGCTCATTTTATGTAGTGCATCCATTTTATCCAACAACTTTTAAGAATGGAATTAGGGACCACTGCCCTTTTCATGCTTTAAACACGACAAATAAGCAAAATTATTACAATCTATCACATTTCTGGCCGTCTGTTCAATTTCAATAGGCATCCTTGCCAATAGATGACCTTGACATGCAGGCACACACTTGAATTCCTCTATATGGCTATAAATATAATGGATTAAAATAGGACTGGAAAGTATAACTGTCTGGAATTGTCTTCTATCTAATTCACTGTTGTTGGGAACTGTATTTGCTGAATGTAAATCATTCTTCCTCTTTTCACACCCTTTCCCTGGTTCAGCTTCTTCTTTTTTAGCGATGTGAAACGTTTATTGAAATCCATGCAGTCCAATGATTAACTAGACTGTATTTTTAGGTTTTAGCCTATATTATACAGAAACAACTGCTCGAAAAGGGATGGTTTGAAATGACAATATTACACTTTTTGAGTTTAAAATGCAAACTATCTTCTCAAAGAAGAATAAAATAAAGTAGGCGTGTTTGTAACAGCTTTAAATGTCTTTAGTTGGTTGCAAGTGATCCCATAATCATTTTAATTCAGACACTATTATACAGAAACACCATGGATAAAATGCGTTGTATTTTGCAACAGCTTGTTATTGCCTGAATTTCATGAGACACATACAGTATAAACTTGTGCAGTATTCTCAGCACAGAATTTAATGATCATTTTTACAAAAGAAAATTAGTTATGTTATCAAGAATATCAATCAAACCAGCAAAATCACTCATTAAATCCAAACACACATAGTAAGCAAATCACCATATTATTAAAAGTGCATGCTGTACAAACGCAAAGAACTGATGATAATATATTTTAACTGCATGTCTCAGTAGTATTTAAACTGAGGAAGTAAGAGGAGCAAGAAAAAAACAGTTCTGCCCTCTCTGAATATACAACACACACACACACACACACACTGACCTCCCTCCGTTACATTCCGTCTCCAACATTCAGAAGTGGAAAGACCCATTGAGTTTTGAACGACGCTCTGGCTAATCTCAATCAGGAAGTCTGTAAAGTGCCTTTTTACAGGATGAGATTTTACTGATTTACAGAATCTTCATAAACGATTTAACATACTTTGCTATCTTGTTTTCGTTTAAACACGGTCTCATAAAATGGGACTAAAGGCCCTATAACTATAACAATATGGCGTTCTGCTAATTCTAAGCGTGCTGCAGTTTTGTCGTCTGCCACTTTAAATGCTCGAGCTCTTTCAGTGATTGGCTGTCAATGTTTTTATCGTTCATCAGCTGGGGGAAAATTGTTCTGAAAGTGATTCTAACGTTATCGGGTCTTTGTGCCGTTAACGTAGTTGTGGTCGTTATAGTTGGGGTCTAAACTCTGCAATGTTTAATTTCAGAACAATATCTTTAGTTGTCCTTAAAGTTATCGTCCTTGAGGGGGAGGGGCCTTAAAGGGATAGTTCACCCCCAAAAAATGAGAATTCTGTCATTAATATCTTCATCTTCGGAACACAAATAATGATCTTTTGAGAGTTTTCTGTCCCTCCATTGACAGCAACGCAACTACCACTTTGACTCATCATAAAGAGATCATAAAACTAATCCATATGAACTGAGCGGTTTAGTCCAAATTTTTTTGAAGAGACACAATCACTTTATATGATGAACAGAATAATTTTAGGATTTTATTCACATTAGTTTTACGATCAACATGAGGGTGAGCAATTAATGACAGAATTGTTATTTTTGGGTGAACTATCCCTTTAAGAGATCAATACAGTCATTGAATTTACCTATCTCAAAAACAACAAAAAATAATTGAGTTTGCAGCTCATTACTGGCGAAGAACCCTAACGGCACCAGACCTAGAGTCTCTTCTTCATATTTCATGATAACCAGAGTTCCGTGTTGAAAAGAAGCAGAGGTTTTGGGCGATGACCCTCCCTGCAGCGGGAGAAACTAGATCTTTTGCTGGTGCAAAGGAACTGATGGAGCCAGGAAATTAATGAAGTTAGGCTTATGTTCCAACCGATAGAGCGGCGT
Organism: Abramis brama; assembly: GCF_963993115.1. Classification (NCBI taxonomy): domain Eukaryota; kingdom Metazoa; phylum Chordata; class Actinopteri; order Cypriniformes; family Leuciscidae; genus Abramis; species Abramis brama. The sequence goes on from NC_139971.1 coordinate 38,669,117, forward strand.
CCCGTTAACCCAAAACAAACACAACATTCCACCATTTATCTGGAAACAATGTCCTATTACCTCTGGTTTAGAGAATGTGGCTGTGATAAAAAGGGAGTATTTCTGGAGCTTGAGCTGGACAGAATCACCCTGTTTGGCATAGCAAAGACGAAGAGGACCAAATCTGGTACTTCATTGGCTATATTGGCTTCACTGGATCTATTGGATGGGAAGCACTTGTTCTGTATTCTGCTCAATCCTGACTGAATGGTTTAAGCCTAGTGCATAAGAACTGATGCTTTCTTCGCTCATTTAAATTTAATTTAATTTTGTTTTAAAATAGTGCATACTGATTTTTTTTCAATGATGATGCATGGGGATCAGTTTTATTTTGTATATTATATATTTTTCAGTATATGCAGTCTCTATTTTGAAACTGGCCCATCGGTTTCCACACAACTCCCACTGCACATCCACTTCCTCCAAAAATTCAAAATGAAATCTCCAAGTGTTTTAAAGCTTCGAGCCTCCATTTCTCATGTTCATATTGGCTCCAGATGGCATTACTTTCACCTCATTAGTGCTGACAGCTTAGGGCCGAGGTTGTCTGGTCTTCTGTGTCCCAGATGAAGGCATCATGTGGCCCATGTGATCGCGGCACTGTGCTCTTTCGCCTTCATGCGCAAGCTGGCGATGCTGGAGGATTTGCGATCTGGTTCGACGCTGAGATCAAAACCATTCATGGTTCCGCCCATTCCAGAGTTGCCAAAAAGACTGCCCATGTGTGTCTGTCCCATGTTCCCACCAGGGCTTGGCATCCCGAGGAAATCAGTCACGCCACTAGCGGAGTGAGGGTGAGGGCTCATGCAGGAAGATACAGAATCACAAGGAACCACACAGCCAGGCACTGGGGAGGCTGCACTGCTGCCACTCAGCCAAGATGGGTTCTGAATCTAAAGAAAAATACAAAAGAAATACACATATGTAATCCCGGTCCTACATTACATTAAAAGGGTCATCGGGTGCAAAATTGGTGTTTGCACATAAATTTGTCTTTGCAGTGTGTGGACACAACCACCATACAATGAAAAAAATCCATTCACTCCTTTTTTTTTAATCCTTAAAAAGCCTAAACACTCTCAATAATCAGGCCGTTTGGATTTTCTGAGCACTATGATGTCATAATGCTCATGCTCCGCCCACGACCACTGACGGACCGTCTCGTATTAGCATATTTCTGCCCTCAGCCATTCGACACGCCCCATGGAAGAGAGGGGTGGGGTGAGCAGTTGCTCATTATCATTTAAAGAGACATGCACCGAAACAGGTCACTGTGAACAAAGCTGAGGTGAAAAGGGTGTTTTACACAACCATTGAGGAATTTCAACCAAAGCATATTACAAACTTTACATGAACACCCAAAAGAGTCATACCAACTTGTGGAAAATGGGCATCCGATGACCCCTTTAAGTGTCTACTATGTACTAACATTTAAATACATAATTTGATACAATGCACTTATTGTGTAGGCTACATGTTTTACACTGTACTATATAAAAAAAAAAACAGGTCACAAAGTAATTCCTCAATAGAAGTACCTCCTCAAAGAGCATGCATTTTCAGATGCAGCCACTGTAAACTCAGAGTCACTGAATTGTTCACTCAACCATTTCTTTCAAAAACGCTTATCATTCACGAATGAAACAACTGTCTTTATGAGTGACTCACTGAATCATTCACTCCACCGATATTTTAAACACATTGATTCATTGTGTTGGATAATGCTTTCCTTTGGATTTTCTTTGGTGCAAAAACAAAGTAACTGTAAATATACTGTGTCTATAATGTAAGAAGCTAATTTAAAATTATTTTTCATTAAACTGCAATTTCAATCATGTTGTTGGTGTAAGATCAGCACAGCTGTGTTTTGGTTAAATACCATCTTAGTATTTGAATAGAAATCTACTGTATGATTGGTAGTACAGATTTTCCTTTTACCTGTGCGTAATTTTCAGGTCGTGTAAGAAGAGGAAGCTCATAGGCCGTTGAGAAGTGCGTCCGAACTTGCTGCATCTGACCAAAGCGTTCTCTCTTTCTCCATTTGGCCCGGCGATTCTGAAACCACACCTGTAGGAAATGAACCAAATATCTGATTATTTAAAATATCTATCTGCAAAATCCCAAGATTTGGAGGGAATACAGGTACAGGTTTTCTTCTGTAAAATCTTAATGCTATTTTTAAATGCCCTTCTCAATGCCCTTTATACACGGACCATTATTACTGAGAGCTGTATTTCTCTCTGTAGTGACTGAACTGAGCCCAAGCCAAAGCATAAATCGTGAGGCACATGAAAGCACTGCACGGTTCCTCAGTCTTTAATGTGCAGTCCTCACTGTATGGATTTGAACTCTCGCCTGCCAGCACAGGTTGGAGATCTGCACTTCTCAGTCTGTCTCCTCTCAGCCTCGCTCATGTCTGGAGCAGGTCCACCTCATCAATCACAGTGAGGCCAGTTCTGATCTTCTGGTAGTGCACCACCACACAAACCAACAACCCCAAACCACAGCTGCGTGCTGGCAGACCTCGACATGTGCTTTCATATTTTATGATTTGTAAATGCATGTAATTGGTTTAGAATGCAGTTTGTTGCTTGATTATTTTTTCAAATTTTTCACCGGATACAATATTTATTCTGTTGTTGCATTTACCTCATCTCATGCATTACTGACTTGTAATCTGTAAAGTCTGCAACAGACATGCACATGTTCAAATGAGACATTCCTAGTATTTATATTATAGATCTTTGTTTTTCCAATGTCAAGTTTCTCCCTCAGACATTCCCATCACTTCACAGTATATGACAGAGAATGTTTCTACACAAATGACAAAAAACACACATTTTTTAAAACGTCAGTTAAAAAAAGGCTCTGAGATGTTCAGATTTGTTGGACCAAATCACCACTGGACCAAACAAATAGGCTACTCATGGATTAGTCTCTGGTGTGTAATTTAGGAAGGAAGATGACTGTGTTTAAACAGTTATTGACTATTTCAAAGGGCAGTGTCAATCTGTCCCAACCACTGAGATAAACTTGGATTGTGAGGTGTATCCCTGTCCAATCACATTACAGTTTCCATAAGCCCCAAGAGCCCCAGACATATTATGGAAGGGTAACAGAATATGGAGCACTGAGTTCACATGAATGGGGAACCTTAAAAAGGTACAAAAGATACAATGCATTTAAACTTATGTTACAAAATATATTGCTTGAAATAGCTTCAGTTGTCCTATAGAGGCCAATTGTATACAAAGTAATTTGATCGTTCAGGCCGATGTCATGGCCTGCTCCTGACCTCCAAGTGCCATTATGATCATGTCATCTGTTTTGAGAATCTTTGTAATTTAATCCCTGTCTCTTTGGACGTTTATATTGTTTTTCCTTGGTCTACGAAATTATGAGTAATCAGAGATAACGACCAATGATCAATGAACCGAGCAGCATCTGTATTCTTATAGTTTATGTTGTTCCTCTATGTATGTTTTGAAGATAAATTGAAGGACAATGTACACGGTAAATGCTATTTTACAATAACTTTTTCACCGCCAGCATTTTTTTTATCTTTTTTTTTTTTTTTTTAAGTTGCCATCCTTTTTTAAAAATCATTTTCACAAAATTTTCATGGCTCCCAGAATGTTTTGTTGTATGAATATATGAACATGCAATATATCAAAAGAAAGAACTGAGGCTCTTCTTTTAAACAAAACAAAACAAAAATGTTTTATTCTAGCTTCATGCGTTCTTTTTTTGAAAAACACTTGAAGTTTGAAAATCTTTTTTTTTTTTTTTTCAAAGACTACTATGTGCGAAAGCAAAGCTTTGTTTCTGCTTTTTTTGCATGCGTTTTGATCAGGAGATTCTGTACTCTTTCAGAAGATGCGTAATATCGCCCCCTACCGTATAACAGTGAAAACACTGAAAGCCGAAACATTCTGTTGATGGCGGGGAAAGGGTTAAACATTTAGGGCACGTTTACACAACAACAATATACTAAAAAAGGAAAAGTTTTTTCTTTGCATTTTACGCATACAGACAACAACATTGTCAAAACAATCTCCGTTCACACGGATCTGCAAAAAAGACTAAAACCGCTGCATCATTCATGCCAGGCCAGTAGTTGGCGATGTCACTTAGTAAACTAGACGCCAACAGACTGAACATGTATGCATTTGCATGACGTCACAGTTTTCACAAATCCACGTTTTTGTGGTTTACACAGAGATGATAACCGTATTGTTTTCAAAAACGTGCACTTTGAAACCCATTTTCAAAAGTTAGCTTTTTCAGGCCCCCAAAACACTGTAAAAAAAAAAAAAAAAAAAACATTTTTAGTTGAAGACCACTACGTTTAATAACTAATCTAAACCAGCTGAGCAGACTGCAAGGCATTAAATTATAGACAAAAATAGGTATTCGTAACAATTTTGGTGGCTAATTCATATAAATTTAACGATCTTATTAATACATTTTAGTACGTAATTACGACATTTTATCTTACAATTCAGACTTTATTTTTCACAATTCCGAGTTTATATCTCACAATTTTGAATTGCCCATTTATTTCCCGCAAAAGTGGGTTTATATTTAGCACTTTTGATTTAACATCTTACAATTCTGACTTTTTCCCCAGAATTCTGAGTTTACGCCTTCTGCATCTTTCTGGGTTTTTTTGTTTTTTTTCATCATTCTCTTATGCAAACTTTCTCCTTTGCTCTTTCTATTCTTCAAACTCAAATTCTGAAGGGAGGATGTTAGAAAGTGAAAGAGGAGAATGTTCAGGCTGGAGTTTGTTTACATTTCATGTTTAATTTCCTGACGCCTAAGCCCCCGGCTCTCCAGAGCTGCCCCCTCTGACCTCTCAGAGACCCACAGACGAGAGCAGGGGACCTTTGTGCAGATCCACAGACACACACACACTCTAAGGACACTCATAATGCAGAAGTGCGTCACTTACACATATGCGCTCACATAAGGTTTTGAGCATGAAAAGATACCAAAATATATTCCAAATGCAAGTATGTCCCGACCCGAGGACTAAAACTTTATATGATGTCATCCAAAACATCCTCTGTTACAGTGTGTTGAGGGAAAAGGTCCTGTTTGATAGAGAGAGCAGAGCAACAGCGCTGGGGAGGAAAGCGATCATCACAATTGCGTATGTCTGTAGGTATGTTTTTGAAAAACGGGTTGAACCCTGTAGTCGCTCAACAGAGTCTGCACTGTGTTGTCAGCCTAGGGGTAATTAGACTCATGTGTGTGTGACTCAGAACGAATGCAGTTACTCCACTGTACCTTCAAAACATGGCCAGGTTCCTGACGATGCCTCATTCTCTGCGTGGAAATTGATTATGGCATCTCAAACTGTGTTTTCTTCAACTGCCAGAGAACGTGTGTGTTTTTTCTCCCTAACTCTTCTTAACATCTTTAAACACTGTGCTGTAGAGAGGTACATTAAACATGACTAGAAGTTTCGAACAAAATGTGTGGGTCCAACTTCTCTGTCATGATGTGAGAATTGAGATCTGTGTTATGCACAGCAGACACTACTGTTCTTTTTAGCAGAGCAGAATCTACTGACTTGGGCGGGAAACCTGTGGAATTCTGAGGAATAGATTTAAAAAATGGGCAAATTTATTAAAGGGATAGTTCACCCAAAAATGAAAATTCTGTCATTAATTACTTTCATGTCAAACACAAGACTTTCGTTCATTTTCGGAACACAAATGAAGATCTTTTTGATGAAATCTGAGAGTTTTCTGTCCCTCCATTCCCTCTGTCCCTCCACTGACTCCATTCCCCTCCCAAAATAATCCATATGTCTAGTTCAAATTATCATATATATGTGTGAATAAAAGCCTAAATTCAATCTGTTCATCATATAAAGCGATCGTGTCTCTTCAGAAATTTTTTAAAAAATGAACAAAGATGATCTTCATTTGTGTTTCATGTGTGTTTGGAACGACATGAGGGTGAGTAATTAATAACAGAATTTTTATTTTTGGGTGAACTAACTCTTTAAATGGAGCTACTAGTAAATACACACTATTAATTTAAAAAGAATATTACCAAATTATTATTAATAATAATAATTATAATTTTACTACTACCACCAATACTACAACTACTACTAAAAAAAAATATATATATATAAAACTGTAAAGTATTATCCATCCAACCATTCTCCAAACCATTTGTCCTCTGTAGGGTCATAGGGAGCCTATAAAATATTAATAAAAGTGTAAAATATAATTTCAATATATCATTGTATGATTTTATATAATGTCATAGGCTATATTAATCATTGTGGTAATATTTGAAAATAACAATAATAATAATAACAATTAAAATATTATATTATTAAACATATGAACTAATTTTGAATATAATATTGTATAACTTTAATATATTAATAAATATATTAATCATATATTAATAAAAGTGATCATGTTTTATTGTTCATAGAAGTAGTTAGGGGGTGCGTTTACACAACAACGATGCACTAAAAACGGAAAAGTTTTATCTTTGCGTTTTTCACGGACAGGAAACACAGATCCCGTTCACATGGATCTGCAAAAATTACGCTGAATTTAATTAATTTTAATAGAAAACGCTGTATTCTGCTGTCAGGCCAGTAGTTGGCGATGTCACTTTGTACAGAAACATAATACACACGCGCATGACACATTTTCACAAATTCACGTTTTTGTAGTTTACATTGAGACAATATCAGTATCTTTTTTTAAAAAGTGCACTTTGAAACTCGCTTTCAAAAGTTATCGTTGTGGTGTAAATGAATGGCCAAAACACATTGCCATGTTTAGTTGAAACCGGTGTCATGTAAACAGCTCCTGAATCATTATTTTTGTAGTAACTCACAACCAGCTGCAAATGTTGTATATTGAAAATGAACATTCTAGGTTATTTAATTTCTAACTACCACAGCTCTTCTGAAGCGTGTATGAATCTCAAATATATTCGAATGTAATTCACAAAGTAAAGACGGGACGAGCAGGCTTACCTGCACCCGTGCCTCTGTGAGATCCGTCCTGAGGGCCAGCTGTTCGCGGGCGTACACATCTGGGTAGTGTGTCTTCTGGAAAACCTTCTCCAGCTCCTCCAGCTGATAGCTCGTGAAGGTGGTGCGGTTCCGTCTCTTCTTGCCTTTATTGCTCTCAGCCTCACACTTGTCTAGAGGACTGCCGAGCTCAGGGCGTTCTGCTTGACCTTTGACCCCGGTGTCTTTCAGATTGATGTAACTACCATCCATACCTGTAGGATCGGCAGATTGAGGCATCTCTGTGTCCGTCAGTCCAGTGCCATCTTTACCTGGAAATATTGAGGAGAAAGAGGGTTTACGTTAACCTGTTTCTCAACCCATTACAGACAAGGAACGTATCTGAAGTGAACATGAGAACACAACATTCACACTGTAAAAAATAATTCTGTAAAAAAACGGTAAACTACTGGCAGCTGTGGTTGCCAGCATCATACTGTAAAAATACGGTATATTACTGTTTTTGAAATTAACAGCTAAATACCGTTTTGTCAGCTGCAGTATAAAACTGTAATTTAACAGCATATAGATGTTTAAACATTAACAGTAACACACCGTATTTTTATGGTATGATGCTGGCAACCACAGCTGCCAGTAGTTTACCGTTTTTTTACAGAATAATTTTTTACAGTGGAGGAAAATTTAGCAAGGATATTGATTTCAACAGTCTTTATTTTACTAAACATAGCAACAACACACTGGAAATCTACAGTAGAACCGCTAAACAAACCAACTTTCACACAGACAAGGACTGACAAAACTGAACTGAAAAAAACAGGCTTATATAGACAGGTTAAATGAGATAATTAACAGGACACAGGTGAATAACTAACTAAAAAAAAAAACATGGCAACAAATGATGAGCGGGAAAATAGGGAACAAATGAAACACAACATATGAGTCCCAGAGAGAACATAACCGTTACACTCATCTACTCCTATACGAATATTCTTTATTTCATCATAAAGAGGGTTCTGTTGTCACTTTACATTTCAAAGCCTTCTAATGTGCAACAAGCCTTTCTTTATCTCAGATGAAAATATGTTTTCAGGTTGGATGCCTGAATCAGTATCTTCTCTTGGTGAAAGTACAAACATGCCCAGATTGAAAGTAAATAATCATGCCTGTTCAATGCACACTGACTGCACTGAGGTCTCAGTTCACCATCTTTCCAGCTGTCAGAGTTATACTGGTGATATAGTCTCGTTTTAGAAACTTTTTTCTGCTTATGTTTGAGCCAATAAACCACACAAGCAGTGTGTTGTCTGTTCATTTTATCTCTTGATGTACTTTGCAGGATGCATTCAAGTCAAATGTTTAATAGTATTAGGCCTATGTATTAATTGACATTCTATTTTTTTTTTTAAATAAAATGGCAGACTCCTATTGCTCCAATTTCATAGATAGCATTTTATGTATTCCAAATTAACCCAGTTAGTTAGTTTTCACACTTTTTGCAGAATTTGATCAAATTACAGCTTGATTGGAAATGATGCACAATAAAACTATTAAAATTACATTAAGTGTCTTTAACTACTACACTCAAAAAAGGCCTACATTTAAATTGTATGTATTTGAATTGCATATAAAATTTCCATTTATTTGGATTACTGTCTTAAAATAATAACAACAAAAAAAACTTAAACTTAATGTGATGCATATTTGTCAGCCATAAAAAAAATTAAACAGGTAAGATTTCTGCACTCCAAAAATAGCAGAGTTTTTTTTTATTTAAATAATTGTATTTTCAAAATGCTTTTTTTTTTATTGCTTAGAAACAGCATAAAGCTGCTCCCTGTGAAAATGATAAAAATGTATTCAGTTAAAAAGTATGAAGATGGTTAATATATAGTTGTAAGACACGCAATGTTCAGTTAGTTCAAATGTATGAGATAAAAAAAATTGGATTTACTTATATAAATATATAAAACTGGTTATTGTGAATTTAAAACACAGTTTATTAGTACTATTAAAGAAATCAATCTGTTTCATTACGACTAACAAATTTGCATAACATTAAGTTTATTAGTTTAAGTTAAAACTGTATAATCCAAATGGATGGAAATCTTATATTTTATATTCAAATACATAAATCTTAAATTTAGGTCTATTTTTTTCTTCTGTAGTATCATTTAAATTAACAGTTGTTACAATGTTACAGTAAACAGTTAACAATGCACTTATTTTGTCCATATATATTTTTAAATTGTATGTATTTAAAAAATACCAGCATGTAATTAATTGATGAAATTACATCTATAATTACAGTATTGACCCTTTTTCTACCCTTTAACCTCTTTTAAACCCTCACCTATATCCCATCTCAAACGTGTTTTACAATACATCATGAACAAAATAAGTACCTTTTTTTTTAAATAAGTGCATAAAGACGCCTGATATAATCTGAGATCAAATATTCTGTTCACAAGTGATATTAACCTTGATTTTTCTTTATGTTTCATCTCATGCTCCTCGCTCACACTGTTGCCTTGCTACAGTCTAACTCTAAACTAAAACTTAGACAACACAATTAAGGGGTAGTCATCATTTGTATAACTACATATATAAATAATTTTCACTCTGAAACTTTTCAAATGGTTTGTTTATTCCATGCTGTATTACATTAGAGTATTAAAATGTAATAATATTTTGCGATAACTGTTGCTCAGTCTCTGTGTTTGGCAGAGATATAATCATAATTGCTGTGGTGAGCACTTTCAGTCCCACCCTGCTGTCTTTCCTTGGCTTTGAACCCTATGTTATGCTGAATCTGCGTACCACCACATTTTTTAAACAGTGCCATTGCATGTTTAGCATTTTAAAGCCAAAGCTCCTTGGTTTTGGCTGCAATTTTCGCATTGACAGCAATAGTCTGGGTTGATCACTGTCCAAATGTTTGGGGATTTAAGCAATGCTCTGTGTTTTTTCTGCTTGCCATTTAGAACGCAGAATCTAACCAATGGCATGGAGATATACATTTTATCAGATACAGTTCTTAAAAAGAAAGCACTGTTAATTTAAAAAAAATAAACTTTTTCCACTTGATATATAACAGCACTTTTTGATGCAATATTCCCCACCTCTTGACTTGGCTTCATTGCACATTACTCATTGTCATTTACCAGATGCCTTTCGCCACAGTCACTTACAGCACACAAGTCAGAGGCTTTATATTTTGCTCAAGGGCTCACTAAAGCTCCTGATCACCTCCTGAAGATCTAACCGGGAAGGGCATCACGCCCAGATCCACTTAACATTACATTACATTTATGCATTTAGCAGATGCTTTATCCAAAGCAACTTATATTGCATTTAAAGTGTAACTTCGCCGATTTTCAACCCGCTTCGTATTGTTACAATGTCAGTGGTATATGTAAATGAACAAAGTTTGCTTGTTTTCCCCCTCCATTTGGCCTAAAACACAGCTCGTGGTCATCTAGTTTGAAATGTTAACTACAAACACAAAGATTTTTCAGATTTATTTACTCCATGTTTACAATTATGTGCAGCACTGCCTATAAAACGCTGGATCCTTCACTGGAAACTGAATCCTCACTCCCGCTAAACGTTTACTCTTTGAATTCTTGCACCCGGGAACAATACAAGTCAACAGCATTATGACTAAAAGTTTGCTAAGAAGTATTTCCTACTAAAGCAAGGCAGTATTTGACTCTGGTAAGCGTATCAGACTGGTGGGAGTGGCCTTGGACAGCAACATGCCCAGTGCATTGTGGGTGTTGAAGTTTTCCTATCTGGCAAAAGGAAAGAAGCAGCCTTTTTTCTCTGGTCAGCTATAGGCAGACAAGTTTTATTGAAAGCTCATTTTGCCAGCGGTGAAGTACCCCTTTAAGATATACAATTCATCAAGTGCATGCATTCCCTGGGAATCAAACCCATGATCTTGCATGGCTTTGTTGGCACCATGCTCTACTATTTGAGCTACAGGAATAACTACTATCAAACCTTCATGCTCACATCCAAACTACACATTCAAAATCAAGGTTCTAAATGGGGTTTTCATTACAATGCAATAGAAGAGCTTTCTAACATTTTGGGTTCCTCAGAGAACTTTTCTTTCAATAACTATTTTTTTCTTAGTGTAAAGAATTTCCATCAAGAACGTTGATGGTTAACAAAAAACGGTTATTCTTGAAGAGCCTTTTGTCCATGGTTGTTAAAGGTTCTTCACGGAACCATCAATGCCAGTAAGAATCTTTATTATTAAGAGCATACACTCTTAAAAATTAAGGTTCCAAAAGGGTGTTTATGCAATGGAAGAACCATTTTTGTTTCCCCCAAAAAACTTTCAGTGAAAAGTTTTTAAAATAACCTTTTTTTCCTTTTCTTAGAGTGACATTTTTTTAAAAAAAATCTAAAGAACCCTTTTCCACTATAAAATGGAATGGAAAGAATCCATGAATGTTAAACGTTCTTCATGCAACTAAATATGCCATTTTTAAAGGACCTTTATTTGCTGAGGACATACTAGCAAATTGCCCCTCTGGAAACAAATCTAATAATGTAAATATCACATCTTTTGCACAACTACTTCAGTACTGATATTGGCATTGCAAAAGCCCTCCGGCCTAGAAACATATACCAGAATTCTCCTTTCTGTAATCCGGTGTTTACAGTAATACCTCTTTTGTAAATCAAAACACTCCCCTGAGAACACTGACTATATCCTGAAGGATTTGAATTAGCAGAGGTCAGATTCTTACTAGGAACGGCAATTTAATCACTGCAAGAAACAAGGAGAAAAACATCAAGGTGTAACTGAACTAGCTGTAAAGCAGCAGGGCACCCATTGCTTTTACAGAATCTGATGGTTTGGGTCAGCTCCAGATAAATCACACTGTAAATCATCCAGTGTCATCCAGTGACCTTCATGTAATTTAATAATGAATAATGCCATTCAGTTCAGCAAATGAGCAAAAGAGCAAATTTGATGTTAACCAACAAGTTACACTTAAAAGTAAAGTTTCCAAAAGGGGGGTTTGCAGCGATGCCATGGAAGAACCATTCTGGATCCCCCAATGAACCTTTCAGTGAACAATGCTTAAAATAATCTTTTTTTTCTTAATGTGAAGAACATGTTAAGAATCTAAAGAACCTTTCTCCACAATAAAAAGTGTTTTATGCAGTTGAAATGTTCCACGGATATTAAAGGTTCTTCATGGAACCATATGGATGCCAATAATGAACCTTTATTTTTAATAATGAAATATTCTAATCTAAGTTCTAGCAGTTGGGCTCCAATTGTAAAATGTTAAGCAATTCATTGAGCATTTAAACTTTTAATTCTGAGGAAAATTTACTCGATACTGTGCGTTGAAGATACAGGTATCTGTGCAGAAGCAAAGCTTTCAAGATGTTCTTGTGAGAAGATCAATGCCTAAAAGCCGCACAGGAATGTGGATTCTGTGGGAAACCAGGACAGTGTTTCCGTTCAATCTGAGCTCCTGAAAAATGACCTCACACATGACTTCCATACTGCAGAACTCAGCCAGTTTTCTGTCTCCAGGATTTCACTCCCATACGCTCACTATAATTTAAAATAGCTCATGGCGAGGATGTAAACATTCTCTTCATGGCATGCAATGAAGAGTAGGTATTTTACTGAATTTTTACAGCAACCTGTACAGTCTAGGCCATGGTATTAAAAAAATCTATATATATATATATATGGTTTTAATAGGTTTTTGTACATGTTGATATGTTCAGTGTTGATTCAGTTCTGTTCAATAACTGTAAAGTTCAAGAATTATGAGTTCAATTCATCTATAAAGCAGCTCTAGAGAAAAAAGTGGTCATCATCCAGATTGTTCTCATCCAATATAGTGTCAGTGCAGTCATATCAATAAGATTGCTAATTATTAAGTGTCCCCAACTATAAGCAAGCCAAAAGGCGACAGTGGCAAGGTGATAGAAATAGAGACCAGGCTCAGTCAGAGGACCAGTTTTCCTTTGGCCAAAAGAACCAACATGGTGTGGTTTAATTCCAGACTGCATCACAAGTCAGATTGTTGATTGATATTTCATCCAGTTCTCCTTGAATATCGAGTATTATGGCAGCATTTGGTGGCAAGGACGAGCAGCACACACTTTATTCTCTCACATTAAATATTTTGCCCATGATGCAACACCTCTGAAATCTGTTATCCACACAATTAACTACCAAACCATGTGTAATCATATGTGTAAAACCTTCAAGTCTCGCTAGATACTTAATAGCTGACCTTAATATCCCATCAATTGTTGAATGCTGGTTTATTTGCACATGTCATTTTGTAAGGAAAGGTTATGTAAACCAGTCAGGGTTTGTCATTTTCGGCCTCCCAGTGGCACTGATGGTGCTGAGCATAAACGCATGAATGATATCTCTGGGACTCCATATACCACACATCTGCCTCTGAATGATGTATTTCCAATAATGTATCCAAATTAAAACTAATTTTAAATGCACTGTGAGATTACAGCATTTGTTAAGGAATAACCCTAAGTTGTATCAATGCAATTAGACTGGTGAGTTTAAATAACTATAAGTCATGTGCAAGGTTTAATTAGAAATGTTGCGCTCTTATTGTTTTTAACAGTTCACACCCGTGACGAATCCACTTTGTTACTGACTCTGTAATTTTCCTGGGTTCTGATTGGCTGGAAAGAGCAAACCACCCTCTTATATTTTGGATCTAATCGCATAACAAGTTTAAAACCCACACTTGAAAAAGTGTTAATTTGAGTCAGAGCACATACTTCTCTCTGTGTTGAATAGTGGATGAAAAGCGATTTTCGGCTTCCCGATGTTCTCCGACTGGTCAGTCAGGCTCGATCTTACCCTTGACCATGGTGTGGGAACCAGTGTTCATTCTCCTCAAACCACAGAAACGCTCTATAAGTAGCACTGTCTGTGTCTGTGCATCATAATATGCCCATGAAAGGAATTATTGGTGATTATCCTGTGTCTTCTGCTGACTATTTGACAACCTATTTTTTTTGTTGTTGAAAATATTAAAGTATTATGTCCAGTTGGACTGCAATGATCATTTATAGCCCTAATTATCAACTGATTTAGAGCATTAATTAAAAACAAATTATTATTTTTTTCATACAAAAATCTTTATTTTTATTTTTAATGAATCTATTTATTAAAACACCCAGTAGCAATGCTTGCTAAATAGAGTGAACTGTATGCTTAAGAAAGTTTAAAGATCTGATAATTGTTTTAGCCTGTCCTATGTATATTGTTGTTTTTTCAAATCTGATTATTATTACAGAACACAATAAACATTTGATATATGCAAAACGAGCTCTTGAATAATAATAAGAGTGAAAGCTCTTTTTGAAAAAAAAAGAGTTGTATTATTTATTTATTTAAAGGGGATTCCGAATAATAATCTGGGTGCATGCTAATTTCCCAATGACTTTCAATATAATTAATCACAGTGTAATTCTTTTTAAAGCATTTGTAAATTGTAATTAAATATAAGCTAAGTTTTAAAGGTCCTGGTAGACAATGAGTAAAGTTAGATACATCATTTTATTAGGCTAATTCTGTATGTATTTATTAAATCACGTCAAAACAGCCCATTCATTTTTTTTAAATCTTATGTTTTTGTGACACAACTTCGTTTTTGGTTGTCGTCATAAACAGACAGTTCATAAATTGTAATATTTATATATATAGCCTGAAGATACAGTCGGTGTCTATTTTCACTGGCCTGCGATCAGGCATCGTAAATAGCCCTTGCCTGATTTACAACCACAAAGATGGATTTTCATGCCACTGTTTGAAAGTCAGAAGACGATGATTATATTTTTATTCGTTTTGTGCATATGGCAACATCTGTAGGTCTGTTCATGACTTCTGCTTTGATTGTTTATGAGTAAGAACATTTTAATTTTCGGCAACGTAAGGTCAACGTAAAAGTATTAGATGTGACAAATAACAGGCGAGAATGAGTGTGGATTTAGGCTCCAGCCTTCAGAAAGTGCCTGAACGACCAGCCGATAAATCACACTGATGATAGGCGAAGGCAAAGTCTATTGGTAATATACACGAATGAATAAATGAACCAGGCCTAATTATCTTTAACATTTATTAAGTGAATTTACGCTTCCTCGTTTGCAGTTCATTGCATTAAAGTCATTGCATTAAAGGCAGAAAAGTCATAATTCTATCATCCTAAAACACACAAAAATTGTGAGTTTATTACAAATCTTTTATTCGATTTAATAAATGCAAACAATGTAATGTGGATTATTATTGTATAATTATTTATTATTATTCTTTACAAAAATCTTACACATTTTTACGATTAAATTAGACGGCTGCGAAATAGTATTTTTTGCGGATACTTTTAGTTTTGGCTATGATCTTTCAATTTTATTTGACAGTCATTCTGGCTAAATAACTAACGTAATTAAGTAAAATATTATAATTGTTCAAAGTTTCAACTTTCTTTATCAATAATTTAAAAAGTGGTCGAAAAGTGCAAAAAGAACTTGTGACTTGGATTTTAGGCTCCTTAAAAATGTAAAGCATGTAAAACGTAATTTTGGTATTTCTGGTACGCTCAGTTAGGGTTAGGGTTTAGTTTAGGGTTAGTTACCTGTAATTATGCATTATTTACTGTAACTAGGCTAAGTAAAACGTGTAACTACGTCACCTTAAAATAAAGTGTTAGCCTACCGTAATTGTTATCGAGGTGAGAAGTGCATATGAACTAGAACAAATGTGAGAGCAAATTGAAGCTTATAAAGCTTAGGCTACTCATTAAAGGCCTCCTTTTACTCTCAACCTGGAGATGTTCTGACACAATGATCAAATACACTGACATCCTAAACATAAGGTGGAAATTGAATCATGTTAACTGTATGTCACCTCTGGAGATATGATAAATGAAATCTACATGATGCCACTCACCATAGCAAGAGATGAGCGCGCCGTCCTGTAGTTTGCTGTCTTCAGTGGGACTTTTGCATGTGGGTCTCTGCATGAACAGATGGTACTTGCTGTACGGGCTCTCGGCTGAGCTTTCCTCCAGTGAAGGACACTCCTGCTGGAAGGGACTCCTTGGCTTGTCCCCGTAAGCTTGACCTTTGGCGGGCAGAAAAGTGGGACTGTATTTGGAGTCGCTCGGCTGGAACGTCCTGTAAGGATTGGCCTGCTGGACTCTCCCTTGCCCTGACGATGGGGGATAATATGAATCCATGGAGGTCATATCGCAGTATGAGACGCACGCATCTGCGTTCATACCGACAAAAAACAGACGCAAAATAACCTAACTTTTTTTTTTCTTTCTCGGGTAAATCTAAACGTCACCCTCGCTCGAGTCTCCTCTCATTCACATACGGCCATGCACTTTCTCTCACACACACACACCAGGGCGACAGCTGGAGTTGGTTAAAATGATTCAGATGTTTTCCAGAGACTAGGCAAAGGCAAATGCTAAAGCGTCTTTAGGGTTAAGAGGAGAGAGAGAGAGAAATGCATGAACGGAGGATGATGTCCTGGTGTCCACTGGTCCCATCATGATAAGAGGTCAGATCGTGGGGCACAGGAGCTTTTCCCTCGAACTAACACGTGAGAAACACAACGCATGACATTAATGAAGCCTAATTTAAGACCCAACTGACAGAATAGCGCGAAAATAGAGCAAGCAAACATAATAGGCCTTCATAATACACAAACGCATCATTTTAAACGAAAATATTTCAGAAAAGAATCATTATTCAGTCAAATGGTTCAATTTTCTGTTAAAGGATGTTGAACAATGTCAGTGTAAATTAGTGTTTAGTTAATAATAACCTTTGAAAACATTGATTATTGTGCCTTAAAATAAATAAAAGTAAAAAGTGTGATTTGTAAATGTTTTGTAATTGTGCAAGTTTACTATTTATTAGTTTCATTATGCATTTTCCAACATGGACTTTGTCATTGAACTGACTCAAGCTAAATAATGACTGCTTGTAGCTAAATTGAACTCATTTCATAATTGATGAACTTTACACAGTTATTGAACTGAACTGAATCAACATGAACTGACCTGAGCTGAATAATAACACTATTGTCTTCTGCTGCTTTACAGACGAATTTAAATTTGTCTCTCATATTTGATGGTTTATTGGATTACTGCTTTGTGCTTTGAATCGGTTTTGTATAAAGCTCTGTATAAATAAAGGTGACTTGACTATTTCAATTAATTACTGTTCACTGGGCTAGTTGTTATTCAGATAGGGAAAAGTTGCATTCTGAGTTGTAACACCATCAGCTTAACCAATTACAAATGAGTTACAAGGGTGAAAACATTGTCATACATGACCACTAACCACCTGAGGTCACAGCTGTCTTGAGTCTTTTGTTTGCATGTTTTTATTAAAGTTTGTATATGTATTAATCAAATGTGCAAATGTTTTAATATCACAAGTCATCCAAATAACTAACACAATAGTGAATGCATGCAGCTCTGACAGCTACAGCTGACCAAAACTGCAGCAGCGAACAGTTTAAGCTGTGCTATTTCTGCAAAACAATCCAACAATTTCACATTTTCTCACACAAATAATACAATTTCCACTGGCATATGTATGCTGTAGCCTACGGGCTCTCGGCTGAGCTTTCTTGCAGTGACGGACACTGCTGGAATGGACTCCGCGTCCATTTTGTCACACATAATTTTTAAGTATAGATGAGGAATAGGCTATATGTGACATAATATACGTGAGGTAGAATAAATTACATGTGGTGTCTCCAAATAGGCCTACATCTTTTTGAACAGAAACACATCAATTATGTTTCCAATAGAAACAAAAAAATCTTATAAGTTGGGGTATTCATGCATGAATATGGCCACGTACACACAGTAACATTTCAGGAGTGACAACTGCATTTAAATACAGGAGTGAATCCTCTAAACTATATCGTAAACTAATTTTTGACAAAAGTAACATTACAAAGACTCGTAATGTTCTGCAATTTTAACTAAACAACCATTTATGAGGTGTCATGTTATGCTTGTAAAAAGGCTGCTTCACGGAGTGTTGCCATGTCCACTTATTATAAGTGTTGTTTAGGTTTGGTTCATAAAGCGATCAAGTTTATGGGGATATTAAAGTGGGTAGGTGTGAGATGCGTTATTTTGGTCTTGTTTTCAATATAAAGCATTTGGATTCTCACCTCGGTTTATCATGAGCTTGTTCTTGCTCACTGTTAGCTAGCAAGATCTGGCAACAGGAATGAGTCAACCCAGACAGCAACAAAGTGTCGGCCCAGATCCGGCCCACATCTAGTACACGTGGATTCTACACAGCCCAGATATGGGCCGGATCTGGGCCGACACTAATGTTGCTGTCTGGGAAGGCTTGTACCTCTTGCAGAGATGGTCTTATTATTGGAAGATATGAAGGTCCGTGGCTCTACCATTGGAGTAGTACAATTTTAAGAGTAAGATATTTTTAAGTTAGGTTTACACAACAACAAAAAAGATTATTTTGTCAAATCTTCCCCATTGAAAATAGCCTAAGTTAGCCTAGTGGTCACAATTTGATGACCAAATATCCATCAACAAAAGTTTGTTTTGTGTATCTAATTACATCTTTGACCTTCTTGTCTAGTTCAAGAAATGACAGGGAATAAACTAAAAAGACCAGATCACATCCCTCAAAGCCCGTCCAGCCTATATAGCCTAAACCAATCATTACAAATTTGTGAAAGCAACAGGGGGCAAAAAAAACACCACCTCAATTTTGGGCTAATATCAAAGATGGCACCTCAACCAAATCTTTCAGTATTCCCCTATCACATTTTTGGAAGGAGGAATTTGAACAATCTCTCCTGTACTTCTTTCAGTTCTTTTAAAACACACACACACACACACACACACACACACACACACACACACACACACACACACACACACACACACACACACACACACACACACACACACACACACACACACACACACACAAATATGTAATGCTGATAAAATGTCACATTTTAATAGCATTAAAACATTAAAAGAGTTACAATGATTTTGCAAAATTTTCTTAATATCTTTGCATATATATGAACAAAATAGCAAGTGATCCACATGAATTATAATGATGCTGGAATCAAATGGCCACATTACAAAATGCATTCTTGTCATTAATGTTGTAGGAGTGTGGAGGTGCTTGAGAGGGAGTCTCATATAAATCTGTAATTGAATTCACATGAGATGGGTTGGGACTCTGTTGTCTAATGAGCTTATTGAATTAAGCACTAGAACCAGTAGTTCTACTGATCTCTAATTGAATAAGAGCACCAAAAGAGACAAAAATGGGTGCTATTCTTCCATGTTCTAAATGCTGACACTCTCTCCAAACATTCCACCACAAACCCTTGAAGGTATTACATCGGTTTCTTTGCTTTGAAAGGTTTTAGCCTAGTACTACAGGAGTAATTATGAATCTGCAATAATGTATAACAGTGCTGAACATGTCTATTTACTATAGAATACTAAAATAAAAACTAGAATCTAGTTCTTTTCTTAATTTGATGTTAAACTGAATAAAATCTTTATGTATGGATGTATGGATTGATGTATGTATGGATGGATAGAAATTGTAATTTATCATTTAGACATTTGTGGTTAGGTAATTTCCTCACAGACCAAGAACCATGACACAACTGAACCAAAATAGCTGATCAAAAAAGTATATGATGTAATTACATTGCATGATGCATGGAGATCTCAATTACTAAGACACAGACAAGACAAATGGATTCAAACATAGTGCTGACTGGGTCTGTCAGCAAGAATCGGTTAGTTAACTTTATCTTCAGACTGAAACAGGAGTGATGAAATTATGATGTGTGTTTCAAGAGCCCCTGATTGCTTTCTTTAGATTGATCTTAGTACGTTTCAAGATGAGTATTCACATGAGCTGTGTGTTAGGTTTCAGCTGGGTTAAAAGTGGAACATTTTGAAAATGAATAAGATTGACTATGGAATTAAGGATGAGTTTGACAGAGGCTTGCCTGATATTCCTCCCCAACAACAAATAAGTGCCTCAACCTCAATGTTCTGCTTCCTAAAATGGATTTTTGAATCCATCTTTTATCAAAAACACTTTTCCTGTATTGTTTTATTAAAATCACTTCGTATTGTATCCTGTGTACCTTCGTCTTCATCATCTTCGTGACAGATCAACCAACCCAAAATGGAATATGCAGCCAGGTTTGCTGTGGCTCAGGAGAGACACGATTTTTTTATGTTCACTGAGAACTTCTGCCATCTTGCCGTCACCAGCCCCTTTGACGACGAGACCCTGAAGTCACTGTTCTGGTTTAGGGAATTACCATCACCGGCCCGTAGACCTCCCAGACACCTCTGAACTAAACTGGAGGGATGCTATCATCCGGTGTCTGGAGAGTGTTTTCCAGAACACAACCGGATCCAGAGTCCATTTCACCACCGTCGACCACGGAGGAAACGTGTGAGCTTGATAGAGAGCTACGCCGCAACAGGTCAGCCAGTGCCTGAAGATGAGAGGTCAGCGCGGACTGGAAGAGGAGCCCCCCAGTGAGTCTGACCAGGGGAGTGAGGGGCTCACGACAGCAGTGGCCGAGGGTACACTGGTGGAAATTGAGACTGAGGACTGGTTGATGGACTTCAGCGCAGAGGTATCATCTCCCACCCCATTTCTGTTTTTTCATCACTGTTTCTGGACAGCACAATGGACTCTTTATCCGTTTCATCTGGACCTTCATCGCTGTTTCTAGACAGCACAGACACCTGCATGAACAATGTATTGTTACCGTCGACCCTGTCAAATCTCCATCTGCCTCCGTCACCGCCCTGCTCAGCCAGTCCTCCAGCCCCGCCTCTCCTGGAGTTTTGCAGCCCTTCGCCATCTCCTGTAATGCCAAGCAGTCACGTCGAGCCTCAGGTCCTGCAACCACCATCAGCGCCTGAGTGAGTGGATGTTTTGGCCCCACCTCCAGCCTCAGATCACCTTGCTCCATCTCTGCTCGTTGACCTGTTGGCTCCACATGGCTCCTCCCACCTTCGACTCCACCATACACCTTCGGCCTTATGGCTCCACCGGGTTCCCTTCTCCCACCGGCTCCTCTTTGGTCAGTCGTCACTCCACCTCCACCACAGACTTGTGGATCTTCCGCTACGCTCCGTTCCTCATCCCTACGGCTGCAGCGGGCTCCTCTTTCCCTTTGGGTATGCCTCGGTCCTTCATCACACCGGCATTGCCTCAGTCCTCGGGCAGTCTGGCTCCACCTCAGACGATCGTCGCCGTAGCATCACCCTGTCCTCCTGTGCCAGCGATGTCGATTGGATCTCTGTGTATTTAGTTCCTCTGTGTTCAGTCTTCAGTTGTCGGTCGATGTTTGCGTGTTGTGTGTGTCTACCCGTTTCACACACGCGCTGTCTGTTCCTGTATTTATTGTTTTATTAAAATCACTTCTGGATCCTGTCTTCATCATCTTCATTTTCGTGACAACCCTAGCTTTAATTTAATGTAAAGATTTTAATTCTCAAACTCCTGACCTGAGAATTAATCTTTGCACTAAATTATCTATCGATATCAAATAGCCAATATAGGCATCAGTATTATAGAGTTCAACAGCGAACACTCACTTTACAAGTGGATTTCCCATTAATGTCCTTAATAAATATTTCACAAATTCTGCAATGAAGAAGTCTAAAGTTTAAACACTGAATCAAACCAAATCAGTTACAAAACTAATCAAATTGAAACATCATATTTGAAGCAAAATGTATTTAAAAATGTGTACTTTTGAAGGGATAGATTAAAAAACATTTGCATAATGAGAAAAAACATTATTAAGTATAAACTAAAATATATTATTATACTTTATATTTTACAATAAAAGATATTATATTTATTTTATGTATTAAATTATATTAAAACACAGGGTTCCTTAAAATCTAAAATGCTCAGTTTTACGAGTACAACCAGTGCAGTTTTTCCAGGTTGTTCTTAGACGTGGTTTGACTCTAAGCATATATTTGATAGAGTGTATATTTTGAGCACAGTGTTTCTCACAGCACTTCTACAGGTGGTTCAGCAGCACTGACCGCTGGGTCTGAGGTCACACTGGAGCAGGAACAGAGGACCTTCTCAGCCAGTAATTATCTGGAATGTCGTGACAGAGACAAGACTGAGGCTCTTTCATACTCTAATGAAAGTCATGCTCCCTGTCTTAGAATGTAAAGGACACTAGTGTCATGTCTCCATTCGACTATTCGAGGATGTAGAGAGTAAGATAGTGAGGGTGACAACCCTCCAACCCATCTCTCGCTGTTAATAAGCAATTATGAAACATTCTCGCTTTATTAATATCCAATAAAGTCCAATTTATTTATACATTTAATGACTTATTTATTTATTCACTTTTCAATATGTCAATTTTTATATGAATATCTTCACGTTTATGCAGATTTCTATTCTGTTTTTATTGTGTGTGTGTGTGTGTTTTTATCAAGCTTGTATATTTAAGTTC
Source organism: Abramis brama (assembly GCF_963993115.1). Classification (NCBI taxonomy): domain Eukaryota; kingdom Metazoa; phylum Chordata; class Actinopteri; order Cypriniformes; family Leuciscidae; genus Abramis; species Abramis brama. The sequence continues at coordinate 38,691,736 of NC_139971.1, forward strand.
AGTAATCACTTAAACGGCAATGAAAATTACCTATTAATTGTCATTTAAGTGAAATTACTGAACTTAAATATACGAGCTTAAGTAAACCATGAAAAAAAATATTGGATTGTAAGAATTGTATGTATACTGCCGATATGTTTAGATGCACCGATACTAAATCTCTCAGCCGATACCGATAAAAGATTATTCAGTATGATATCTGCTAATACAGAGTTTGATTTTCTTAAAGGGATAATTCACCCAAAAATTAAGCTTTTGTCACAATTTATTCATACTCAAGTTGTTCTAAACCTGTATGAATTTCTTTCTTCATTTGAACACAAAAGAATGTCAATGGTCACAATCGTATTTATTTTCCAAATGAAAGATTGTTGTGGGGAAAACCCTGGCAACCCTGGCTTGAACTACGGGTGATTCAGGGTCAAATAGAGCCTGATTTAACGTCGCTATTTTTTTAACTGTTAATGCTTTATTTTCGCATTAACTTCAACGGCACTAAAATCAACACAAGACATTTTCTTCACACATAGTTGAAGTCTGACAAATTTTTCTACCCCCTTTTGATTTTTGTGAAAAATCAGCTGATGGCCTGTAGTGAAAATAAATGCTTTTTTATGTCTAGTTTATATTTTGTATTATTAAAACGAAAAAAAATAAATAATATTTGGTCAATGACTCGTAAATCCACATAAGTCAGCTTTTTAGGTACTGGTTAAAGCTAAGTGTTGCAGACAAAAGACCCTCTCATTCACTTTTTAACTTTACGCCTTAGACTCATGCGCCCTGCCCACTGATAGCTTATTGAATTACAGCTAATATTTCAATTGATATCACATGGATATCAGACGTTTTTTAGTCGCCCCTCTGGCTCTCAAATGCCTTCAGTTCAGTTTAGATGATAAGAATTAACTTTAGTCTTGATTCCCAGCTGTTCTGCTAAGTTTCAGGCCTTGACTGTACAGGACAGTGACTGGCTTATTGTATATAAGAGAAGTTCAATAATGTAATTATCATATGTAGTTATATGAGCTGTAATTGAGCTACAGACTTTTACTGTAGAGTCTAAAGAAGGTTCTGTCTGTTTTACCAAAGAAAACAAGTTTTTACTGTGGCACAACTAAACAGAGATAAGTATTATGGTATATTGCAGCAAAACTTGTTACCGTGAACCCATAAGACCAAGGATATATAGCAGTTCATTTGTCTAAAATATTATGTACAGCATCCCTTCCTTTGTATTTATAAAAGCTAACAAAGCTATATGGGTTTGTATTATGTGGAGGGAGGAATATGAACTCTTATTGTTCAAATCAGGCTTCAAAACCACAGTATTGTTTCAGAAACTTGTATTATGAATACTACCAGGTCTAAATTAATCTCTGCCTTTATTTGAAGGAATGACAGAGATGGAATCTATCATGTTAGAATAGGATTTTCAGAGTCGAAGCTTGATTATTTCACACACACACACACACACACACACACACACACACACACACACACACACACACACACACACACACACACACACACACACACACACACACACACACACAGTTTAGAATTTTAGTCCTCTTAATCTAAAATGATTCATATTTTATATAGGCTAATCTAAAAAGTTGTATATAAAATAAAATCAAAAGTTGTATCTGTTAACATTTGTTAATTCACTGTGAACTAAAATGAACATTTGTATCAACACTGTAAAAATGTATTTTCATGATTTATCACAATTTATTTTCTTTTGTCAAATCAACTTAGATAATTAATATGGTTCATATAACATTCTATTTTGAGTTTCTGTTGATTAAACCAATCTCCTTCATTGTATTACAGTTTTTTCAAATTGCTTAGACACTAAAAGTGGAACTTGAGGCTCACTCAGTGAACATTCACTCATGTACCGAATCTTCAGACCAAGTCTGCAAAACTACAAGCACATTATACACTTTACACTCAGTTTGCAATTGAAAAACAAACTTTTTGCAAAACTCTAAACACATTTTTGTGTGTAGAGTTTCAAGAAATGGAGCCATAGTTTCAGAAATTGTCTGTAAGCGATTTGAAAAAACTGTAACTAATTAGCAACCAGATTACTTACTTTTTTTAAGTTAAACCAACAATTATTTTTGACAGTTTAACATTAACAAAGGCTAATAAATACTGTAAAAAAGGGTTTAGGTTAATCCATTAAGTAATGTCAACAAATGAGACCTTATTGTAAAGTGTTACCGTAAAAAATAAATTTTTATATATATATATAAAATATGTTTTATATTTGTTAACATTACTATATATATATATATATATATAATGAAATGTTTAACATTTGAAGCATCAAATAAATATTTGAAATACAGTGCAAAATGGAGCACTTATATCTCACTCTTCCACTGCAATGTGGAGCCACCACTGAAGATCCTTTTCAACGCTTGGTTTAGATTTATGTTATGGGCTAGTCTGTTAACTGTAAATCATCATAGATGGGGGGGTGGGGGGTGAAATCTGTAAAGGGGGGGGGGGGGGGGGGTTGAAAGCTGTAAAGTTTAGAGTCATGTTTCTGTAAACAATTACGTATTGTGCAAAAAGGCAGCTTATAGAAGACAACACAGAAGAACACAATCCATGCAGATTCTGCTATCACACAGAAATGAACTATGGAGATAAACTGGAGTCAGAAAGTTAGAGAGAAAGATGCAGATGGAATAAATAATAGATCGAAGAAAATTCACTAGATAATGAAAAACATTTCTTCCCTGTTTTGGACGGCCTTTGGTTTAGTTATGTTTTATCACCCGTCTGTTTATTTCATTTTTTTCTTCTATTGTCCTGAGCCAGTTTTCTCACAGAACATTTACCCTGTCATTACAGGCTTTGTCAAATTGTTTCATAGTCACGTAAAATTATTTTGTTTCCTAATCCACATGTAAAAAATGATACCCGAGAGGTTGCCAGCCAAAAATAATTGCTGCAAATAACAAATCTATGGTGCACAATGTGCACATCAATATGGAGTTTCAAAAGACTATATGACAGCACCTTTGAACAAAGCATCAGATCATAATGAACTGCAGATGTACATGTGGATGTTCTATATTTCCAGATTTGTGGGTTTTTAAAGAGAGTACCAGAGCAACCTTATGCTATCTTATAGATCCTTTAGAGGTTTGATCTCAGTTTTGAAATTTCAAAAGAACATTCATGCTTTGTAATATGTTATATGTTAAGGCTATGCACTGAAATCCACATCACACTCGTATGAGCTCAGATATGCTTTTAGGTTCAAGTTCCTCATCAGATTGGAACTGTTTCAGTCTTTACTTGTATTGTTATTATTTTTTTGATCTGCCATCACACAAATTGTAAACCTTTTAGATGATGCACCCAAGATTCAAATCCTTAGGTTAAGTCCAACAGGAATTCTGTGGCTCAAATGTTCCTGTGGGCCTTTAAAACCTCTAATCTTCCCCATCAGGCGCAGGGCCTTACAGAAGAAGCTCCAGTTGTTGGGTCAGTCCAGAAACACTTACAGATGTGAAGCATTTCGGGAAAACGTACAACTCCAGAAACACGTGTAAAAGCCACTGATGGAATGGAAGAAGATTTATGTTCCACAGTAGAGCTGCATCAGCATCTCAACTAATCATTTCTCATACAGTAGAGACTCTGTGGATGTGTGGATGAGGTTTAAAGTAATGAAGACTATTCTGTTGTGTTATTGTCAGAGAAAATAGTATAAGTTTGATGGTTACATCTTACAACAGTGAAGATATAAGAGACTGGGGCTAGTTTTCACAAGTTCCCTCAAGGGCTATATCAATGTCTGAAACTATTGGGGCACGTTGTCACAATATGGGTCTACGTATTGAATATATCGATTTTTTTTTTCTTGGCCATAATGTTGGAAATATATTGACTTTTTATACTTTTATATGGATAAAATGTATCCACCCTGATAAATATCGACTAAACTAAATGTGTGGCAGAAAGCACATATTTAAAATAATAATAAAAAAGAAATACAATAAAATATTAACTGAAGAAAGTGTTTATATACATATTTTAAATGTAAATAGGGCTAGGCTATATCCGTATACTTTATATTTCTTTAAAATAGAGCAGGATACACAAAGATGTTGAAATCATTAATTAGAGTAGCCTATATTTGAAAATAATAAATATAAATGTAGGCTACATATATAATAAATTACACAAATAATAATAACAAATATGTGACATGTTTTATTGCTGAAAACAGAATTAAAATATGACAATACAAGAACAAAAGGGACTATAGAAAATAACTACACAAAAATAAAATGAAGATTAAATTAAAGGGGCTATATGTAGCCTAAGAATTTTCTGCATGAATTGCTTTTTGTATTGCTACTGTGTGAACAGCTTGAAACGAAAATTAAAAAACAAGACCCTCTCTGACTTCCTATGAAAGCCTGTAGAAGCCTAGACTGATTTTTGTGTGAAGGATCGTCTGGTTTCGCCGGGAAAATCAAAATGTGACTTTATGCGCGCTCCTGAGAGCCTCTCCTCCATTCAATGACACATGAAATTAATTGTTTATAGGCTACGGTGTTCAGGATAATTACGAAAGAGCCATTCTGTACTGTAATGTCAATGCAAAGATAAGGGATTTAGTTTAATTCAAACTATTGTCCAACATATAGCCAGATATCTAGTCTCAAATAGGCTACTTTATAATCAAAATATTATAACAGTGTAATTTTAATTACCTCGTCTGTCCACATGGCAGTGAATTGTAGAGCTGGTGCAAACATATCCACATCGCAATGATCAGCTGCTGTTTTCTCACCGCTGTCATTTTTGTTGTGTACTTATGTTATTGAAGAAAATTAAACATGCAGCACATATTTACATATTCATCTAAACGTCGCTCTCAGCAGCGTGGACGGCGTCCGGGTGTTTGTTTAAAAAAAGTATATATCGCTGCAACACTTTTAACTATTAAGCAAAGAACGAAAAAGAACTTTGTCATGAGGATAATGAATCGGGGCCTTGAATCACGGTCTCTTGTGTGTTACGCGAGCACGAGCAATAAGTCGTCGCATAGGGTTAAATGTTTTCTGAATATAGCCCCTTTAAAGGGATAGTTCACCCAAAAATGAAAATTCTGTCATTAATTAGCCTACTTAAAGGGATGGTTTGGAGTAAAATCAACCTAGGGTCCTTTGCACCATGACATCGAGCCAAACACCCCCCTAGAAGCCTTTTTTCCCTTGGTTGAACATTATTAAAGTTAGAGCTTATTTAGAGATATCAGCCATATGGCTTAGTGCAGGGGCTAATGGCTCCAAATTTGTATCTCATAAATTACCCCACTAATAATGCCCAGAATGGTACCAAACTTCTACAGTAGTACAAATAGGTTCTGTACTCATAAAACGAGGCATTGGAAAGTTTGTAAGTAACTTAGAAGCTCTAACTTTAAAAATGTTCAACCAAGGGAAAAAAGGCTTCTAGCCCTCTGAGCTTCTTCATAAATGGGTTACACTTTGCTTCCTCCGGGTCAAAAAAGACCGAAGCCTTAAAATGTAACTTTTTTTTTTTTCCCAGGAAAACCAATCAAATATATTTTTGTTCAATAATATTTTTTTAATATTATTTAGAATTTTTAACGATTTTTATGATACTTTGCATTAATTAATAATTAATAATTTTTATGAGCAATTTTTTCCATTAGAATTAATATATATATATATATTTTTTTTTTTTTCAATAAATGCAACATTTCTCATCAAAATAGAGTGCAGGCCTAAAAAAAAAAAAAATTTCAAGTGAGAAGAGCGCCATCCAGTGGTGTTAAAACAAGAAAAACGTGTGCGATGTCGTGTAACCGTGTAATAGAGGCGCTTTTTGATTCCCATTCGGAAAGAAAAAAAAATTACTAAGCAACCACTGAATGGAACAACACAAAATAGATATCATATTAAAGCTTAGAATCTTTTAATGCATCTAATTTTTTGCAATTCTTTGCAACTCCAAACGAGTGCTGAGTAATCCCTCTAAAACCGAGTGTACCGCCCGCAGGCGCAACCTGACTGCGGAAAAATAATAATCATATTTTTTTAAAAATATTACATTGATCAACTTAAAATGGGTTTCATTTGAAAGCTTAGAGTCTAAAATGTACAATAAATGTAGCCAATTTGATAAACTCCTAAGTAGTGCTGAGTTATTTGCTGATAAATAGAAGAAAAAAAAGTTTTCATAATTTATTAAATATTTTTTTGTACATACTGCAATATGTCAAATACATCATACAGCTCAGATAGTCCTGTGTCATATGTTATTTGAAAGTTCTCAATGAGTAGAATACAACAAGCATAATTATTTCAGGTTTTTTACTAAACTTGAGCGAGGTTTTGTAAAAGAAGCCTCTCAAGAGACCCATATGTAAAACCATGTATGGATGCTGAATGTTAGACACATTTCCGCTCGTAACTTCATGAAACATGCTCCGATTGTGGAAAATGAAACATCTCTCACGATTAAAAGAGCTAAAACATAGCATAATCCATCATTCAGATCTAAACATATTCCTCGTGCAGTTGTAACACACAAAGCCCCAAATGCGCACATAGACTTTTATTATAGATGTAGCACTTATGTCGCGTTCTAACTCATAACTCAATGAAGCATGCATAAATTGTGGAAAATGCCACATCATTATTTACAGTAGATTGTTATGATTAAAAAGCCATAATCCATAATCCATCAGATCTAAAGATATTCCTCCTGCACTTCTAACACATGAACTGGTGCGCCAATGAAGTAGCAGTAGCCGTGATGCTATGTTGTTTTGATGTGACGTTTCAGCTCATAACTCAATGAAACATGCATGGATTGTGACGAACATATTTATATATATAAAATATATATCATCTTAAACCTTAGAATCTCAGCTTTTTAAAGCGTCTAACCACTTCGATCAACTCTGAACGAGTGCTGACTAGTTGGTCTAAACCGGAGTGTACCGCCCGCGGGCGCCACCTAGCTGCGAAAATATTCATTATCATATTTTTCAAAAATATTGCCTTGATTAACCTAAAATTGATGTCATTTGAAAGCTTAGAGTCTGAACGTTACACTGAATGTAGCCACTTTGAAAGAATCCTAAGTATTGCTGAGTTATTTGCTGATAAATAGAATTTCTTTTTTTCATAATTTATAAAATAATGTACTGCAATGTGTCAAAAAAAATGGCACTTCATTTTTTACAGCATATTATTACAATTAAAATGAGCCCAAAATGAACAATCTATTGCTTTTATGACAAGATATTCTTCATGGAGAAACAATTGCCTATGAGGGGGTGTCAAAGACTGTACAAAAAGGCTATCTCTTTTCCAAATGCTGTAACTTTTGATTCCTTTATCCAAAAAAAAAAAAAAAAATTTATCCAGATGCAGCTAACATGTAGGGGGACTTCACTAAAAAAGAATTTTCCTCCTACCTTATTCCTTCCTGAGTTATTCCATGACAAATAAGAAATATATACAAAATCATAATAAAAATTAGATATATTTTTTGTCTTTTATCAGCAGTTTCTCGGCAGGAGAATGTCCAAATGTAATCAAATTTATATTTTCAAAAAACGTAAAAAGTGTTCTTTCAAACGATACCTACCTTTTGACTCTCCTTGCTATAGTTTTGGAGTTATGATTATATAGTTTTTATATAGTTTGGAGCAAAATTTGCTGTTGCAATCTTACCAGTTCATTTCTCTCTGTGTGTGTGTGTGTGTGTGTGTGTGTGTGTGTGTGTGTGTGTGTGTGTGTGTGTGTGTGTGTGTGTTTGTGTGTGTGTGTGTGGGTGGGGTGGGGGTTCCATATTTGCACTCTTGATGTTTTAGAGTGTCACCCCTTCATTGCTGTACACTTTTTTTATGCACAGTGGCTGATCTGTAGTTTGTACCACCAAAAGTTTCTCTGAGTTTTCCTATTTTTTCGTATTTCCCATTCATTTCCTATGTGGGTCATTTTTGACTATTTTTTTTACGACCCTTTAACATATCAGAATCATCTCCTTGATTTTTTTGTGTGTTCACATAGGTAATACAACAAAAGTCACCAAGTTTCATCCCCTCCGATGAAGCAAAACAAATTACCCGAAGAAGCTCAGAGGGCTAGGGGGGTGTTTGGCTCGATGTCATGGTGCAAAGGACCCTAGGTTGATTTTACTCCAAACCATCCCTTTAAAACTAATCCAAATGAATTGAGCGGTTTAGTCCACATTTTCTGAAGAGACTCGAACACTTTATATGAACAGATTTAATTTAGGCTTTTATTCACATTTAGACATTTGAGAAGCGAACATAAACAGAAGCTCAACCGAACCTGCTTGACACACGAGAACCTCATTGGTTCTTGATTTACAGTAGATTTACAGTAGGCCTAACAATGTTTTGTACAAAACCAAAAAAAAAAAAAAAAATTACTTTGTCTTGAGGCACTAGCATTTAAGAATATTTAAAAAATCCCTTAAATAATATTAAAAAAACTTCTGTAAAAATGTATAGGCCTACATCTTCAATCGTTATACCAAAGGTTATGTCATTTCTAGTAGCCTAAACTCAGATACAAAACTAATGGAAACTTAATGTTAACCATAGCCCACATGTCATTCACGTTGTCAATAGGTTACACCCTGTCTTTTTTGTGTTAATGCCCATTTGTTTGGATATTTGTCGCCCCCCTCTGTTTATAGCGAGAACACCAATGACAAGGATCAAGAGCTTCACGAACAACAATTGATTCTCTCACAATTTCCATCAGTGGCATGGTGGCCTGTTTAACTCTTATTTGTGAATGAGTGGAGGCACATAGCAGAGGAGGTACAACTAACAAAAATTGTCTGTTACATGTGGAGTGGATGTGGTCCGTTCACCCCAGCCAGGTTCACTGATGCTCTGTTAAGACTGGCTCAACACTGGCTTCTGGTAAAGCTCAGCATCGGAACTCTTTTAAAGCTGAAAACACATCATTTAGAACCTCTGTTTAGAACCTTTGGCTTTCAGATGTGTTTGCCGGGAGAAGTCTGGTCGTTTTCCCCCTCATGCAGGTCTCCTGAACCCTGTGACCTCCAGAAAGGTATGAATAGAAAAGGCAATATAGCATAGGCTACATAGATTAGGCTATATGAGGTTTCTCAGTTGCATGTTTTTTGTTTGTTTGTTTGTTGTTTGGTGGTGGATTAGTCACTGCTTCAAGTCTTTTGAACTGTTACATTACTGTATGTAAATGAGAACCTTCTCTTTATAGCATCAGACTTAAAGTTGGCTGATGTGATTAGATAGTATCTGACCAGTTGTTCTCAATTCTCACTATGAACTGGTGGTGTTTACTTAAGTGAAGTGCATAGTCTGAGCATTTTCCTAAACTGGATTGATATATATATATATATATATATATATATATATATATATATATATATATATATATATTATCTAACATGACTGAATTGGCCTGAGTAGCCTAACGTTACATTAAATTACTCAATAAATGTTTTTTTTTCAGGGGGACAGCTTATGTATAAATAGCTTTTTAGGGTAATAACTGTCACGTTTGCGCTGCTTCTGAATTAGTCTGCCTGCCGACATGTATGAGTGAATGTTTTAATGAACTGTTTACAAAAAAGATTTATAAAACGTATAGTTCCGGTCCTTGATTCTGATTGGTTGAGCCGCGTTCGAAGCCGTTGTAAATTACTCAACAAACACACACCTGTGACCGCATTGCATTAGTATTACTGCGCAACTGCCGTTTGTGATTCTTTGTTGCTGCATGTGTTGCTTGGCAACCTCTTTGGAACTAAGTTTCTTGGCGGAGGAATAAATGTGTTATAATGTTATATTTTTTGTTGCTGGTGTTTATTTTATGAATAAAATGAATATTTTTTATGGAGTAATCGTTTTATAAAAGCAATAAGCCCCTTGAAGCCGTGTTTTACAGTGAATTTAGAACAGCGAAGAGGGTTTTAGGCACTCTGCACCCCTTGGCTGTTCTAAATTCACTGCAAATCACGGCTTTGCGGGGCTTATTGCTTTAATATATATAAATATATATATATATATATATATATATATATATATATATATATATATACTTTTTTTTTTTTATATATATAAAAATTATCCTTTGGCTGTGCAAATACATCTACTAATGCCACTGGACACATCTTCAGTGATGTTCCTGGAATCATTGGGTGTTTAGGGTCATTCAACATCATACACCCTCATCCAGGCGACCCAGCTGTGGCTGATCAGACTGATCCTGGCTGATCCAGATGGCAAATCTAGCTACCCTGCCACCATGGATCTCCTCTCTTGAGCCATAGCCATCTTGAGGCTTTCTCTGCCGCTTCAGTGGCATTGCGGATGGCTCTTCTACTCCTCACTCCATCAATGCCTAACAGACTGAAGGCTCTGGACAGGGATCGGGCTACAAAGCCCCTGCATCCCACCTCTATCGGGAGACACCACTTGCTCTCCATCCGGCTTGTCGACACTCGCTGACCAGTCCCTCGTATTTGGCGAGCTTCCTCTCAAAGGCCTCTTCCAGGCGGTCTTCCCAAGGGACTGTAAGCTCCAACAGAACCACTTGTTTGGTGAACTCAGACAAGAGAACGACATCTGGTCTTAAGGTGGTGGTCATAACGTGGTTGGGGAACTTGAGTTGCCGCTCCAAGTCCACCAACAGCTGCCAGTCCCACGCAGTGGCCAGGATGCCTGCAGATGTTTTTGCAGCTGGTCTTGGCTGCTCTCCAGCTCTGACGAAGGCAATGGCTTGCTTGGAGGAGCGGGATCACACTTTAAAGACTTTTGAACCATGAAAATGTGCTTTGGAGATTACCCAGACTAATTTTTTTCCCCCATAGATTTACCACTTTATAGAATTAAGCAGGGATAAATGCATTTCATAAATGCATAATTTAAAGTCCAGAAAGTTAGTAAAAATAAATAAATAAAAAACCTTTAATGAAAAATGTGAAAAACTAGATGTACCGCATGGCGGTACAAAATATGACCGCCGCTCAGGCCTGCACTGGCTTTCCACAAAAATAAATGACATGGAGCAATTTGGCTGTATTGCGTGTTTATGTATATACCTAAAAAAAGTAGTAGTATGTGCATGTCTGTCTGTGTGTGTGTGTGTATGTGTGTGTGTTTGTGTATGTGTGTGTCTGTGTGTGTATGTGTGTCTGTGTGTGTATGTATGCGTGCGTACATGTGTGTGCGCATGTGTTTGTGTGTGTGTGTCTGTGCATGTGGATTTGTATGTGTGTATGGGTGTGTGTCTGTGCGTGTGGATGTCAGTGTGTGTGCATGCTTGCGTTTGTTTGTATTCCTGCATGTGTGTGTGTGACAGTATCATCCTAAACCAGCAACCCTTCGCTCAACACCACCATCTACAGGCCGATGAGTGTACAGTCACTAAATGTGCACATAAATGAATTTATTTTATACCCCCCCATGGATGAAATTCTACGAAACTTAGCATACCCCCAGAGGATGTCAAGTTAATCATACACATGAAATATGGTGCAGTTCTGAACATCTCAACTGAAGATAGGGGCGATTAAAGCAGAATAATATTGCATTTTCATTTTTTATGGGAGAGGCGCAAATCACAAATGAGTGATTATGGGCTAGGTTGATGTGGGCCCTTAAGACCAACATACCATAAACATTTCTTCATCCTCGGTGCCACGGTTCAGGTAGTTATTTAGGAAAAACTGCATTTTTTGGGTATGGGGGGGCCCAGTGCGGGGGGGGAGTGGCCCCCGGGGACCAAACGAAATTTTTCCGTAAAAGTCTAGTGGGGCTACATGCCCACCAAATTTCATGTTCCCCGGTGTTTCGGTGTCCCTGGTATCGTTGACGAAAAATTCAGTAGATGACGAAAAAAAAAAAAGAAAAAAAAAACTTTGACAATCCCTATATGACCGCTTTCGCTAGCTACGCTAGCGGCGGTCATAATAACTGGTTCAAAAGTTTGGGGTCTGCAAGATTTATTTTAAAGGAAATTAATATTTTTATTTAGCAATGATGCATTAAATTGATCAAATGTGACAAGATTTCAAAAGATTTTACATTAAAATTCTATTTCAAATAAATACTTTTCTTTTGACCAAATCATCCCGAAACAAGTATCATGGTTTCTACAAAAATATTAACTGTTTTCAACATTGATAATAATGTTTCTCTAGCACCAAATCAGCATATTTGAATAATTATGGATAAAGGATCATGAGACACTGAAGACTGGAGTAATGATGCTGAAAATTCTGCTTTGCATCACAGGAATAAATTACATTTTAAAATATATTCAAATAGAGAACCATTATATGAAATTGTAGTAATATTGCACAATATTACTGTTTTTACTGTATTTTTGATTAAATAAATGCAGACTTGGTGAGCGTTAATTTTCAAAAACATTTTTTTTTAAAAAATCTACAGACACCAAACACTAGTGTACATGCAGCAATTCATTATAATATTAAAAATGTATTGCATGTAGTGTGTATTTTATAATTTATTACTCATTGCGGTCTTTTAATGTGTTGTTATTGGTAAGTGAGTCTCTCTCCTGTGTATAAAGAGTCAGTCGTTCCATTCTGCTTCACATCCGTTTGGTTGAAGGGAAAAAAATCCAGAGTATGAGTAATTTTGTTTATTCAGGCTCTAAGAAAGATGTCTTCACATTTTATGGCAGTTGTGTTACAAAAAACACTATAATTCATATCTTAACTTTCTGTGAAAGTAGCAAAGGGAATCAGCTTTTATTGCAATTAACATTAGAAACTATTTATGCTGTTTTTAAAAATACACTAATAGAAAAACAAGTTTATGTTGCTGGTGGTTATTTATCTCAAGTTTAAATAAAAAATACAGAGATGATATACATGGCGGGTGGCTTCTGGAGCCAGAAAGATAAGTCACCTTTTTTTTTCTTCTAGTTTTTAAGTAAAGGGTTTTCTGCAAATGTTGACAAGATGTTACATTTTGTTAATGATTTGAGCAGAACACTATACCATGCTGCCATTAAGTTTGGTCCACTCAAAAATGTCCTGCTCACACACAATGTCCGAATTGATGAGCAAGTAGCGATCTCCCACGCAGAAGTGTTTCTGACAGGCAGCGCATTTGAAGCATTCCAGGTGATAGACTTTGTCACGGACACGCATGGTCATTTCAAAGGCCCGGATCCTCTTTTCACAGGAAGCACAGAGCCCGTCCTGACCAAACAGTCTGCAGAGAAGAAATCATACTTGTTCACACACTTGAAAGGTAGTAGGTAGTCACGTACCAACTATTCATGTTAAATTAAAGTAATACTGTTCGTGTATAACACGGCCTGAATAGGGCAAGGGATTGTTTTGCACACATTTTTCAACATTCACGAAAGTTGTCTTTATGACCGTTAAACAACATTACTGTCCAAAAGCACAGTCCTATCCCTATCCCTAACCCTACCATAAGTTGGGAAATTATAGGTGAATATGAATGGTGTTGCAGCCCCTACCCCTTGTTTTAAGCCAAAACTTGACATTAAGGGATAATTCACTCAAAAATAAAAAATTCTGTCATTAATTACTCACCCCATGTCGTTCCAAACCATGTTCGTTCATCTTCAGAGCACAAATGAAGATCTTTTTGGCGAAATTTGAGAGCTTTCTGTCCCTCTGTTGACAGCTACATAATTACCACTTTGATGCTTCATGCATTCATAAAGAGATCATAAAACTTATGTTTCCCTACTATGGAAGTCAATGGGGTCCATCAACTGTTTGGTTACCCATATTCTTCAAAATATCTTCTTTTGTGTTCAGCAGAAGAAAAACTCATACGGGTTTGTAACATCTTGAGGGTGAGTAAATGATGACAGAATTTTCATTTTTTGAGTGAACTATCCCTTTAAGTACAAGAACATTCATGTTATCACCAGGGAATACAGACATATGCATGCAATTCATGTTTATTTATTTACTTACTACATGTAAATTATGATTTGCTGATAATGATGCCTTTCAATCGCCATGAAATTTAACTGAACAATGTTTTTTTTATGGAATACTGCAGTATTTGTTATAAAGTGCACATCACTATTATTTTCAAATGAATGTGCCCTCATATTCTTTAATCAAAATAACTTCCCCTCCTTCAAACAACATCTCTTCTCTGATGACGTGTTTACTGGCGTGAGGGCGGGGCAACCTGTCACACGCATGAAATCAACCAACAGCAAACCACAACCATGTAATCGATTGTTTCTTGTTTGAGAAGCCTGATAAATGTCACAATAGTAAAGAAAATATCGCAACTTCCGTTTCATGCCGATTTCAAATGCTCATTGCACGTCTTACCTGAGGTAGTCTCTCCTACACAGCTTCCTGCCAAGTTTGTAGTAAAGCCTGCGGCCCACCTCCCCTAAGCGGCAGCCGCAGAGGTCACAGCTCAGGCAGTCTTCGTGCCAGTACTGCTCGATGGCCTTGAGGAAGAACCGGTCCCCGATGCTTTGCTGACAGCCGCCACAGGTCAGCAGAGACGGCGGCATCTGAAGCACCTCATCCACGGGTTCCCTGTGGAGCAAACATGCGATGCACCATTATGAACACCAGATGTCACTAGTGTGTAGACTACTTTTTTGAAAACGATATAAAAACATACCGGTTAGTTATGCGTGTTCTATACAGATAAAAATGGCAAGCATATGCTCTACTTCTTTTTTTTTGTGCGTGTACCTACATTTGTTTTATAAATAACCGTTTACCTAAGGTGTAACCACTGACACGTGATCCCAAGGGAATAAAGTGTTTAGTGCAGCAGGCAAATGAGGTGCTTTGGGTCACTGCACATTTAAATTAGCCCATATTACCACTGGTTAACATTTGTGACTAAATGTTTAAAATGAATTCCTGGTGTATTTTATACAGAATTATCACACATAAGCAAAAGTGCAGACTTTTTACAGAAAAATGTGCAAACATTTTTACTAATCACATGACCAGAGGCGTTTGATGATGACGTCTGTGTCAAGGCTTTATTAAAGGAAGCAAGTAAAACACTTCATGATACAGATATGAGTGCCATATTTGGTAGCCTATGATATTTAAAGGATATAAATGTAGGCCTATTATTAAGATTTAAATCATTAAAATATGTAAACACACACACACGTGGTTTTATGGGGACTTTCCATAGACAATGATTTTTATAATGTACAAACTGAATATGCTGTATATCACAGAAAACTTTCTGCATTTTTACATTTTCAAAAAAACTTCACTTAGTATGATTTATAAGCGGTTTTCATAATGGGGATCAAAAAATATCACAAGGACAATGATTTTTGAATATTGCCATCTTTTTTGGGACATTTGTCCCCATAATGTAGGGTTTACTAGGCCACACACACAAAATTGTGCTGGGTCCATTTACAGTCCGCATAATAACAAATAGGGTAAGTCGGGGTAAGATGAGCCACCCAACTTTATTTTTATTTTATTTTGACCATAGATGACACAAGATCTCATCTAAGCACTTTTGATGAATGACCACTATTTTAATTTTGTCATTTCATCTGAATATTTGTGAGATTTAGTAGGCTGAATCAGTTTTGAGGTTAATTGATCCAATTTTGTATATCTGGAAAATAGTGATCTATGACACTATTATGTTGAATATCAAAGTCTTTGTGTCTATTTGTTAATGAGGGATTTGTGGACACATTGATGTTTTTAGATTTTTTTATTTTTTTATTTTGATGTAAAAAATATAAAATTTGACCCTTGGGGTAAGACGAGCCACCCAGATCTGTCACTGAAGGCCCCAAGTGGCGTGTTGTTAGTGTCATTATTTTTAAATGTAATAATCATTGTAATTATGATGAACTATGTACATTTCAGACATCTATGCTTTCATTAAAATATATTAGGTTAGTTGAGGGAAATCATTCAATTGCATTTATAGTGTTGCTTTTATGACATATCTTCAATTAAAATATGGGTAATTAAATATGTAAATATTCACATGCCCAAGTCACAGAATAATTGTACCTTACAGATGAATATATTATACTGAGATTCTGCTTTGACACTGGTTATTAACCAAATTGCCAAAATTAAATTGTTAGTAATAGTTTATTTATTTTATTTTAATTAGAATAGTTAAATGTATTTTACATTATTGATACTAATATATATAGCCTATAGAATTAATGATAGAATATATAAGAATTATATCAGAAGTAATTTATACATTCTGTAAAAAAGTTTAGCCAGGGGGCCTCTTTGAATAATTTTACATTTTGTATAACAACTAGCTAGGCTATGTGTCAATTTATTTCCTATATTAACACATTGGCTGATGCATCACCATCCTGCACATGCTAAACTTATATCTAAATATGTTACAGGTTAAAAACATTGTTCTTAAGGGGGGCATCTTCCCCCATGTTACCCTAATGTAGTGCGCTTAATTTAGTAACGTTAGTCGTTGTTTATATATCATACAATCAAACTAATTAATGATATATGGAAACCTAAACAATAAGATTCATTTCGTACTTACTCATTCGCATCCAGTGTTTTCCGTTCAATTGTAGATGCCATATTAAATATGGTTCAGGAATAATTCAGTTCATTTAATATATGCGCGCTTTCCACTCAAATATGTCCCATGCACACTCGCAGTCTGCGGTGCTGAATGAACGCTTCAGAGATGCACCTGCTTGTTGCCTTCTGAGTGCACTAAAGATCGACAGCTATAGCACACATTATGTAGCCTACGTGCACCCAATCTAGCTTCTTCTGCTGCACATCAGATTCCTGTCAATCATGAGGATTGAAGCATTCAATCCTCATGCTGTATGTTGTTGAATAATCCGTGGTCACAAGCAGATGTCCCTCAAACGCGTTAATTCCTCCAGTGCAACTGCGTGGTAAATATCGCGTTTACGTCAAGCGTGTCTCCTCTGCGCTGCAAGTCCTCAGCACTGTCCCATAAGACTGCTGTCTGTCTGTGGTCCCGTTATTGTAATGGAGCAGGTATTTTTAAATGGCCCTGCCCCCTCAGTTTCTGCTTTCTTTTCCGACTTCCTGCTCACGACGGCTCGACAATGAGAGGAAATAGCGCACTAGTCAATTATAAACCCGCCGACTCGTGACTGGAGGGGTCACGAGCTCACACAGGCAGACTCCTCGTCAAATAGACTACCTGGGATCTAAACAATTAAGAGATTTGGGAACAGCTCAGCTGGAAACACATCTCTATATAATTAATATCAGAGCGATAATGTTGACCAAACGCCAAGGACACAGCTGCAACATAATTAGCTATAATAAAGGGAGTCCGGGGCTAGTTGTCACAAGGTTGCACCTCAATAATTAAATGCAAGTCAGATGTAAACTATGTCGGTTGAAAAGATCAGAGCTCAATTAAATTAAATTATTTTTAAGCTCCAAGCTATTTAATATTAGGCTACCATAATTAGCACACATTCAAGCTTGAGACAAGATATCATGTTTCAAATCGTTAGCCTCATAGCATAATTGCCTAAGAAATAATTAATTAAAAAATGACTTAGGCAATTATGCTATGAGGCTAACGAAATGTTATAGACATTTATTTAACTCTACATTTACTCACTCTACCTTTATTTTTTTAAAACGTGTCCTTTATGTGTTTGCTGTTTAATTGTTTCATGATTGTTTAAATGTTTACAGTTGTAATTGATTTATTTTATTTTATTTAGCTGAAAAGCATTAAAAAAAAAAATTTGTTTGCACTTTATTTTACAGTAATTGTTACCTAAGAAAGTACTGGGTAATATTATGTAACTGCATGGGTTAAAGTTAGGTTTAGCAGTATGTTCAGGGTTATATACCCAGTTATTGTAATTACTATAATAAGTAGACTACATACATGGGAAACAGGACTGTAAAATAAATTGCTACCAATAATTTAGCAAATCTTTAAAATATTTTTTGCAGGCAAGATATACGAGCCAATACAATAATTGACTTTCATTAATACATTTACACAATGTTAACCTTGATAAAGTCATAATCGTATGAAAACACATTAATCTGTAATTGCCGTGAAGCTAACAGGCACAGCAAATGAAGTGTTTACTCCTGATGTATCTCAGGCTCAGGCTCATCTCTGCTGGATGTCGTTGGGGTAAACTCCTCTTATCTCCTGCCAGAGCTGCTCGGGCAGTGTCAGCGGTGGGACTGGGCCACGAGATAAAACACCCCGCACAACACTGTTGGGACACTGAACGGGTCCCAGACAACATCAGTGATTAGTGGCAGCAGCTCAGCCAAAAGATGTGCCAGTTTAGCCCTGAAGAGAGGTCAGTGATCACCCTTTAGCTATGATTTTACTCTTCTGACTTACAACTTAAGCAAACTTCATTTCATCTTATATGTAACAATATTGTGGGAGACAATGCTTAATTGAGGGTCCAAACTCTTTTCTTTTTTCTTTTCATGAGTTTTTGTTCATTACACATTTAAGTTCAATGTAAAAATTTTTTTGTACATATAGTTTCCAAAAAGGTTTTTTTTTTTCACAGTGAAAAACTGTTTTAGGTTCCCCAACGTTTCAATGATCAGTTCTTAAAACCTTTTTTTTTTCTTATTCTGAACAACATTTAAAAGTCTAAGAAATCTTTTTCCACTATAAAGAAACTTATGTTCTGCGCTGCATGGATCCATATGCAAATAAATAACCTTATTTTAAGATTGTGCACAGACACACACACACATTTATATATAGCCTATATATTTTTTTCTTACTTATATCATTATATTATAATTATAGTTACTATACAATTTATAGGGAAACAGATTACCCAAGAATGCAGATGTTTCCATATTTGAAACATTTACTAAAATGACAGTTTTCGTTTTTTTAATTTTTTTTTATAACTGTTAAACATTGTGTGTTAGGCGTCCACAGTTTCCTGTGGATTGGACACAGCAAACCCAGAGGATGTAGAGGAAATGAGCACAGATGAAGCATGGCAGGGGTGTATGAGCCATGACTCGTTTCACTTGATCACCCTGCTGGACTCTGATTGGTTGGATAACTCCAGATGGCCCCCCTGATAGGGGAAGGGGTTTTGAGACAGCGCCTCGGAAACCACTGACTGTCAACTCATCTACTTGGCAGGAAAAGCTTTCTTAACTCAGGGTAGGTTTCCTTCAAAAATGGTTAGGGATGAAGTGAACATGTCAACATGGCTAATGGCATCTAGATATGTTATCAGTTGTGCAGTATTGAAATAATGTTACGATTAGACACTTTGCAAGGCTGTAACCACATATTTAGGTTTGGGAGTAAATTAGGAATCGACCATAGAAATGTCAAACTGATTATGATTAGCAATCTGAATATTAGGGGACATTAACCCCCTAGTGGCCTCCCATTGGTATTTTGAACCTGGATTTATTTAAAGTTTTATTAAAAGACTGCCTTTTGGCATACTGAGAAGAAAACAGTCGAAATAAAAACAAATCCATTTTTTTTTTTCAAATGAATATCAACCATTCGATTTGATTTATCCCTGTAACATTCAACCCAAAAGTTTGTTGTTGCACAAGACTGCAACAACAAACTTTTGAAAAAGATATTTCATCATGGATTATTCCTTTTTCAAGGAAATATCTGCTTTTATTACAAATAATCACACTGAGGGTTACCAGAATTCACTTAGTCATCTATTAAAATGTTGACACGAATTCCAAACCTCCTGTGACAGTGTTGAAATAATGTAGCTATAGTGTTAAGTATTGATAAATAACTATTGATGATAATTTAGGAACCAGCAACAGAATCTTCATAATGATTAACTAGAATTGAGAATATTAGAGAACAGCCTCCTAGAGTCGTAGTGCTTTGTGCCTGCAAGAGTTGAGTGATTTATTGAAGTCCAGCCCTAATAGGAAATGCCATTGGACTGACTGATTCTTGCCATGTTACATGCCTTGTCTCAGTAACAAACTCTTACTGTATGTGTTTGACATGCTCTGTTTTAATTAGGGTCCAGGCTGCCTTTGGAATTCTGGGAACATGATCCATCACAGGCTGAGTAATCACATGCGGCGTATTTCCTGTACGGAGAGAGCCTGGATGTGTTGTTGACTCTCTGATAGCGTATATTCTGGAACAGCAATAGCCAGGCTACTGCTTCCTGTCCAATCTCAGCTTTAACTATTGTTGGCTTGTTTTTGAGAAGCTTGTGTGTGAACACTCTTATTTGGACAGTGCTGTGACTACAAGTTGGTGATTAGTTACTTGTAAACTTAGGATGATCAGTGATCAAAGGAGATGCCCATGTGTCATTGAAAGAGGTGACTTTAAATGTTTAAGTTGAGGACTGCTGTTACTAAACACAACAGAGAGCGGAAATGAGTCACTCGTTGAAAGGGAGCTTCATTCTCCCATGAGATCTTCCTCTAATCAGTATTATTCCTGAAAGAAAACACCCTTTCAATAGAACAGCGCTATCAAAGAGCAGAGCAACCATGTTAACTGCTTCCTGTATTTGCCAAACAAAACCTTATGCTACTGCTTTCACATTGATTTAATTTACAACAGAAAGCAGAAGTTTTACAGAAAGAAACTGAAGATTGCTTACAAATTATTAAATAAATTGCACTGGGAAAAGGCAGATGAAAACATACATAGTTCTGCAATATGAATTTCTTGTAAAGAATGTAACACTTGTAACCATTCTTGTAAGGAATAAAAATGCTTCAAAAGCTTGAAAAGATATTTTGCATGAATCAATAGCTTTATTATTCAATTATATGCTTAACACAATACAAATAAATGTGAATGATTAAATGTTAATGCCCTTATTAATTTTTTCTTAAATCATTTATTGCATTTACCTCCTGATTTTATTTTTTGCATGTTTGGTCTTTCTGTTTAGATGGTGGCTGAAAAGAAATTTCGAGTTTGAGTGACTGCATTTACCTGAATATATCTGGTGCCATCTGCTGACCGATCGTTTGATTTACAATAAATAAACGTGTTCTAATGATTTAACAGAATTTGTTTTGGTCGTTTAAAGAGATAGTTAATTCAAAAAATGAAAATCCTATCATCATTTAGCTACTCACCCCCAAGTTGTTCCAAACCTGTATGATTGCATTTCTTCTGCTGAACACAAAAGAAGATATTTAAAAAAAATGTCGGTAACCAAACAGTTATTGGTCCCTATTGACGTCCATAGTATTTTTCCCCATTCTATGGAAGTCAATGGGGTCCATCAACTGTCTGGTTACCAATATTTTTCAAAATATCTTCTTTTGGGTTCTGCAGAGAAAGAAATTCATACAGGTTTGGAACAACTTCAGGGTGAGTGATAAAGACAGAATTTTCATTTTCTGAACTATCCCTTTAAATGTGCTCTTCTAATGATGTAACGTAGAGTTTGTTTTGGTTATTTTAAGAGATTAAACCCAGTAACCGAGTAAAGAGTTGCGGAAGCCAAGGGGTGATGATTTAGCATGATGTTAGAAATACTAGTTATTTATCAGCGAAATAAAATAAAACACAGCCCCACATTAAAATACAACTATTTCACATTTTTAACAATCTGTTTTATTATCCTTTTATTTATTTGTTTAATAAAGTCAGCCAGTTCGTTTTCACACGCGTTCAGTGACAAATCCATTTGAGGAGGTTAGCGCGTGCCTGCTTTTAAACTGAATAAATTATTAGTATTTTCTATCATTTCGCGACTCTTGCTTATACGTGCCATAAATCATCTTTATTTATTTTTTGTTCTATATTGATTACTCGCTGTAATCGTTATGTTAAGCTGCATATAAGCGTAAGTTGGATACAGGCAAAATCGCGGTCGCCTCTAACCGGGGCCCTTCCTCATTATAAACCTTTTCCTCGCCTTTCAGTCGCTCTCAGTTGTCGGTGAGGCCGGCGGGGCGGATCCCATAGTAAATTAGAAGAGAAAATAAAAGCAACATAATCAACGCTTCGGCTTATTTGACTCCATACTATTGTTTTATTCCCTTGTGGACATATTGCGCATAAAGGTGAGAACATAAATGGACTTAAATCATTGACGTGAACGACGTTATATTACAGTCTGTGATGATCCGTTGGCCAGTTTCTGTGTGAAATGCGGACAATGGGTTGCTATGACAATGTGTTGGCATTTAACAGTCTACTTCTGTTTACATTTAACGAGCTTGATTTATTATATAAAAAACAAATATATAAGGTATTTAGACGGGATTTTATTAATCCTACTGCCCTGTCACCAGCTGAAAAATCTCGTCTGTATATTTTCGTTATCTAATGGAATTATGATATGAGAATGAATTGAATATATGATTATCTAAATGTATATGATTTTGTTACGGTCTAACACCTAACGTTAAATGTATATGATTTTGTTACTGTCTAACACTTGGTATCACAATTTGGTCAGTCTGATCAAAAGAGCGATATGTGATATGATCGAAAATTAAACGACCGTCGATCACACATGTTATGTTTTGAATTATGATCCTCTCATTGCCATTCAAAACGGCTGTTTTCGGCATTTTAGTTTATTTTCCGCGTTGTTATTGGTTTGTTCAGAGTTTTAAACCTGTCCTTTATCCATGATTAGATGCCCTCGGCAACAAATGGCACCAGGACTGTGAAGTCTGCCAGCCCAGACTTGGGATCCGCTCCCGGAATAATGAACCAAATCACAGCCAGCAACCAGCTGACTGGAACCCAGTCCGAGGCCATGAAGCAGGTGCTGGTGGTTCTCGAAAAGAAAGTGCGCAATATGGAGAAGAAAAAGGTAATGTTACCAGTTTCCCTTACAAGTCTGTGACATGTCAACCCAAGCATAACGTTATACCCATAGGCTATATATAAATTATTGGATGCTTAACGTTAATAAAACGCATAGCACCGTTGGATACATCAATTGTGTGAACTATTACTAACGTTAACTTAAATGACAATAAATGGGTTTCGGTTTTCATATGTTGTATTTAAATGTCAATAATGCATTCTGAACCGTTTAAACCATAGAGAACCTTCTCTAACGCCCATTGAACGTTTATGAAACCATTGTGCTACTTGTATGTATTTAAAACAATTCGTGTGAACCAATATCTTAAATGTAAAGGTACGTTTATAAAATGTTGCCCCTTTCACTGTTCTTTGAATCGTCGAGCACAGATGCTAACCAGCTAACGTCGTTAGTGTTCGTAGTTTTAGCACATGCTAGCCACTCAAACGTTATTTCAGTTCTCTCGACAAACGTTATGTACATGATTACTTGTTTACATTGTCTATACAATCCGTGATACAACGCAAAGTTATTTCCTGCAGGTTTTGTCAGTTGTTCTGATCACTGCGTTTCGCACGCACATGGAGATCAAGCTAACATGGCGTCCTAAAACAGGTTCGGCGTGCTTAAAAAAAGGGCGCATGTGAAGTTGTTGATGTTTTGGATGGTCCCAGGCTTGTGTTGGCGTGGGTTTGTGAAGATTAGTGGGTCACAGACAGGAGTGTCCTCAGGGCATGCGGTAAGCGCCTTTGGATCCTGCGGGTTTCTGAGCTTCGCAGGAGAGACTTTTTTAACGGTGAGACAGTGCAGCATATTGCTTTACTTGTTAGCTTATTGCTATAGAAAGGGATGTTTAGTTAATGAGGGAAAATGTAATTTACTTACCCTCATGTTGTTTCAAACCTGTTCAGTGGAACACAAAAGTAGATGTTAAAGTCCCCATGAAATCAAAATGTAAGTTTTTTTTTTTTTTTTTTTTTTTTTACTTTTAATGTGAATATGCGTGCCTTACTGTTACTATAAGCTAATGTGCTCTAAAACCATGACAAAATTCACATTTAGAAGAAATAAGCATTCAAAACTTCCGCCAATATGAATAGCCTAAATGGTTTTGATGACATCACTCTGCACTTCAGCTTTTCTGATCAGATTTTCTGTCCAATCAAATGCTCTCTATAATCTAAAGCGTCCCGCCCCCTACATTATAAATGGATGCTGAAGCTGCGGCCGAAATCGGTCATTGGTTCGCACAATTACTATTTTCTACATGGTGAATGGTACATGGTGCACTATAAAGGGGATGGGGGGGATGATTTTTTTCATTGGGGTGAATGAAGTCTGGTTTCATGTTAGTGTCACGCAAACAGCCGCAGCGCCACACAGTCTGCTCCGGTCCAGAGACACGATAGCACAGAGCGGATCATATCCGTGAGTCTGCTCAGACCACAAAACGTACCAAACCCATTTGAATTCTGCACAGAATGCTAGTATTTAAAGCTATATGGAGGAGAACAGTTTGAGATTAGAAGGAAACCGCAGCTTTACTGAACTCAACAGCTCTGGCCGAGTTGTAATGTAAACAAAACGCTATTTGCTATTTAAAAAAGTTGAGGAGCTGCTTGAAATGTCCTGCACTGTCCTCCTGTTTCAGCGGAAATTACGTCAACACATTGAATAATGCTGCGCGTTTCAAGGCACTTCAGTGGGCCTTTATGGAAAACAATAATCATGACTGTCATCGTGCCTTAAAGTGAATTGTGACTGTCATTGCTTTTTAGTAATTTTATTAATTAACCTGCAGTTGTGGGCACCTTTCATTAAATTCCAAAAATTGTGATGTCGTGATTTGTCCGTTCTGATTCCGACATTGCGCATTTGTGGAAAGTGAACTTGACCTCTCCCATGGACCCGGGGAAATGGGATAATCTCCTCGTAACTCGACCACATGCTGCAGCTTTGTGGAGTAAAGTCCCCTGTCTTGATCCATGTTAAATGTAAAATTTCATAATTGCAGTTGCAAAAATGGTATGTGCACAACTGTTCAAAAGTTTGGGGTTCCTAATTTTTTATTTTTTATAAATTAATACTTTTATTCTGCAAGGATGCATTAAATTGATCAAAAATGGTAAAGATTATTTTTTTTAAATGTTAAAAAATATATATTTTTATTCATCAAACAAACAAACTCCTGCACACTCCTGGCTTAATCTAAGCCCTGTCTGTGAAACCAGGCCAAAATATCTTTCAGACCCTAAACTTTGAACGGTAGTGTATACAAACCTCTATTCTCCTTCTGAATGATCTGATCAGATGGTTTATCTCGGTCGTGTTCTTGTGATGACCAATTCAGCATGAGCAATGCACTGTCATTTTATTACAGAACTTGTTTATTATATTGTGTTATTATATTTTCTTTTCACTTGTCGTCTTGCAGAGCAAACTTGATGATTATCAGGCCAGGAACAGCAAAGGGGAACGTCTCAACCAGGACCAGCTGGTAAGTAAACAAGGCCAGTATGTTTTGTTTTCCCATCAGTTGTTTTTCAGATTTCCTAAAATCTGTTCTATTTCTTAATCAATTTAGGAAGCCCTGTCTAAGTACCAGGAGGTAATCCATAACCTTGAGTTTGCACGGGAGCTGCAGAAGAGCTTTTTGGCATTGGGTCAAGAAGTGAGTATATGAAAATTGAATTTGCTCTCTTCATATTCTGAGGTACCACAGTTTATTCACTGGAATGAGGGATGCACCGATACCGCTTTTTTCAGAATGAGTCAGTTACTGATACTTTGTTTTTTAGTACTTGCTGATACCAAGTGCTGATACCTGTATTTTCATTGCATTTTTAAAAATATTGCCCAGAGAAACCAAAAGAATATGAATTAAATTAGTTTGCTTAGCAAATAGAAATTTCCTTTAGTTATTTTCATGCCTAATTATGCCTGTTAAAATGTATACATAGTTCCCACATGACGTCACAACATACGGGCATTTGCCGACCCGGCGCCATTTCTGAGGGCAGAACACAACATTCTTACAATGCAGAACATGAGAAGAAGAAGCTGAAACGGAAATTTTGTGATTAAAAAGTGAAAATGGTCATCTCCTGCTGGGTCAATGGATGTTCCAATCGTGCCGGAGGTTCAGTTAAATTTAGTTTTTTAGCATTTGCCGACCCGGCGCCATTTCTGTGGGCAGAACAATAGTAGAAGAAGCTGAAGCGAGTTAATTTCGTGATAAAAAGTGAAAATGGTGATCTCCTGCTGGGTCAATGGATGTTTAAATCGTGTCGGAGGTTCAGTTAAATTTGGATTTTACAGTATACCCGTCATTAGACTTCATGAATGTGAGAAGACTAACGTTAAGCTTTTGTCAGAACGACGGAGGTTATGGCTGGCGAGGATAAACAGGAAAGAAACTCCCTCAAAACACGCAAGAATTTGTTGTTTTTTATTGCGAGTGTACACAAATATAAGTTAACACTTTGCAGTTTGAATTATGTCCTGTATGAACAAAATGACGAGATATTAAAAACATACAAAAACAACATTGTTTCCACTGTTCGATCGCGCCCGCGACTCTCTCACTCTCACACACACACACTCACACATTCCAGCACGGTAATCTCAGATTATGTCCCTAAAGAACCCGCGTATAAAGTAGTTCCGCATTACATTAATTAATTTGCACGCGAGTTTTATTTATTTTCATACCGTGTATATTACCGTGTATATTCATATTCATGCACATATTTCCAGGCTCGGAATTGCTCACATGTATTAAAACTCCTAGCCAATACCAGATAATGATACACATGATAATACTGTATCTGCTGCATAATCAGTGCTCAGTGCTTCCTTTGTGAGCGCATACGGATCCACACCATTTATGACTGAAATTTTCGCATTGTACCTCTCTCTGTCTTGTGTTAATAGAGTCTCTTTATAATCTCTGTCACTTTGTCTCTTCATGATTTTCGTAACATTATAAATGGAAAGAAATATTCGAAATTTGCTTGTAAAACTCATAGACAGTATGGTAAAACATTGTAAACACAGCAGCTTTTGCCCTCAAAGATGGCGTCTCCGGGGAGGTCACGTGACATTAATTGGCCTGTGGGAACTATGTATTGTAGGAGATGCTGTCAATATTATTGCACAATTATATTTTATCTTTAATTTAATAGCACAGTGAATATTTAGAGCTGCTCCAGCAGGGCTCAACAATAAGGATTTTTTTTTTCTTCGGATGTTTGCACACAGAAAACATATTGAAATATTGACGTGATTACTGTACTGCCTTCCTGTAATAATGTAAGGAGCCACTCATTATACGTAAATCATCTAACAGATCATGTTACATACATATACGATTTAGTTCTCTCTCTCTCTCTCTCTCTCTCTCTCTCTCTCTCTCTCTCTCTCTCTCTCTCTCTCTCTCTCTCTCTCTCTCTCTCTCTCTCTCTCTCTCTCTCTCTCTCTCTCTCTCTCTCTCTCTCTCTCTCTCTCTCTCTCTCTCTCTCTCTCTCTCTCTCTGTTAGCATTAGTAATATGCTCTTCGTTTTACTTTCTTTGTTATCGCCATATGCGACCAAACTACAAACTTTCCAGCAATGTCTGTGAAAAACTCACAAAAAAAACTTTCGCTTATCAGCTCGTGCACCGCAGCTATAGCATGAATATTTAATATTCTGTTAATTAGATACATTTACTTCATAGACATCCTTCTCTGATATCCATTGTGCTCTGCTGTCAGTGTTTCTTTGTCTGGACACAAGCACTGTACTGTACACGCTACGTTGTATCGGTTGTTGATATCGGAGCATTTTAATGAGAACGAGTACATATCAGGCCCAATACTGCTATTGGTATCAGTCTATCCTCGACTGGAATGTTTATATCAGGGGTATCCAAACTTAGTCCTGGAGGGCCACTGTCCTGCAAAGTTTAGCTCTGACTTGCCTCAACACACCTGACTGGAAGCTTCTAGTAAGACCTTGATTAGCTGGATCAGGTGTTTAATTTAGGGTCGGAACTAAACTCTGCAGGATGATGGCCCTCCAGAAGCAGGATTGAACACCCCTGGTTTATATGAATCGGTGAGAGACGATGTCTGTCCGATGATGTCTCTCACGCTCCATTGCTTTGGATAGATCCAGAAGACTGTTAAGAAAGCGGCACGTCGCGAGCAGCTCCAGCGTGAAGATGTGGAACAGAAAAGGCTGAAACGGGTTCTGGAGCTGCAGTTCCTCCTCGATCGACTCGGGGATGAAAGTGTGCGACAAGAGCTTCTGCAAGGAGCCGGAGGACCTTCACTGCTAACTGAGAGTGACCTTACTTCCCTGGATGAGTTTTACAAGCTTGTGGGGCCCGAGCGTGACCAAAACATCAGGTGACTGTCATAGACTGTCAATTTAATACTGAATCCACAAATGAAAACTATGCTGCAAACAAAGTCTTGGTGTTTCCTTGAATTGAGAGTTTTAGATGCATCGTGAAACACATTTTAGACATTGCATGGGGCATTGCATGTTTTAAAGTTTGCCAGTGTCTTTGTAATGGTAATTGTAATGTGTGTCCAGCAAGATTTTAAAGTTTCTCTCAACTCTAGGCAACCTGGACCAACCTACCAGAATATTTTAGATGTCTCACTAATTAAAACACCTTATTGTACTCCTCAGCTGCTGTAATGTTTAATAGGAAGAAATATTAAAACATTCTTGTGGGGTTGGGTCCCGAGGACTGGATTTGAGAAACACTGGCTTAAAGGGACAGATTGTCATCAATTGCTCATCCTCATGTCGTTGCAAACCCAAAAGACTTTCGTTTGTCTATGAAACATGAAAGATTTCTATCCCTATGTTGAAAGTCCAGATTTCACCTTTGAAGTTTGAAATAGTTCATAAAGCCATTTATAAAAGAAATCCATATGAATCGAGCAGTATAATCCTAGTCTTATGAAGAGATGTGATTGCTTTATGTGAACTGATTTTGTTTAGGTGTTTATTAACGTATAGATATAGATCAGCGCACATACATGGAGTGTCAGACTCAATGTGGTTTGTTCTCACACATCATGCAAGAACTGATGAAGTTTGTTTCTGTGTCAAGCTAACTTGATTCATATGGATTACTTGACTTGAACTTTGAAAGTCCCCACACCACCAGTTTTAACACTTCAATGGAGGGACAGAATTCTGTCGGGTTTTATTAAAAATGTGTTTGGAAAAACATGAGGGTGAGTAAATGATGATGGAATGATACTTTTTGGGTGAATAATTGCTTTATTGGTTTGTTCACCCAAAAGTGAACATTGTCATTATTCTCACAAAATATTGGCTTTTTTCATTGGAGTTTCTCATCTCTTGGATAAAGTATATTCATAACGGAATGCTTTTCTCACACAGGTTGTCTGACCAGTATCAAGAAGCATCACAGCACTTATGGGAACTTTTGGAGGGGAAAGACAAGCCTGTAGCTGGCACAACATGTATGTCTGAGACCAGTTTTATTTGTTCCTAGCTATTTTACCTGAACAAAATCTAAAGTCTGTTATACTGCTTGATGTGGCATGCAAACTGGTATTAAGCATATTAAAAATTTTGTACAACTTTTTGCACTGGTTTGGGGCAACAATAGTTTTACCATTTATTCTTCTGGTTATTTACCTATTGTGGCTAATGAATCTGAAGTCTTGCACATTTGCAGAAAATAGCTTAATGCTTGTGTCATGTTAATGGCTAGTTAAAAAGCACATCACAATATTTCTATACTCACAGGGATGCTTAATTTTAGCCAGTGTAAATGTATCATAAATATTCTTTCACCTACAGAAGCCCTGTCTAGAAAGCTTCCCGCTTCTAGCACTTTCCGTCTGTGGTATTCAGTGGCAGATCATGTGGCTCATGGCATATAAATGCATCCATTTGCTGTGCACCAGCTGTGCTGCTACTATGCAGCATGATGGTCCTCTACATTAATTTAGGCGATTTAGTAACTGCTTTCAAATGTAGTCCCTTTTTCAGGTATAAGAAAATGAATATCTTTATTCAGCAAGGATGCATTAAATTGATCAAATGACTGTAATGCTTTTTATTCATCAAAGAATCCTAAAAAAAGTTGTATTACTGTTTCCACAGAAATTAAGCTGCATGATAAAAGATTCTTGAGCAGCAAATCAGAATATTAGAATGGTTTCTGAAGGATCATGTGACAATGAAGACTGGCGTAAAATTAGGCTGCTGTAAATTTTAGCTCGGAATTAATTACTTTTTTAAATTAGAAAAGTTATTTTAAATATAATATTTCACTATTACTGTTTTTACTGTATTTTTAATCAAGTGCGTGGAGTCTTGGTGAGCATTGGACTTTGAAAACATTTAAATCTTACTTACCCTAAACTTTGAACGGTAGAGTAAATGCTTTTTTTTTGTCTTCTCTCAGATAAAGCACTGAATGAGACGTTGGAGCGGGTTTTGCAGAGCGGCTACTTTGACAGAGCGCAGTCTCATCAGAACGGAGTTTGCGCGGAGGAAGAGGAGCAGACTGCTGCGGTGGAAGCGTCTGAAGCGGAGGAGCACCCTCCCGATGCGGGTAAATCTCATTTCATGTTGCTCAGTCGAGTGACTCATTCTGAAACTGCTGCAATCTAGAGTGATCTCTGAGAGATTGACCTTTATGTCTCCTAACAGAGGGTGAAATAACGGAAGAGTATGCAGAACCCATTCCAATCGAGGCGACAGAGGTGAGAACTTGCTTAAATGCAGGCCTTGTGAAATGCAAGCTTTGAGGGGTCACATTTGAGAAATAATTTTACTGGATCTTCTGACATAGATGCTTATTGTATTATGAAAATGTTAATGTAATTGAACTCAGATGTTCCTCCTCAGTCCAAAAAGCACATTTATTGAAACTGAAGCCCTTTTCACGTCAACACAAATGTTCAGAAATGCACTTTTCAGACTGATGCAAAAAAACAGGCTGAATGAAAATGCAAATTTTCTCTGACAGTAGGTTGTGCTGATAGAAATACCACAATTACACCATACACACAACTGCACTGCCCAACTTTCCTTTTTTGACCTCTGCTTGTCACATAGAAGAAAAGAAGTCCAAGACCCAAAAACTGCTGTTCAGATTTTAGTATTTATTATATTGCTTATACGACACCAAATACAAAAGTACAGAGAGAGTCTGTTTTGGATTCTTCCTCTGATATTCACTGTGACTTAGCATGAGTCTCATGACTTCTGAGTGCTACCAAGCCATAATGTTATGTAACGTCATCAGCGTCTCTGGGCATGTGTCCAAAAGCTCAAATCTTATTGGTTGGCCGTTTTCTTTGCAGTTAAGCGAAAAAGAGTTTAGAGGGCCTCTACTTAAAACGAGTGACACTGTAACACTCGTTCATTCAAATAAAAATGTTTATTGCACTATTTTTACTCCGAACATTCGTCTTGGTGTAAACGGTCCTCGAGCGTGACACTTGGGAAGGTAATGTGCATTGCCACAAAGCTGCTAAGATGAAGTCATATTTTGCACTAGTGTGATTATAGTAAACTAAAACATTAAAACATTTTCATTACTTGATGTTAGATGTCAGATGTTATAATATTTAATACATTCTGTTTCAGATAGTTGGCAAGGCAACATTTCTCATTTTTATTTAGTTAACTTTATATTGGAAAAACTGAAAAAGAAATGAATAACTTTAAATGTGAATCAAACTAATAAAAAAGAAAAAAATTCAACAAATTCTTAGAATAAAAATGGAAAATATATTTTAAATGTAATATTAAACTAATATCTAAAATATAATGAAATAACACTGTTTTGCAAATTCATGAATGCTTTTTTATGAAGTTATTTCAGTTAAGGACATTTTTAATGAGATTGTACCTGATTTTGGATTTTTTTTTATCATATGTTAACTTAAAAATATATTGTATAATATGACTTGCTGGCTCATCTTTGTTCTGTTTTTATTGTGTTTATATGATATTTGTGTTTTTGTAATTTAATTTTGGCCATGAAGATAGCTCTGATTGCTGGCATGGCATTAAATAAAAAAAGATGATGATGATGATGCCAATTCATCTACATGCTCTCATGGAGTCTGCTAGAATAAACCAGAGTTTAGACAAACGGGTTTTGAAAAACTAAATTACAGTCTTTCTCTGAGGGGTACAGTTAAAACGTTTGTTCAATTTCTTCCTGATTACCAATCATTTTCTTGACCCTTTGTTTTCTCTCTCTAGTTTGTAAATAGGCAGTTTGTTTCGGAGAGCACATACAGTACTGGCGACAAGGAGCAAAGGGAGGAATGGAGTGCGGAAACCGAGGTAAGCTGCTCTAGAAATGACATTGACTTGTCCCTTGTTTATTAGGTATGGATTCTTGTATTATTGGTTCTTAACTAGGGATGTCCCGATCAGGTTTTTTTGCCCTCGAGTCCGAGTCCGAGTCATTTGATTTTAAGTATCTGCCGATACCGAGTCCCGATCCGATACTTCTATAATGCAAAAAAAAAAAAAAAAGAATAAAGAAGAGCGAAAAAAACAGATCCAGGATGTTCCTTATTTTTTATTTAATTCACCTTATTTTAACATTCAACAACTCAAACAGAGCACTTCTGTGAGGTAGCTTGAACAATCAAGTAATAAATAAATTCTTCACTTTTGGACTTTAGTGCAACAGTAAATATTAAAAAAAGTCTAATATATAAACAAATAGCACCTCAACTTAAAATATCCGGTAGGCATGTAAACAAATAAAAAATAAAAGTGCCACAGTGTTTGCAAAGCCAGTAATGTGCTTTTAGGAACTGCACTCCTAACTCTTACGCCGGTTTCACACTGCACTGTTAGCAGAGCGTGCAGCGCGTATTTTTTTCGCCGCCCATGTTAACAGATTAAACCAGGCTTTAGAGCATTCACACCGCACGCAGAGGTGGCGCGGCAGTGCGTAGCAGAGCAGAGCAGAAGTGCCGCGATCGTTTCGGCGCCGAGTCTATTTTTGCTGCGCCGCTTTTGCTGAATTAAAGTGACAATACATTGATCATGGCCAAAATACACCGCAGTTTTATCCAAAAAGTGCATTGATGATATCTATTGTGTTTTAAACAGTCAATCAAATGACCAACAGCAATTTAAAAAGAAAACAAATGTCCAAAAACAAACTTGTTGCCATAACAATAAAAACAAAGATGAACCAAAAGTTATATAAATGAAATTATTAATAAAATAAGCTTCTTGACAAGTCTTTTCTCTTAAATGTATTTGAAAACGAAAAAAAGCAATGCCAACTTATCCATTATAGACTCTGTCTGTACACAACCCACGGTTCAGCCGCGCGTGACAAACGCTGCCAGTATGAAAGCAAAACGCGCGTGTCCTGCTCCTGCTCACCATACGCACTGCTCCTGCGCTGCTTATGCTCTAATAACGCGTGCAGTGTGAAACCGGCGTAACTCTGTGTCACCGCATAATAGAGGTGTTAAAAAATAATGAGAATATAAATACATATATATCCGAGTCCTGATCGGGAGGTAACGTCCGATTCCGATCGAGTCTGAAAACACGCGATCGGGCCCGATTTCCGATCACGTGATCGGATCGGGACATCCCTATTCTTAACCTTCTTGAGTCCAAAGCTCCACACTGTCCACAACAATATTTAAAGCCTCCCCTATACATGTTTTTATGTACTTTTTTTTTTTTTTTCATAGGTTACTAACTAAAATAATAATTAAAATTAAAATAACTTGTTGGTATAATTCCAGAAAATTGGGAAGTTTAAGAAACGTGTATATATAACATTGGTGACACAAACATCTGCAGTATATTAGGCTGCTGTCACTTTAAGATGAATGCATGGGCCCAATATAATCATGATATGCATCTGTTTTCTTGTTTGTGACTATCGCGGATGCGCACATTGATGCTAAAACGATACAGCGTGCAGCCCTACACTGGATTAGTGCGTAATTGTGGTCATTTTTTGGGTCTGTCACAGGTGAATAACTCCATGCCGCAGCCAGTTCAAACCACCCCTTCCCCTGTCGTCCCAGAACCCCACCCACTGACCACAGTAACTCCAACTCCCCCTTCAGACCCTGTGATTAGACAGCAGGTGGTTCAGGATCTCATGGCGCAGATGCAGGGTCCATACAACTTCATGCAGGTTGGTTCTTTTGCAGGTTGGTTCTTTTGCCATATGTTCGTATGCATACTAAACAGCCCTTTGTTTCCCAGGACTCCATGCTTGATTTTGACGGACAGTCTCTTGACCCGGCTATTGTATTGGCCCAACCTATGAAACCAGGCTCAAGTATGGAGATGCCTCCGATGGGGTGTCAGCCAGGTACGTTAATACTTGCACCACATGGTTGTACAGTTTGCATTAATGTCCAGATATACATAAAGCAAAATCAAACTGAACTGTTGTCGTCTTTTTGAACAAAATCTGAAAAGGTATAGAACATCTTTTCCCCCCAAGCAAACTTTGCCAGGAGTATATCAGGGCCTTTGTGGGTTAAGTGTTTCTAATCACCCTAACACACTGGGCTTTTGGTTTCTTACAGCTCTCCCAGAGTCTCGTCTCGCACAGCCTCCAGCTGTTGGCATTCAGCCTGAACCCACACAAGTGAGTACAGCCAAGTTTTTCTGGATGAAAAGGAGTTTGCTGAACTCTCTGGAAATCCAAGATGAGATCAATGACTTTATATTTGTGTAAAGACAAGCTTGACAGTTTACTTTCTCTGCAGATCTCCATGGTTTCTCCACCAGAAACCTTTTCCACACCTCCCCCAATGTATCAGTCCTCTCACACAGCGGATCCACGACCACAGACCGACTCCATGGATCCCAGTCAGGCAAGTTGTCAAACCTCCAATCGCTTCTTGAATTGAAGTGGCACTATGTGGCTACAATATGAGCTTTCTAATGTACCTACGGTTCACTGCACAAAGTGTGCATTAAGTTATTTTTGGCATCTAAACATGACTTGTCCTCTGTAGGCCTCCATGCCCCTGACAGAGCAGCTCCCTCCTGCCTCCCAGACCCAGGTGATCCAGCCTGGATCCAAACCCTTACACAGCAGCGGCATCAATGTCAACGCAGCCCCGTTCCAGTCCATGCAAACGGTAACATGCCTGAATGAAAGTGACTAGATGTAAAAAGCACTGTAAACTGGTCATATCAGTAAGACTTAAACTCTGTGGGTTGGATACTCTTTGACCTGGTTTCATAGACGGGGCTTAGGTTAAGCCAGGACTAGGCCTTAGTTCAAATACAACATTTAAGTAGCTTTTATAAACATGCCTTAGAAAAAAAAAATTCCTTTACTGGTGTGCAGCTTGAGACAAAACAATGGCAGTGACATATTTTAAGATTACAAGTTGCTTCCAGTTAAAACAGCGCAAACATGCATTTAGGCTTATTCACACTTGTCTGTGAAACCGGGTAATAATCTTATATTACATGTTCACTAATACTCAATTGGTTCTTCCTGACAGGTGTTCAACCTTAATGCGCCTGTCCCACCAGTTAATGATACGGACTCGATGAAGCTGGCCAGCCAATACCAGAATAGCTACAACCAGGGCTTTAACGGCCAGACGCAGCACCCTGTGGAGCAGACCGACATGCCGCCAGAGCCGATCCAGTCTGGTGAGGAAAATCTTCAGAATCCCTCAGATCAGTATAATCCTGTACATCGGCACTGCTCAACATGTGGCCCATGAAAGCAAGCGGCCCTGGAGCCCGTAATATGAACTTTTACTATTTCCCGAGGCCTGCATAATGTCATTGTGGCAACACTAAATGTAATAGTAGAGGTAATGAACAAAAAAAAAAAACTATATATATATATATCTCTCTATCTATCATGTTTGATTCAGCTCTTTTATCCCTGTAAATAAATGAATAAAAGTAATTATTTTTATTAATACCCACCCCACCCCCATATTCATGATGTTGTTAAAACAACAATCGAACTTTTTTTTTTCCAGCTTATACTGTATGTATGTGCGCACTTTTGAAAACTGTACTACTTTATTTATTTATTTTATGTCTCTGTCTCCCACCAATGTACACACATAAACATGTTTAAGCTGTTTTATTTGTCTATAATACTAGTAATGATAATAGCAGTTGTTATTATTTATTATTATATTTAATAACCCACCAATATACATGTACCCTCATAAACGGTTTAATTTAGCTGTTTTGTTGTTTTAACAAAATACTTACTAATTGTTTACCTTAATATTCATGCACACACGTTAATGTTTGATTAAGCTTTTTATCCATGTCTATTATGATATAATTGTATGTTATACATGTAAACGCTTACATAAACATGTATGATTCATCTGTTTTATCGTGTCTGAACAGTGGTCGGTGCCTTCCATTCTCAAGACCAGTCACTTCCAACCCCCTCTGGCCACCAGCCCATGTCCCAGCAGCCCGGCGTCCAGGGCAACGGCTTCAGCCGCCAGTCTCAGTCCTTCTACAACAGCAGAGGGATGTCTCGCGGCGGTCCTCGTAACACGCGTGGCATGATCAACGGCTACAGAGGACCAGCCAATGGTTTCAGAGGTACAGAACATCGTTGTGACTGCAGTTTCATTGGAAGATCATTAAAATCATAATGGATGAGTAATTAGAGGTTTCCTATTAATTTCAGGGGGATATGATGGTTATCGCCCACCCTTCTCAAATGCTGCAAACGCTGGATATGGACAAACCCAGTTCAGTTCGCCGCGCGACTATTCCAACGGCAGCTATCAGCGGGTAAGATGATGTATATTTGATGTTTTTGTACAGTGAGAAGAGTGAGCTTTATTCTCAGCTCATCCCTAGAATTAACCCTTTTCGCAGACTGTCACACGTTTCTACAGTTGTTAACATTATAAAAATAGTAAATGTGTTTTTTAAAAATATTTAAATAATTACATATATTTATAACGATATACTGTTTTCTTATCTTTGCATAGTTACAGAGAACTGGTTAACATTGACCAACGGAATCATTTTCTGAAATCAGTTTTTTTTTATTTTTATTTTTTTTATCTTTTTGATGGTCGTAGAAACACAATTGTGGATGTATTTATTTTTTGCTATTGGGGCAAACGCCCAAATTATATTTGTTGTAGTTTCCCTTCACCATTATAAGTTTACCCAGTTATGATGACTTTCACTTCTGAGATCCCTAGAAATGTGAAAAGGGTCCATACTGTTGATGTATGAGATTTCTTGTCAAAGTCTTGTGTTGTTAATCCTTATGTCCGTTTCTCCACAGGATGGTTACCAACAGAACTATAAACGTGGCGCTGGCCAAGGGACTCGAGGGGTCGCTCGAGGAAACACTCAAGCCATGCGGTCTTAAGTCTTGTAAACTGACCTTATATTTGGACCACAGTGAACATTGATACAGAAGTGCATATGTCCTGCCCCTTGTCCCCCCCCCTCTCTGTCTCCTCCTTGGAATTGATCTTACAATGCCAACTCTGACATGTTAAAATGGAGAAAATTATTCAATATTTCAGAACGGAAGCTGAAAAGCTGCTGTCAAGATTTTAAAGCTACCCCATGTTTCTAACAGATACCTGTGAACTTGAAAGACTTAATTTATTTTCTTTTTTTAATGAAATAAAACTCAAATCCCTGCCACAGCTGGTCCAAGATTGGGAGTTCTCTTTCTGTCCCACTGTTTTGTTCACACTAATTCATTTTGGTTCTAAAAATTGTTCTTTTGGTACTTTTTTTAAAGATGCTCCCACACTCTCAGTTTGTAAAGTGATATTGCTTCAAGAGTTTCAATAAAGATGTTGCATTTACCTGGTCTATATTTGGCTGTTTTTTTTTTCTTTTTCGAAATCACAAATAGTCCAGTTACACATTTGGCTAATGTCAGTATATTAGGCATTCTAATGAATTGTTTCATACTAATGCAGTTATTGGACAGCTGTCCAACCTGAGAGACCTTAGAAGAACTACCATTTGGTTACATCCTTCAAAAGACACAAACCTGAACAATTAACTTTTGAAGCACATGCTGTATTGGAGATGCATTTACATACAAGAAATAGTTTTTTCCCCCCAGGAAATGTATCATACACCACCATTTTGAATGTGTCTCTTATTTTCCTTTTAACATTGAACTCCAATAACAAAATGTAAATTTTTCATTTTGTAGATGATTAATGGTCATAAACTCTGCAGAGAGGAAAATCCTGACTGTTTTCAAGAAGTTTAGGACATCTTATGTAGAACTTCTTGTTTATGACGCATACATTCAGTACATTAAAAAAACATGAATGCAACAAAATGTGTACACGCTATGTGGACAACATGGCACAAATCTATATAAAAAGAAAAATCTTAAGTTTTATTTTTTCCCCAGAAATTACTTATGAAAACAAAATTTCCAGAAATTTTCTATAGAAATTATTACAGAAAGACTACAACTCCCACAATGATACAAAATCACTTGCTTGACAATTCTGACCTATGATTCTGACAGCATAATGTAGCAACCTACTTTTTTATTTTTTTATTTTTTTTTAAGTACGTTACATTTACGTTTTAAGCATAGACTATTTAGACAATCTCTTTAGGTAATGTCAACAACAAGCCTTAATTTAGTAAATACAAATCGCGCTTTCTGTCATTCTGAACAGGCGCTTTCACGGACAGCTACATGTCTGTTTTGGGGTCCATCACATCAGGGTCCTTCCGCCGAAGCTTCCCCACGTGAATACACGAGCATGATAGTCTACTGTAAATGAGGCGTAGTTTTATTTCCAGAAAGTTGTATTTAGGATCCAAACAGTTTGTTTTGCTTTATCGATACAACATTTAAGGTATGCCCTATGATATGAATAAACGCACAGAGCATAGTTTTGTCCGTGCGCGTTGTAAAATGTGTTTAATGTCTCTGCTCGAACTAACAGTTACAGTGTTTACTTCGTTTCACCATGTAAAACTGACTTTATTGTGTTCGTGATGACAGGGTGCAGTTTCGAAACAATGGCGACTTTTCGAAAGAAGGTGGACAATCGCATTCGTGTCCAGATAGAAAACGGCGTCGCACAACACCATC
Organism: Abramis brama; assembly: GCF_963993115.1. NCBI lineage: Eukaryota > Metazoa > Chordata > Actinopteri > Cypriniformes > Leuciscidae > Abramis > Abramis brama. The sequence continues at coordinate 38,730,702 of NC_139971.1, forward strand.
GGTCGATGTTCGTTATAGTTGGCGATCGTGGAAAAGATCAGGTGAGGCATGACTGTGTTTAATGATACTGTTACTGTACTAATGTGAGACGTTTGCAGAGCCTCGCTCATTTGTGCACTTTGCGTCCAGGTTGTCATTCTCCACCACATGCTGTCTAAAGCCACAGTCAAAGCCCGGCCGTCAGTGTTATGGTGCTACAAGAAGGAGCTTGTCTTTAGCAGGTATGATGATTACTCAAAAAAACAAAACACCTCATTCATTGTTGTGTTCAAAATATCTTATTTATATAGCATAAGTACTTAAAAGATTAAATTCTGAGTTTGCAATGTAAATCAATGAGATCTTTATAAGTGTAGCTTGCATAAAATGCATATAAATATCAGCTGTCGCTCTATAACTTCCAATAATGTCTTTTAAATGTTTAGTTTTATGACCAAAGCTTTTATTCTGTACAGTACCGGTCAAAAGTTTGGAAACATTACTATGTTAAATGTTTTTGAAAGAAGTCTCTTATGCTCATCAAGCCTGCATTTAATTGATCACAAGTACAGAAATTTAAATAATGGTTTTGAATTTTAATATACTTAAAAATGTTATTTATTTCTGTGAAGCAAAGCTGAATTTTTCTGTCACTTGATCCTAAAAAATCATTCTAATATGCTGATTTATTATCAATGTTGGAAACAGTTGTGCTGCTTAATAACTCCCTGTAATACTTTTTTCAGGATACATTTTATTTACAATAGAAATCTTTTGTAACAATATACACTACCGTTTAAAAGTTTAGGGTTAGTTCTTTTTTTCCTTAGTTTTTTAAAAGCAATTAATACTTTTATTCAGGAAGGATGTGTTAAATTGATAAAAAGTGATAGTAAAGATTTATATTGTTATATATGATTCCTGCTGTTCTTTTTAACATTTTATTCATTAATGAATAATGAAAAAAGTTTCACAGGTTCCAAAAACATATATATAGTAAGCAGAATAACTGTTTCAAATCAAATCATCATATCAGAATGATTTCTGAAGGATCATGTGACACTGAAGACTGGAGTAATGATGCTGAAAATTCAGCTTTCATCACAGGAATAAATGATATTTTAAAGTACATTAAAAAAGAAAACCATAATTTTAATCGTAATAATATTTCACAATATTACTGTTGTCAAATAAATACAGGCTTGATGAGCATAAGACACTTCTTTCAAAAACATTAAAAATAGTATGTTTCCAAAATGACTGTATCTGTACATTTTAACTCCCCAAACAATATTAACCATTATTTCCAGACCCTTTTTCATCTGACTAGACTTTCTGCTGGTTTAAAATGGTGTGCTATCAGGAACACTGATAGAAATGCATCTGTTGCTTTACAGCAATCGAAAGAAGAGGATGCGACAGCTGCAGAAGAAGATCAAGACAGGCACGCTGAATCTAAAAGAGGACGACCCATTTGAGCTCTTCGTCGCTGCAACCAACATCCGCTACTGCTACTACAACGAGACTCACAAGATCCTGGGAAACACTTACGGCATGTGTGTTCTACAGGTAATGTCAGTGGCAAACATCTCAGACAGGACCTTCATATTACAGTGGAACCCAGTAAAGCCTTAATTATGACATTATTTTATGAAATAATAGTCATAATTATTTTTTGAAATGGAACAGTTTATTGAACAGTTAGACAAAAAAAAAAGTTTGTGTATATGTTTTTGTTTAGTATCGTATTTGATACACCAGGCTTTTAAGGCTCATATAGTATGATATAGGAGAATATGGAGATCATACTCAAGTGTAAATATGCTGATATTTATATGGCGAACATTTAAAAAAAATAAAAAATTCTAAGCATAATAACATAAAGCATATAAATATAAAACATTATAAATATTTGTAGTCACTCTATGGTTGTTCACACTTGTCATGTTCGGTTGGATTAAAACGAACCCTGGTGTGATTGCTCTGTTAGTGCGGTTCATTTGAATAAGTGTGAATGCTTCCAAACAAACTCTGGTGCGGTTTGAATGAGATATGAATGCAACACGGACCAAAGACATGTAAACCAACCAAAAACAGGACACAGTGTCACAGAATGCTCAAGCATACCTGTTTTTTCTCGTGATGGTCGTGATGTTGCCCATCACAGTTCAGTACAGGCATCAGAACCGCGTCTCCTCGCAGCAGATCTTCGTTTGTGTGTGTGACGGAGGGATTCCTGCCACTGTTTTTACTCCTTTACACATTTTTTAAGCTCTTCACGAGTTCTCAGCTGGTCATAACACCATCATATGTAGGCTACACACATACAACCAGCGCATTTAGTTTAAGCATCGTTTTGTATGTTCGGTAAGTTCCGTTGCGAAATATACGTAATAAAAACCGACCAATCATTTTGAGAACACATCCCTGTATTAAAAATGCTAAGTGGTCCAGACCAAACGAACCAATCGATCAGAACTGCAAGTGTGAACACACCCCATATTTAACAATAATGTCTAACATATATCATATTTGATACTCACATTTTAGCATGATTTAAAAAAAAAATGATAATCAAGTAAAAGTTACTTTAGTTCAGTAAGTGTTCATTTAAAAGTTATTTTTACCTTTACTTAAAAACAAAAAAATCAGATTACACTGCAAAAGACGTGAACCACGACCTTAAGGAGGATGTTTTTTGCTAAACATGTTGATAATCTAGAGGTCTTAGAAATATATGCATTAAATATGATACAGTTTAAGGTTAAGTTCCTCTGAATTCTGCTCCAGGACTTTGAAGCGCTCACTCCCAACCTCTTGGCTCGGACTGTTGAGACTGTAGAAGGAGGAGGCATTGTGGTCATTCTTCTGAGGACTATGAAGTCACTGAAGCAGCTGTACACAATGACGATGGTAGATGTCCTCTGAAGTGCTTGTATGCCAATATGAAGCTGGTGATCTGCGTGGGAATATATTTTTTTAAAATGTGTGTTTTCTTTCAGGATGTTCATTCTCGATACAGGACAGAGGCTCACCAGGATGTTGTTGGAAGGTTTAATGAAAGGTCGGTCCTGCAATTCTGAGGCATGACATTTAATTACAAAACACTCATAAAATATTAACGTATAGATATTACTAGTATTTTAATAATTACAATACTAATATTTCTGTCTTAATTTCTTGATTTTCAAACATTCAGCCATTAAGTTTTTATTTTGTTGGACAACAGGAGGGAGCCCTTAAAGGGATAGTCCACCTAAAAATTAAAATGATCCCATAATTTACTCACCCTGAAGTCATCCTAGGTGTATATGACTTTCTTCTTTCAGCCAAACACACTCTGAGTCATATTCAAAAATATCCTGGCTCTTCCAAGCTTTATAATGGGAGTGAATGGTACCTTAGATTTTGAAGCCCAAAAAAGCGCATCCATCCATCATAAATCCATCCGTATGGCTCTGGGGGGTTAATAAAGGCCTTCTGAAGCGAAGCGATGCGTTTTTGTAAGAAAAATATCCATATTTATAACTTTATGAACTATAAATATTTAAATATTATATTTTGAATATTAAAAAAAACAATTACAAATGCAATAAAAAAACAGGTATCGGTACTCTGTATATACCAAAAATGAAATAATTTATTGGTGTATTGGTGTATCCATAGTACAAAACCTATTCTTGTACTATCCTGAGAGAAAAAAAGGACTGCAGAAATGATGCCTGTCATATTTTTCCCCAGATTCATCCTGTCTCTCTCCTCCTGCAAGACATGTGTCGTGATTGATGACCAACTCAACATTCTGCCAGTCTCCACTCACATTAACAACATCAAACCTGTCCCTCCAAAAACACAGGTAAGCCAATTAGTTTGCTAATTAGTTTATATTAATCTGTCCTGTGGGCTTTCCTGTAGCTCAAACAGCAGAGCGTTGGCGCTTGCAACGCCAAGGTCATGGGTTCGATTCCCAGGGAAAGAAAGGACTGATTAAATGTTTACCTTGAAATGCAATGCAAGTCGCTTTGGATAAAAGTGTCTTCCAAGTGCATAAATGTAAATGTAATCATTTTGATTTTGCCAACAGGATGAGGGACTTTCTCCTCTGGAACAAGAGCTGAAGGACCTGAAGGAGTCTTTACAGGACACACAGCCAGTTGGCGTTCTAGTGGACGGCTGTAAAACTATGGACCAGGTAAAATCAAAAGAACTCCTAGAAATCTTGATGCTGATATGTTCAATGTGGCCTGATTTTGCCTGTGTTTATGTCTTCAGGCCAAAGCAGTGCTGAAGTTCATTGAGGCTATTTCAGAGAAGACATTGCGCAGCACCGTGGCTCTCACTGCTGCCCGCGGTCGAGGTAAATCTGCTGCGCTGGGATTGGCTATGGCCGCAGCTGTTGCATTTGGGTATGTAGTACAGTGTTATGATTATGAATAAGCTCTTGTTTTGTTATTATGTTTGCCTCCTGACTGGATTTTATGCATATGAATAACTAATTGACTTTGTGTTCTCTTCTCAGCTATTCAAATATCTTTGTCACATCGCCCAGCCCAGACAATCTGCACACGCTGTTCGAGTTCGTATTTAAAGGTTTCGATGCCCTCCAGTATCAGGTAATCATCAATCGACATCAGTAGATATGATCTAGCCACAGCCAGACACAGACTGTATTAAAATAGTGCATTATTGTGAGTAAGACTAATTAAACATTTACAGTTATACAATTCTGAGGCAAATATACTATTTTAGTTTTTATTAAAGCTGCAGTCCTTAACTTTTGGCGCTCTAGCAGTCACGCCGGTACTGGACTACTCCGCAGCAGTACGACCCGAACCAGTCTAATAGTCCCAATATAAACACTTATTATAGGTGGACCGTAGTGATTCAGGATAAGACAAAAACACGGATTGGAAAATGGATTCAAGATGTACTCACTCATTTTATAATTTTTGTCCCCGAGTTCATTATGCGCAACCCCCTTTTTCCTGAGCATGTGATTGGCCAAGACTTTCCGTCCCTGGAACGAGCTTCTCATCTATTACAATCCTCTATAATACACAGTAGATGGCATCATAAAGACTGTTTTTCCACAGATGATTGCTTTTAAAATATATTATTTGGGGTTTATCCATTTTGCCCGAATAGAAGAAAAAAAATATCAGGTACATTATCTTTAATGTAGCCCCTGTTGGAATTATTGGTTTTCTTTATTATCATTCCTATGAACCCTAAGTAGGAAAATGACCAACTTTGGGGTTTCTGGGACAACTCAATAGCGCCATCACCAGTTCAAAAATTCACATTTGAAACAGTTAGAACTTTTGAACCCTTTGATCTAAAACAATGAAACTTAGTACACCTGATTCCTCTCATCATGCTGATCACATTCAATATCTTACATTGGTTCAGAGGCTGTATCTCGGCAAAACTTTGTCAGAACTTTGATCTGAGGGTCCATGCCAAATTTAGGAACAGAGCCGTTTTTCAGAACTCATGACCTTGTAGGTGCAAATTTTTGCCAATAACTTGAACCTTTTGTCAGAATTGTGATCTTGATATCAATGGATTCCTTGTGTCATGTCGATTCAGTGGATATGTTTTTTTTTATATGTTATGGTTTCATTTTGATTTAGATAAGGTTTTAGCATTTTTTTTTGTAATTTGTAACTTTTTTAATATGTCTATATAGTTTTTATTCATTTTTATTTCAGTTTTAATTGTTGAAGTAAAATAAATGTAGATGAGAAAGGATGCCTTGGTTTTTACATTTTATTTTTATATTATATATTTTATTTTATTTGTCAACATTTATTTATTTTTTTCAATTAACATTTTTTTAATAGTTTGTTAACTATAATAACCCGGATCAATTAAACGATTTAAACCCTGATCATTACTTTAGTATTTGCTAAAATGTGTAATTATTAAAATAAATTCTTATAGGTAAACATGTTCTAAATCTATGTATCTACTAGTAGGAGAATATAAACAGGGGTGCACATAAGTGGTGCGCAGGTGCGCATGCGCTACCCAATTAAACAATGCGTACCAGATGAATTGCCGCAACCCTCATTTGCGTACCTAAGATTTGGGGATAGATAGGTGCGCAATCTGTGGTGTTGGATAGGCTTGCTTTAAGATAGTAACTCTAGTAAGCGCTTTAAAGTTGTCATTTCTTTGGTTTTCAGAGTTAGAAAAGCAGATATTTGCACATTTAATTTCCAGAGCTTGAAACAGTTGTTATTTTGAAAGTTACAAGGTTTTAAAGATCAGACATTCTGTTGCACTTCTTCTCTTAATTTTCAGTTGAAATTAAAGTTCATGTGAATCATGTCACATGACATTATCCATGCATCCCTCTAATTTGTTCCTCCCGTGAGGTGGGTTAAGGAAAAAATGCATTTGAAAATGTAAGGACCAAGCAACAACCCCAGGTTCTCCCCTGAGAACAAGACCAAAAATGTTATGTGCACCCCTGAATATAAATCAGACATTTATGCATACATCTGAGGGAACTGCTTCAAACCAGATTTTTTGTTTGTTTTAATTTTAGGAACATATGGACTATGAAATAATCCAATCTTTGAACCCAGAGTTTAACAAAGCTGTGGTTCGTGTGAACATCTTCAGGGAACATCGACAGACCATTCAGGTATACCGACTTCATCTCTGCATTTCATTTCCATAATTTTCATTTTATTTCTTGCAAATATTTGTTAAATAGTGGAGTCTCGGGTATTGACTTTGCTTAGAATGAATTTATTCCCCTTTAGTATGTTTTAGAATATTTGGAAGTTAAGAAACAACAGGTTCACATGGTGCATTTTTCATCATTTACAACTATAATAATCATTGATGTTTTGATGTGCAGTACATTCACCCCGCTGATGCGGTGAAGTTAGGCCAGGCCGAGCTGCTAGTCATCGACGAGGCTGCTGCTATCCCACTGCCTTTAGTGAAGAAGCTACTGGGGCCGTACCTTGTGTTTATGGCATCTACCATCAATGGGTCTGTATTTGAAGAGCTGCTACATTTTCATCTTTTTACAATGCTATATTATCAATGCAGTAATCGTCATGTCCACATGCAGCTATGAGGGCACGGGTCGCTCTCTGTCTCTGAAGCTGATTCAGCAGTTGAGACAGCAGAGTACAGACAGCCAACAGAACCTCTCGGCTGAGAACAGAAACACCAGCACAGCCAGACTGGCAGCAGGTATCCGCTAACGTCCTTTTGCTTTTGAAATGTAATGGAGTGAAACAGTGCCTGCCCGCTTTTTCAGCGGTGTTGTGTTCTGGAAGCATCCTTTTCCATTAATTTCTCCTGTAGGGATTTTTAAAAGCCATGAACCCAGCCAGCCACATACGAGGTGATTCATAGCGTTACAAACTTTAATCTGAAGCAAAAAAGTGTTTGAAAATCTGACAAAAATTCAAAGGTACAAAATATTTTTGGAGGCTTTATTGAGGGAAATAACTAGTCTGGCTATCACCAGACCAAGCTCAATCTTTTAAGACTGAACATTAGTCTGGGGAGTCTGCTATGTGTTTTCTACCGCACAAGAGGCGTGATCAACGGGCATAGTTCAAATGACTCTGTACACAATTGGATAGTCCTTCAACCAATCAGACCAACGATCCGGGTGCGAACTTTGCAGAGCTACGTGAAAACTACAGGCAGGAAATGTGTAACCAAACGCGTTGATCAGCGGCTTGCAGAAGCAGCAGTGGAATCGAGCGATTTTTGCAGGTTATGCAAGAAAAAAACATGAAAGTTAGTGGTATTTACACCCACTCGAGCGATTTGTTTGCTAAAAAGAAGCCATTGAGCATCCTCGAGAGGTTAAAAGGAATTGGACAGAGCCGTAACAGCCAATAACCCGCCAATAGCGCGAGGTGGATAAGCCAGTTTGTGATTGGTTCACGCAAATTTGTAAAGGACAAATCAGGCTGGGTTACCCAGTCTAGGAAATAACTACAATCCCATGAAGCATTGAAATATAAAACTACTACATTTCAAAATGTTGATTATATACACTCGCAAATATTTAAGTATTTTGAGAGCGTAGGAGACCGACTTGATTACGTCACTCATTAACACTTTCTAACCTATTTCTAATCTTCTTTTTTCTATTTAAAAACAATGTTTACTGTGCTGGACTAACTGGGACAGCACTTAAATATTGTTGGCCTTTCGTCGGTTGAGCTGCTGTTATTGTTCTCCTCATTTGTAAGTCACTTTTGAATGTAAATGTAAAGAGCTCTATTGGTGTGCTCTATTGGATTCTTGTCGCGACTCTGAACGGTGAAATTTTCTCTACAGCATCATGGGTAATTTAGTTTTTCACTATGAATTCCAATGTTTAACATGATTATTTGAGATAATGCGGGCTGATGGCTTCAACAGAAGCAGATATCGTCGATTAACAACCTCAGAGCTCACAGTATATTTGTCTTTTAAGGTTTATAAGTTACCATTAAAAAGCAATTTCCCTATGGAGAAAATGAATGGAGTTTTTACTTCTGGAACCCACTGTTGCACTCTATATCTCTTCACTTACCACAAGAATTCAAGACATGGAAAAAAGAATAATTTTTTTTTTTTTTTTTTTTTTTCTGACTGATGATGTGTTTAATGTGTAAATGCGCTCTGCAGCACGAAGCCTTCATGAGGTCACCCTCCACGAGTCTATCCGCTATGGCCAGGGGGACCATGTGGAGAAATGGCTGAATGAACTGCTGTGCTTGGACTGTCTGAGTGTGCCACGCATCATTTCCGGCTGCCCTTTACCCCAGACGTGCGACCTGTATCCTCTGAAAGTCAAACGAGACTTCTACATTCAGCATTTTTATGTTCATGCTAACATCATACTAGTATGGTAACTCATTACTGCCACACAAGAAACAAAAAAACATGCTTTGGTAAAAATAATAAGGCAAAATTTTGAGGTAAGTCATTATGACATGAAAAGTCTAAATTTGTTGTCATAATTATGGCTTTTTATCGTATTGTTTTGACTGTCATAACTTTTTTTTTTAATCTTTTTGACGTTTTGTCAGAATTTGAATTGTTCTCTTATGTGGGCTGCCTGCCTGTCTTTCACATGATTTTATTTACCATCATCATCATCATCATCACCAGATTTGTAAAAACATGCCTGATTTCTCAAAATAACATCTCTCATCTATCTTAGATTTACTCCTCTCTCTAGACGTTAGATTTCTTTAACCCCATATTTCAGTTATTATGTGAATCGAGACACGTTGTTCTGTTATCACAAAGCTTCTGAGACTTTCCTTCAGCGCCTCATGGCACTTTACGTAGCATCACATTACAAGGTAAATTAATATCTTGGTTATTAGGAACAGTGGTTCTCAATCTTTTTTACTCAAACGCCTCTCATTGTCCCAACACAATTTTTAAAGGCTCCCTGATATTTTTTTGTAGTTTTGTTTTATTATTTAGTATTTGATTGTATTATAACATTATATAAGAATTACATTTCAGTTTACAATTTGTAATACAATTTATTATTAATATTAATAAATTAATAAATAACAATTTATTAAAGGGATCATGACATGGATCTTTTATCATTTTATTTTGTTCCTTGATGTTAACTTATACTGTTAATAAAGTTGTTGTTGTTGTTTTTTTACAAAAAAAAAAAAAAAAACGTATATTAGTGGAAAAATTATTTTCAACTTTAACTCTGTCCCTCTGTCTGAAATGATCAGTTTTTAAGGCTCCTTTAAGGCTTGTCAGTAAATGTCCACTGTTATGATTGGCTAAGGTCATTGCATAGGAAATGAGCAGGATATTTTAAGCTATGAAACTTGCAGGATGTTTTAATGGTACAAAGACCTTACATGTCAAAATATGAAGGCACATTTTTATGTCATGATCCCTTTAATATTTTTTTCGTCATCTTGGTTGAGAACCACTGAATTAGAGCACTACATAATGTCACAAACTCTAAACAGCAAAACAATTTTAAGTCGATCTCCTCTCCCTCCTCAGAATTCACCCAATGACCTTCAGTTGCTCTCGGACGCTCCTGCTCACCATCTCTTCTGCCTGCTGCCCCCTGTTCCTCCCACACAGAGTTCACTCCCAGAGGTCTTAGCAGTTGTGCAGGTACGGCCAAAGATACTTAATTCCAGGACTGCTAAATCTGAGTTGAATTATGTTGTTAATAAAAGAACTGTAATTTCAGGTGTGTCTGGAAGGAGAGATCTCACGCCAGTCCATCCTCACCAGTTTGTCCAGAGGGAAGAAAGCTTCAGGTGATCTCATTCCCTGGACTGTTTCGGAACAGGTAACAAATCCCAATTTAAAATGAAGCTACACTACAGTTCACCAGTTTGGGGACATTAAGTTTTTTTTTTAATTTAGTATAATAAATACTTTTATTCAGCAACGACGCATTGAATTGATCAAAAGGGACAATAAAGACATTTATTATGTTACAAAAGATTTCTGTTTCAGATAAATGCAAAAAAGTATCATGGTTTCCACAAAAATATTAAGCAGCACAACTTTTTTCAACATTGATAATAATTGAAAATGTTTCTTGAGCAGCAAATCAGCATATTAGAATGATTTCTGAAGGATCATGTGACACTGAAGACTGGAGTAATGATGCTGAAAATTCACAAGAATAAGTTACATTATTCAAATTGTAAAAATACTTCAGAATTTTACTGTTTTTACTGTATTTTGATCAAATAAATGCAGCCTTGGTGAGAATAAGAGACTTCTTTTTAAAACATTTAACATAAAAAATTCCTACTGACCCCAAACTTATGAAAAATAGTGTATATAGATTATTAATGCCATACTGTCAAATAAATGTTGTGATTCTCAGAGAATGATTCTGATGCTCTTGTGTTTTTAGTTTCAAGACCCTGATTTCGGAGGCCTCTCTGGAGGCAGGATTGTCCGTATTGCAGTGAACCCTGATTATCAGGGGGTAAATTACTTTCTTTTTCCCTCAGTCTCTTGTTATGTTCATTGAACAGCTTGCATATAGAAGTTGCTTGATTATTGCCTTGTTTGAGCAGTTATGTGATTGTGCCGTCTGTAGATGGGTTACGGCAGCCGTGCTCTCCAGCTTCTGGAACAGTATTATGAGGGCCAGTTTCCTCTGTTGGAGGAGCAAGAACAGACACCGGCCAGCGCTATCACATCTTTGAGCAGTGAGGTAATGCTCTGTTTGCAGCATCACTCAGAAATCTTCATGAAGTCTGTGTGGCACTTCATGTTTTAGTGGACATTGCTGCATTGTTATATATTGGTCCATGTAGGGGGAAAATATTAAATAAAATAGTTCTCCCTTGTAGGGCTGCACAATATATCGAAATTATCGAAATATCGCAAATGTATATATCGGGATATGCATATCGCAACAGCTTGCAATAACGGGTCATGAACAAAAGACAGAGAAAATCACTCGCTGCTCTTGGCTGAATAACTTTTATAGCTTTAATAAGAATCAGTATATATTTAATTCATATAGTGGAAACTAAGCAGTGTTTTATTTTTACATTTGATTGTTAAAGTTTTTGTTGTTAAATAAACCTAATGTAGGATAACCTGAACCCCTGAACCCCGAGGTTTACACTGATGTTAAAATAACACTTCTGATGCAGTAAAACACTGATGTTCACTTTCAGAAGTTGTAGGGATGTTTTCTTGTCACAAAAAGAATGTGAAACGCATATGTAGGTTATATAATTTTAAATATATTTTAAAGATAATTTAAGTTTTTTTACACACTTTAAGCATTATCGTATTGCATATCGAATATCGCATTATTTAATGAGGAGTTGCATATTGCATTTTTCTTCAATATCGTGCAGCCCTACTCCCTTGTGTTCATATAGTAAAAATCTGTGTAGAAAATCACTTTATCATATTTGACTAGATTTGTTCTGTATGTTACTTTTTACATTAAACATTTTGAAGCCATTTCAGAAAATACGACACTTTTTAAAAGTTTGGTTAAAATACCTGTTCTCTGTTTGGATATATTTTAAATTGTAATTTATTCCTGATGATAAATCTGAATTTTCAGCATCATTACTGTCACATGATCCTTCAGAAATCATTCTAATATGCTGATTTGCTGCTCAAACAACATTTCTGATTATTATCATTGTTGAAAACTAAAAAGAATTTACTTAATTTTAAATGCTTATTAGCATGGATATTACTAGGATATTGGGTGTTTATTAGTAAGCACATATTAATGTCTTATTCTGCATGACCATATTCTACATCCCTTAATCCTACCCAATACCTAAACTTAACTACTACCTTACTAACTATTAATAAGAAGTAATTAGGAGTTTATTGAGGCAAAAGTTGTGGTTAATAGTGAGAATTGAACCCTAAACTAAAGTGTGATTTATTCTGTGCAGAGTTGATTACAATTTATATGCTCTGTTTTTGTACCTTTTTTGTACAAAATCAGATCTAAATGAGTCCTCTGTGGCAGTGATGTGTACAATAAGATTTATAATTTTATGATTTCCTTTATGTAATTCAGTAGTTATAAATGTCACTTCACTGATAAAGTAGCATATTATCTGGACCCAAAGCTGTGATAAATAAGTATAATGTAAGGTTACACTATTTTAAGGTGTCGTAGTTACATTGTACTTACTCAGATAAGTACTGAGTAATATTAATGAACTACATGTACTTAATATAGAGTTAGGGCTTGGTTTAGGGTTAGTTACTTGTAAGTATGCATAATTTACTGTTATTAGTATAGTAAGTACATGTAGCAACTTCACCTTAAAATAATGCGTCACCTAATGCAAGTATGTGTATATTTTTCCTTCATGTCCATGTTCAGGCTGTCAGTCTTCTGGAAGAAGTGGTGTCTCCCAGGAAAGACCTGCCGCCGCTGCTGTTGAAGCTGAACGAGAGGAGAGCCGAGAGCCTGGACTACCTGGGAGTCTCTTACGGTCTCACTCCTCAACTACTCAAGTGAGACGCTTTATACAAGCAGATTTTACAGTGATATTTGCACTGTTATACTATTACAAAACATGTTCTTAACTCCTTTATCCCTCTGCTTGCTTTCTCATCCAGATTTTGGAAGAAGGGTGGATTTGTTCCTGTTTATTTAAGGCAGACTCCGGTAAGCATGCCGCATTTTGTTTCATTTTTGTATTGTCAGGGCTGTTTTTCTTTTTGTAACTTGTATTCTTATACTGTGGCCTGTAGAACGACCTGACGGGAGAGCACTCCTGCATTATGCTGAAGGAGCTCAACGCTGAGGAGTCAACAGAGCAGAACCAGTGGCTCTCTGCTTTCTGGAAAGGTGAGAATGCACAATCTCTCAGAATAATGCTGCATTTGACCAATCAGAGTCAATTATTCCATAAAGCTGTGTAATAATATATATAGCTCTCACTATTCCTGATTTCAAAGACTAACGTTTCTTGTGTTGGACAGATTTCCGGCGGAGGTTCCTCTCCCTGCTGTCCTTCCAGTTCAGCACATTTAACCCGACCCTTGCCCTCAACATCCTGCAGAACAAGAGCGCTAAGGATGACAGCCCACCAGGTTCAGGCCCGCATCTGCCACCTCATCAGACTAAATGCTGTATGTGTGTGTTGGTTAAAGATAACCTTTCATGCGTCTGTGTCTTTTCAGCTCTCAGCAGTGCTGAGCTCGCTGCCACATTCACTCCATACGACCTGAAGCGTTTGGAGATGTATTCAAGAAACATGGTGGACTATCACCTCATCATGGACATGATCCCTGTTATTGCACGCATGTATTTCCTCAAACAGTTGGGAAACATCGGGCTTTCCGTTGCCCAGTCTGTAAGTCAGCTGTGTGTGCTTTTAAGGTTTAAGTCCAAGTATAAGAATTTTCTTTATTTAAGTCAAAATGCATATTTAAGTATAGCCTGTGATTTTACTAAGTATTAAAGATACAAATATATTTTGATTTATGCATTTTTAAAAATAATAATAATAATAGTAGTATAATTATATTTTATATATATCATATATTTATATAAGCATATTGCGTAGTTGTGCTTGGAGTCAGCTGTTTTATTTGTGATGTTACGCACTGAAATATGTCAAATTATGCAGACAATTTTTGGCCAGGCTGTCCAACAAAATATTAATAACTGATTATGTTATAGTCAGTGTTTCTATGTAGGTTTTTTTTTTTTTTTTTTTTGCATATTAAAATAAAACCCGTAGCTGTAGTTTTCCAAATAATTTATATATATATTTATTTTGATGGTTTAATCGAACTTGTAGGGTCATTAAAAACAAATGTTCCTTCCAGACATCACTTTTGTATAGAGCCCCTAAAGGGACATGAAGGGAAAAAAAATTGATGGGAGGAAAAATGATGTCAAGAAACTTTGCTTTCGCTCACAAAGAACAAAAAAGTTTTGCGAGCAAACGCAAAGTTGCTCTGGGAACGTAAGACTTTTGCGAGCGAACACAAAAGCATTGAAATATATTTTTTCCTCCAATTTCATATTTTTTCAATCACCATGTCCTTTTAGTGGCTTCATACTTTTGGCCACTACTGTATATGTAAATTATGTAAATAATGTTTGTGTGCTTTCTTCAGGCTCTACTGTTGGGAATTGGGCTTCAACACAAGAGTGTAGATGAGCTGGAGAAGGCGATTGATCTGCCCGCTTCTCAGCTTATGGGCCTGTTCAACCGGGTCATCCGTAAAATAGTGCAGGTGAGACCAAACAAGCCCTCTCTCCTTGTCTCTCGTACACATGTAAGCCAGAGTAAAGGGCGTGTTACTGTCTTTCCTTTTCCGCAACACAACACGATTAAATGAAATACATTTTCTCATGTGTATTACCTCGGTATTTCATCTGACTCCATAAATGGAAAAAGGTTTTAATGATATCTGAGCATCATTAAAAGTGATGCTTTTACTTAGATTAGTCACTAATCTGACACAAAACTTGCGGGAACATACGAATCCGTTTAATCTACTTGGGAAAACAATTGCAGAGTCAGTCAGAATAAAATCAGATGTAACAATTTATTATGTCAGGTAAATGTATCATGCCAATTTCACAATCAGTTCAAAGATAATAAATACAAAACATCAAATGCTCTGGAATAAAGAGAAAAGATGCGAACCTGACATTAGAAAATACATGACGCTGAGAGTCTCGGCCGCTTTCAGCATCACGGGCTGATCTGAGTTACAGAATCGCCCCGAACCTTCTTCAGAATCTCACTAAATACTCAGACCAAGGCAGAAACCTCTTGTCAAATGTAAACATGAGTTCACAGTGGAAATTAGCATTAATCACCGTCCCAGACGTACTGGGGACAGAAGTTTATTTACATGGAAACATTTGCTAACAATGGGAATTTGCATGGAGTTTACACTTTGAGAGCAGGATGCCGTTTGCCTGGAAGACACACCCTCCTCTGTGTGCGAGTCATCTCTAAACTCTTAAATACCTTATTGCCTTTTGGTTTACTTCTTTGGGAATGAGACCTTTGTACCAGTTGCACTGAGACATTTCAAATGATACCAAACATGTATAAAACTATATGATGATAATTCACATTTAAACCATATAGATTTTTGGGTGAATTTCAGGTAGTCTCAGCATGAGAGAGAGGGAGTGGGGGAAGAGGGAAAGAGATGTACTGTATTCTGAGGTGAGACTCTCAAATGGTGATGCTAACTTCACAAGAGAGAGTTCAAATGTTAATTTCCCGAAAGGTCCTTTGTCTTCTCTGGGAGTGGTCGTTCCTCAACCAGACTGCCCGGCATTTTCTAATTTCTCAAGTCTTACACACACACTGACTGAAACAGCGTAGAAGAATTAGAACCGAACCTTCTTTTCAGAGAGAGAAATAAACTGCATGGATCTACTCTTCTGTAATGTTTCAGTGTGTAGTTATTGTTTGATTCTATATTTTCTGCAGTTCTTCAACACTCTTCAGGAGAAAGCAGTTGAAGCAGAGATGGTGGCCACCAAAGACATAAGCATGGAACCAACTGCGCAGACGCTAAATGAAGATCTGGTATGAGACTCTAGATTAATATTTTATGATCTAAAAAATAAGAGTCGGTAAGATTATTTAAAATGTATTTGAAAGAAGTCTCTTATGCTTGCAAATGCTTATTTTTTGCTGGGTAAAACAAAATATTTTACCATTTAAAATACCTTTTCTATTTTAATATATTTTAAAATGTATACATGTGACGCAAAGCTGAATTTTCAGCATCATTACTCCAGTCTTCAGTCACATGATCCTTCAGAAATCATTTTAATATGATGATTTGATGCTCAAGAAACATTTCTTATTATTTTCTTTTGAAAACAGTGCTCAGGATTCTTTGAGGAATAGCGAGTTCAAAAGAACAGTATTTATTAGAAAAAAATACTTTTTTGTAACAAGTTATCATATTAAAATATTATTTTGTCCCTTAGAATGATGCAGCCAAAGAATTCCAGGAGAAACACAAAACTGACATGGAGAAGATTAAAGACATGAATCTTTCTGAGTGAGTACTTCTAATGCAGTCCAAACTATATTTATTTAAACTGGTCTTTTTATTTAGGGTTCTTACGCAGTGTGGAAAAGTATGGAATTTGATTTGAGTCATTTCCACGTCTGGATAAATATGGAAAAAATAATTAGAGAGAGAAAAAAGTGTTTCCAGACTTTTGCGCCTATTCAGTTTTCTAAACTATAAAATTAAGAATTTCTAAAAAATAAATGTATCGTACAAGCAGAGTGTTTTCATGTGATCCTTTAGTGATTGAACACATTTTCATTACACAAAACTGTTTGTCTTTACCATAAGCAAGTCTCTTTTGAACTTTTGAACATCAAACCACATTTACAGTATCAGAGTCATGTGTCAGAGGTGAATATATGTAGGTTATAAAGCATTTTAGGTTCTTTTGCATGTTACAATTTTTAAGAAAACCAATGAAAAAAACAATAAAAATATTAACAGATGGCTGTACTATATTCCAAATATAATGCTGTATGAACCACTTATGTTGAAACGATTTAAAAAATCGACAGAGGTTTGGAAAGTTAAGTCTGAAATGGTATTGAATTTGGAAATGGAAAATGTATTTTTCCCGCTCATATGGCTGTGTTGACCCCTCTTTTCCTATCTGATTTTTTTATGAAGGTACATGATCCGAGGAGATGACGAGGAATGGGACCAAGTGTTGAAAAAAGCCGAACATACAGCTATTGTGAGCATAAAAAGGTAAGAAAATATATATGGAGCTCGGGTTAAGGAGATTTTGTCTGGGATCATGAACTGCTATGAACTTTATCTTTGTTTTTTGTTTTCCTCAGTGACAAAAAAAGAAAACTGGAAGGCGGCTTGAACCAGAAAGAACAATGGCAAGGCAAGAAGATGAAGAAAAATAAGGACAAAAGGGGCAAATTTGGAAAGAAAACATGAAAGAAATGGACTTTAAAATGAAACCTTGAAATGTGTGCTTGTCGTCCTTTAAGTTTCTCTGGTCAATAGATGAATGCAAGTCTTGAGTCCAAATGAGAAAATATATCTGGATAAAGGATTTTAGAATCAAGACCAATTTGTTTTCTTTTTTTTATCTCGTATTTTATTTTTTATTTTCAGTGAACCAACAAAATAAAGTTGTACATTTGGTGTTTTTTCCTTGTATTTCAGATGTTAATATTTCCATGGCAGACCTCATGTTTTTGCATTCTAAAGACACTAAGCTGTTATGCGTCTTCAAAATGGCGATTGGACTACCATAGACAGTAGTGGACTACAGACAGACACTGTCTGGGAGATTAAACGTCATCACATTGTAAAGGTCAACTCAGTCCGCTTTTACAGCCTCTTTATGCTTATAATTGTGCTCTTATAAACTATTCCAAATCAAACTTTTTGGGCAAATGTTTTTTAGATTAAAAAATTGGTGGTGACGTTGGATTCGTTGGGCCGTGCGTGGTGTAGTTTAAAGCCTAGCTGTTAACTTCTGGCGACTGCATTTAGGTTTCAAAATTAAAATGGATATCGATGGACAAAACATGCAAGTATCATAAACTTTTGTTGAACACAGATTCTTTCTGTTCTTCACAAAATCTTCAGTTTTTTTTTTTTTTTTTTTTTTTTGCGACAATCCAAAAGCCTATGAAATTTTAATTTTTTATTTTTTAACTTCTTGGTGTATTTGCGCTTCTATAATTTTATAGTGAATGATCAATGGTAATGGTAAAAATAATGGTATGTCCGCACTGAAAGGTAAATGTAAATTAAATTGTATTCTTGGTTATGTCTCCAGCAAATTAATAATATGCTCACACTTCCAGCCTGTTTGAAATTAAGTTTTATTTGTGTTGGAGTTTACGCATTAACCCCAGGCAGAATTAATTAACTTAAAAAAATTAGAGTTATCTTGACTTTAGACTAATAATTACCCTTTGAATGTCTATTCGAAAGTTTGTTTGTTTGTTATACCAGGCTTTGAAAAATGAAGTGTTTATTATACCAGGCTGTTCGTTTTTGGAGAAAAAAAGTGTTCATGACACAAGCATTGTTTTATTTCAGAAAAGGAGGCTGAAGGCCTGCGAGCTTCAGCAGGAGCGAAAAATAACAGCAGGAGTAACAATAACCAATAGACAGTTTTAGGACAGAACAGTCGCTAAGATTTAAAAATGAAACGTGACAGCGCATGCGGAGGCTGCATTTTCAGGACCGCATTTCTAGGACCCTAGGTTTGTAGTGACAACGCCACCTACCGAATTAGAGGACCATCAGATGATGCTGGTGATTATCAGACCATCAGATGATCCATAGAGATGGATGACAATCAGAGTCTGAGTATCAAATGCGAATACATTTTTATTTGTTTAACTTTAAAAACAGTTGTGATGCATTTCATTGGAAAGTTAACGTAGCCAACGTGATGGTGATTTGCTAAATAGTCTTGAATGCATAGCCATCATATATTAGCCTCTAATGCTGTAAAATGAATTGTTAGCACGTTCATTTAACGGAACTGTTGCATGATAAGCCTGTGTTGACTTATTGACAGCACAATAAACTGTAGCATGTTCGTTCTGAAAGCTTGTTAATTAGGCTACTCATTGTTTTTCCATTTTAATTCAGTTAAAATAATCTTAATGTTTTCACTGTCACGTGCTCACAGTCAGCCTGTTTAACGTTACCTACAATGCATGTTATGAGTACGTCTCTTCATTTTGACATGGTTTTATAATGTTGGTTGAGACATATGACATTTTAATAGTCGGACATAACAGAGAGGCCATCATAATAATTGACTGTTAAAATACCACGTGTTAGATTGTGTCATTTACTGTGTACTGTACTGTGTACTGTACTGTGTAAGTGCTTTCAAGGACACCGCTCAGGGTAGGCAATAGTATGACAAAAGATAAATAAATAAATTGGTTAAGTACTAGGCGGCCTAATTTATGTCTATTTATTTATATGAAATTAACTTAGTTTAGCTCCAACCCTGATCAAAAACACACCTGAGCAAGCTAATCAATGTCTTCAGGATCACTAAAAACTCACAGCTAGGTGTGTTTGATCAGGGTTGGAGCTAAACTGTGCAGGACAGTGGCCCTCCAGGACCGAGTTTGAGAAACCCTGAATAATAGTATTATGAACATTAATTGGTATGAAGATGATATCATTATTTTTGTATCATATATGTGTGTGCACTCTGTGGTAACTAATTAGATCTTTTAAATATGAAATTTAAAATTAGAGAGTAGAACATGTTCAACTAAATGTTCCTTATTTCATTCACTTCTCTTTCTCTCTCTTAGGAGTCAGTGATGATGTTGTCCATGAAGTTCTATCTATGTGGTTCACGTCATGAACAAATTTGTTTTTGTGTGTGTTTAAGTTCAGTTGTAATATATTATTTTGTAAAATATACACAATCTTAAATCTACCCCCAGAGTCATCCTCATCTTCCCTCTGTAGCCTACTTGAAAATGTTTTCGATCTAGTGACTGAAAAGACTATAACATGCATGATTCCTTGTTTATTTTACTTGAGTTATTATATTATGCTACTTAGACCCAATCATTTCTCAACATTCATAGGAACCAGGTTTAATTGCAATAAAGAAAGTAGTATTTGGGTGTAATAAAACTTTTTTTAAAAAACTCCAAAACTCTAATGTAGTTAAAACTGGGTGGAAATACTGCCTTGGTGGCACTTTTTTCGGTCCTCCAAAACTAGGGTCCTGGAAATGCGTTCCTGGGACTGCGGTCCTGAAAGTGCGGCCTCCGGGACTGCAGACGACCCCATAGGTTTCAACCATAGACAGTAAAAGAAATGGACACAGCGACCCAATTGGCCTATTTCACAAAAATGGCCGCCGAGACCGGAAGTAGGGTAAACTCTTTTCCGGTGAAAGCGCTAGCAGTAGCAGTCGGAGGACAAATGCGGAGACTAAAAGCGACCAGTCCTGTTGCGTACCTTTTTATGTTTGCACTCACAGAAGAAACAACCCTATTTATAATTCCACAGCTTTCCTTGTGACGAAATGTTGAAAAAGCGCTGGATTTGGGCTTATACCGAGAGAAGAGGGGCACTTTTTTGTGTGTTAAGCACTTCACGGAGGATGAAGTCCGTGTAACTTGCGAGTCTACGAGAGTCCGGTCGTAGATATCTTACACCGCAGGCCGTGCTTTGCAGGTTTTCATGGAACAACTGGGGAGAAGTTAAATCACGCCAGACACAGACGGCAAAAAGACGTGTTTGTGGTGTGAAGGAGCAAGCAGATGTTGAAAATGGAGTGTTGATGCCGGTTCGGGAGTGATGCCCTGACAAAACATGTTTATATTGCACTTGATTGTTATCTGATTTGCACGTCATGCACTTTTATTTATTATTATTAACTGTTGGCAAATTAAAATTGTTTGTAGAAGTTGTTTTCTGTAACTTTCTTAAAAATGAGTGAACACGGAGCAGTTTTTCCGTGAGCGGGACTGGAAAACCCGGAGTGGATCAGGAGCGGAGTGATAACAGAACGCTTAGAGTGGAGAGAGGAACGTGCTTTTGCTCCACTCCAGGCTTTGACCACATCCCCCTAAGCAGGGTGAATAGCCTGCACCTCGTCAATTAAGACATTTATTACGCTATTTGAGAAATGTAAGCATATTTACAGCATTAAAATTATGAACAGTGAATTTAAGATATAAGGACAGGGGGAACCCTGATATTGACGGAAATCCGTCGTATACTCTCGTAGCGACTGAGAACTTCAATCCCTGTATATATTATGAAGCGTATTACTGAATATAAAATTACATGCATTATGATATATTAGTAAATATATGTCTCACATTTTTAAATATATGAAAATTCTTTATGTATTATTCAATATATTGTAATATTAACACAATATATTATTCTGTATATTTTCAAATATACTGTTAAACCATTCAATGTATTGATCATTCATATATAGGGAAATATATTTTCTTTTCATAAGGGGACCTGACAGTAAAATGTGATTTTGTAACATCATGATTTTTTAAAACATGTAATATCACTCACTTCATTCATGTTTTTAGTCTAACCATTTTTTAATTATTTGCCTTAATTTCATTATTAGACCCTACTAGCAACGTTAGGTCAAATTCACTGTAAAGATGTACAATTCTTAGTTTCATTCATGGTGGTAACATGAAAAATGAGCCATAATCTAGTCACTAGTGGAAGATTGCTGCAATCTCCGGGACAAACTAACACTTAATAACATTAAATTTTAACAAAAGCCACTAGATTTCAAACATAGCCTACAATCAGACATAATTTCAATTTATTTATTTATTTTGTTTAGCTATAGTAAGTGTGAGCTTAGTCATCAAGTGCCATGCCAAAATGAATGGAACTTTTTTATGTAAGCAAACGTCAATAATAATTTGTAACCTTTGTCCAATTTCGATCTTGTCACAGCTCCCTGAAAACTAACAACAAAACGGACAACATCTGATATTCTTACTTTTGTAAGATATATTAATGATAGAGAAAACAAGCTGTTCACAGTCCATTTTGAGAATGAATGGCGATCGTAGCGGGCGGCTGCGCGACCGGAAGTATCGCTACCTTACTTCCGGTCTCGGTCGCCATTTTGTGAAATAGGCCTAGTGAACATGCTAGTGAAGCCCATTTTTTAGCGATTTTTAACACTTCCGTTTCTGACGCGCAGACTCAAACCGAGCAAAGCGTTACACGGACCACGTGAGCAACCCGTCTGTCTTCTAGTAGCTGTGCTAATCTGCTAATCAATGGCGGCGCCCGGGGAAGCTTCAATATTTTCTGAAACCCTGGATAATACTGTTGAAACTGCGCATATACGCGGGCAAAACCGTTAGGGTAAAACCGCGGCTCTGCAGATAGATATTATTGGAGATCTTTGGCTTATTTTCTTGATTTCCGAAAGAATTTAATTTCAAAATAAGTTGTGTTTTTCAATGGAAAGTATGGAGATACCTATCTTGGATTTGGCAAATCCTAACTTGGAAAACTTAATTCAAGAATTGAAAAAGGCCTTTATCGAGGTGGGATTTGTTTATCTTAAAAACACGGGCATAAATCAGCAAGAGGTTTGTGAATTTTTTATTTATTAATTTTTGTAAAAAACTAACTTGTTTATTAAAGTCAGGCATGCACTGCGATTTCAGCAATGTTTATGCCAACTCTCGTTGTGTGAGCCAAAGCTCACAATTTATGTGCTCAAAGAAATATAGGCCTACTTTCCGATCATTATACGTGTGAAATACGCGCGCTTTTTGCAGGGAGCATTTTTAACGCATTTTTTATCGATTTCGAATGCGTGCTCGCTTTTACTTTCGGTTTCATGCTGTTTTTACGCTCGCGTTCAGAGGGAAGAAAGGAGGGGGAGAGGAGAGAGTTTCCCCCCTGACAAACAACAACGCTGAAATTAGGCTCGACTCCAAAAAAAAAAAAAGAGTCAGAAACCAGCTCAAAATCGCAGTGTATGCCCAGTTCTATAGTTGTTTGTAGCGGATTATTTCTCTATTATTTCTCTGTTCACTGTTTTAGGTGGAAAAAGTCATGCATGTTTCAAAGAAGTTCTTCTGTTTGCCAGAAGACATGAAGAAGCCTTTCAGCAGAGGAAGTTTCTCATGTAATGTGAACCATGGCTGGGTTTCATTAGAAACTGAAAGGCACGTCATTCTCTACATTCAGAAGCATTACTGTAAAACTCACGAATGATGGACGAACATTTTAACGGTTCTAAATCCTGTCATTTCACAGTCTGAATCCTCGCCGTCCCGGAGATCTGAAGGAGGCGTATAATATAACATCTTTGAGTGGGGATAACGTAAATACCCATTTCTTCTTCTTTCTGTCTCTCAAAGATTTAACAATAGCATGACGTTGACCATAGTACACATTTATGGGTTATAATTATATATTTTTTATCAAAAGTGCAACAAAATCTTGGATTTCTTTAGAAGTGGGCTATGTCCGAAATCGCATACTCTCTTGAGTAGGCACTTATTTAAGTACTTAAAACCAAATGATGCACTATACACTACGTACTCAGCCGTGTAATGTGTGAATTTAAGATTTTGTCGTTCAGCAGCGGAGTCCCCCTCCCCCTTCGCTACATAACTAAAGCTGTGACAGTTGAGTGCATGAAGTGTCCAACATTCCGCACTTCATTTTTTTGGTTAATTAAGTGCATCATCTGGATATTTAAAGTGTACTACTTCTTTAAGGAGATTTCATTGTGAACACATGACTCGCACCATTGAATAGTGCATAAATACACGATTTGGGACGCACCTTTACTTTGCAACCGCTAAAAAAAAGTACGTTCTATATAGTATGAGTGTTGTTGAATGTAATCCGAACGTACTACTGTCATGTGACCTACCAGCATCAATGCCATTCACTAATCCTCTCCTGTGTCCTCATGGGATAGTAAAGGGTCCATCGGATGCACACTTCAGAATCTTGCCAGAAGAAGTGAGTCATCCGGATACCTTTTGCTTACTCTTTTATGAGTACTGTGAATTCGGACATGCTACTCTTGTCACATACTGTTTTTTACTATTTAGTAGGGGAGTATGCGATTTTCCGATGCATCCATGGTCATTCTCATTCTCAATGTGCTCAGAATTGGCCTTCAGAAGGAGTAGATGATTTTCGAGATGTCCATGTATCATTTTTCCGGCGCTGTAAGGATCTCTCTCTCCGAGTGCTCCGACTGATGGCTCTTGGGTTGGATCTGGAACCAGAAGTCTTCCTCAACGCACATAGGCATATTGGAAGTAAGTACAAGTATGCACTACTTCTTCCTCGCAGTGAGTCAATGGCTCATAAACACCTTTATGCTGTGGTTTGTTTTAAGGTGCTGTGAATGCAACCACACTCCGGTCTCTGTACTACCTTCCGGTGAACAGCACATGTGTGAAGGAGAATCAGCTGCGCTGTGGTGAACACTCGGATTATGGGAGCATCACTCTGCTCTTCCAAAGCCCAGAGAGTGGACTGCAGGTGAACACCAATAGAGGACAAAAGAAAAAAATAATTTTGACCATGTTTAATGTTGTCCTCTATCATTACGGATGCATGTGACAGCATGTTTGGCTCTGCATGTCTCTGTGTTTTCTCCAGGTTCTGAACCGGGCTGGTGAATACGTTTCGGCCCCAAGCATTCCTGGAACAGTTCTGATTAACATAGCAGACCTGATGCAAAGGTGGACCAGCGATGTGTACGTGTCTGCGGTAAGTACTTTATATGGCATTTCATTTAATAGAGTGAAACAGTCCGGGTTACACAGACACACACGAACAAACACAAATCACCATCTGGTTTATCTTTGTGGGGACACTCCATAGGAGTAATGTTTTTTTTTTACTGTCCAAACTGTATATTCTGTCAGCTTACACCAGTGGTTCTCAATTCCAGTCCTCGTGACCCACTGCTCTGCACATTTTGTATGTCTCTCTTATCTGACACACTCAGTTCAGTTCATGGAGTCTCTCCTAATGAGCTGATTATCTGGTTCAGGTGTGTTAAATAAGGGAGACATACAAAATGTGCAGAGCAGTGGGTCACGAGGACTGGAATTGAGAACCACTGGCTTACACTAACCCGACCCCTAAACCTACCCATCACACAAAACTTTGTGTTTTTACATTTTCAAAAATATATAATTTAGTATGTTTATTAACCAAGTTTGTTCAATTTCCCTCGTGGGGACTTCTGGCTGGTTTTACTAACCTTTTGTCCCCACAATGATCTCAGGTTTTACTAACCTTTTGTCCCCACAATGTAATATAAACTACACACACACGTATCTGTCATGACTCCTGTCTTGTGTTCTCCTTGTCTTGTGTGGACTTTTGTTATTTCTTCTTCTTCTTCTTCTTCTTTCTTTTAATGGCGGTTGGCAAACAACTTTTAAGTGTGCATTACCGCCACCTTCTGATATGGAGTGTGGATCACAATAGCCTTTTCTCACTACCCTTTAAATAAATAAATAAATAAATGCATACATACATAAATAAAACCAATAAATAACTTCATAAATATCTAATAACATTATTAATATTCATACATTATCATTATTATTAAATACAACTTTCTAAGACAACTAAACTCATATCCTTCTACTAAGCCGTTTTATTCAAAAACACAAATATCGCTCTATACCCTACATGCCCTGAATTCATTTGTAATATTTCCTTTTGTTATTTCCTGTCCTGTGCCATGTTTTGTAGTCCTTTGTAGTTTCTCTTGTTTATTAGTCTCTCCAGGTGTTTCTAATTAGCCCCGACCCCTTGTTATCTTGTTTAGCTTGTTTGCCTGTGTATTTAACCTCTGTGCTTCAGTTGTTGTTTGTCGGTCGTTGTAGTTGTTTGCTGTTAACTTTTCCTTGTTCCTGTCCTGAGTTCCATGTTCTGTTGTTTGTCCTGGATTACCTATTTGTTTCATTAAACTGCGCTCATATCGTACTCATTAAAATGCTCCAATAGCAACAAACGATACCATGTAGCGTGTACAGTACAGTGCTTGTGTCAAAGAAATTAAAGAAAAAAAATTGAGGCATAATAAGACATGGAAATA
The DNA here is from genome assembly GCF_963993115.1 of Abramis brama. Lineage (NCBI taxonomy): Eukaryota > Metazoa > Chordata > Actinopteri > Cypriniformes > Leuciscidae > Abramis > Abramis brama. The sequence continues at coordinate 38,756,803 of NC_139971.1, forward strand.
ATGGGATTTGATAAGCCAAATAATTTGATTCATATTCTTTTGGTTTCTCTGCCCAATATTTAAAAAAATTATAAATGCAATGAAAATACAGGTATCAGCAAATACTAAAAATAAAAGTATCGGTATCAGACCTCAAAAAAATTCCGGATCCAACTCCGCTGAAACAGTGGTCATGCACTAATGCAGTCTATTGCACTGGCAAATGCTTGTTTAACTCTTTTCTATTATTGACCCCTCAGGCTCACAGGGTGTTGCTGCCCCCTGCAGGAGACTCCAGCACACGCCAGTCTTTGGCTTTCTTTGTCCACCCTGATGATGAAGCCATGATTTCATGCTGTGATGGATCCGATAAATATCCTCCTATTAATTCAGTGGATTACCTTTTATCAAGGTTTAATGATACCTATGGCAAAAAACAGGCTGTGGTTTAAGTGGAAGTTTACAGTTGTATGTAAAAAACAAAGTGGTAATAATCATCAAAGCACATACAGTAATTGGTGGAGCTGAGATCATTTAATTGATTTTGAAATAAGAAAAAAAGCACATTTACTTGCTCTTGTAATTCATAGAAATCATAGAAGCACTATTTTGTGATAAATTGGATTATTTTAATATTTTTTTAATTAGATTTTTAATTGGAAACCATGATACTATAATGAATCATGTTAAACAGCTTGAAATAAATCGGTCGTCTCTTGCAGTAGTTATTCATGTAGAACCATAAGAGGTGCCATATAGCACCTTGGTTGTTTATAATTGCTTCAACAAAAATGGTGCTCAACAGTACCCAACAGTGGTTCTTTGGCTCGTAATAATAGGGGAACCTCTTTTGGTACTATTTGGCACTTAAGAAGCTTTATAGCACATTTGTCAAATGGTGCTATATAGAACCATTTATGTTTTTGTTTTTTTTACATTTGTGGTAGTACGGCCATTATCATGCCAGATACTACAATTGATGAGTCAATATGCTTCTAAATGACAATTACTTACAAGATGGATAATTAATTTCTTACCAAATCGTGGCTTAAAAGATTCAAAATCCTGTACAAATTTTTTTTAATGAGAAACAAAATACATTACACATTACACTTTCAAAACAGTTTAATTCATTTCTTTCAGTTGCAAATAAAAACATTAACAACACTTGCTAACTGAGTTGTATACCCTAGAAAATAGAAATTGGAACTGGAAGAGGCCCAGAAAGAGAAAAAGAGAGAGAGAGAGACTCCTGTCTATGCACAGATTGAGTTGTACACCCTTTTAATCGTGACAGGAAGTCCGGCTGTATCCTTCATTTTTAAAACAACGCACTCCAAAAAGGTCATTGTCTTTTTCAGTCCTTTAGGATATTGGATCCCAAACAGAAAATACACACAAAGGACGAGGCCCAGTGCCATAGAGATGTCCTCACTCTCTTCTGTAATTGACTGGCCATCCAACATGATCCCAATGTGGTCATACTGCATGGGATGACCCTCCCTGCAGCCTTTAAGCACCATTTTAGGTGTTGGGGTGTCAGGAGGGCAGGTCTGAGCATGGCCCTGGGGGAGAGAGGGGATAATAGCATTAACCATCTTTTCATATTTATTTGAAAGGCAAACCTTAAAAATATTTAAAGCAATAAGCCCCTTGAAGCCGTGTTTTACAGTGAATTTAGAACAGCTAAGGGGCGGAGTGCCTAAAAACCCCTTAGCTGTTCTAAATTCACTGTAAAACACGGCTTCACGGGGCTTATTGCTTTTATAAAACGGTTACTCCATAAAAATATTCATTTTAATATTTATTTTATTCATAAAATAAACACCAGCAACAAAAAATATAACATTATATCACATTTATTCCTCAGACAAGCAAAGTAGTTCCAGAGGTTGCCAAGCAACACATGCAGCAACAAAGACAGTAACAAACAGCAGTTGCGCAGTAACACTAATGTAATGCGGTTATGTTTGTTGAGTAAATTGCAACGGCTTCGAACGCGGCCCAACCAATCAGAATCAAGGACCGGAACTATCCGTGTTATAATTAATTTTAACTCCTGTCATACAACTGCTCAAACACTTTTGGCCATTAACTGAAAATGAATGTAATTTTCTCTTCACTTTGATGGCATAGTTTGTGTAGACCAGCAAACAAAAAACTAATGTTTGCATTGAAATCATTTGCACAACAAAATGAGCAATAAGTGTAGTGCTTTGATTAGATTGTGCTTCACACACTGTAGTTAACTGTTTATGGCTCACCTCAACTTCAAACAGCAACCCCGAGTCCTCCTTAAAGGGATAGTTCGCCCAAAAATGATATTTAAGCCATGATTTACTCACCCTCAAGCCGTTCGAGATGCATATGTCAATCTTTTTTCAGACGAACACATTTTCAGTTATTTTAGAAAATGTCTTAGACCTTTCAGTGGTTATAATGTGAAGCAATGGGGCTCACCTCGTTGAAGTCCCAAAATGTGCGTGCATCCTTCACAAAAATAATCCATCCGGCTCCAGGGGGATAAACGAAGGCCTTCTGGGGGTAATCCGTGCATTTTTGTCGTAAAAATATACATATTTAAAACTTTAGAAACGAAAATAACTGGCTTCCGGTAGCGGTCGACGCGCGTTCACGGAGATGGATGCTGGAGTATGACGTATGACGTAGCGTGAGCAGAGCAAAACAAAACCGCGCGTTCGTTCTACGTCACAACGCTTCCTACACTACGTCATACGTCATACTCCAGCATCCATCTCCGTGAACGCGAAGGTCTAAGACACTGAAAGGTCTAAGACATTTTCTAAAATAACTGAAAATGTGTTCGTCTGAAAAAAGATTGACATATGCATCTCGAACGGCTTGAGGGTGAGTAAATCATGGCTTAAATATCATTTTTGGGCGAACTATCCCTTTAAACAGTGCAGGCAAGAGCAGAATAGCTGCTTCCAACTGTAGGCCTTTAAACAAAAGAACATCATCAGGTTAACATAACGTGGTGGATGCTTTTACCCAATAGGTTTTCTTTGTTTTTTAAACATTCTTTACTAAGACAGTAATTAGTACTACTCTTAATTACCCTTAACTAGTAATTAGTCATTACTATTATGCAAGACAGATACATGCAGGAAGGTATGATCTCAGGGGGATAGGGTGTCAGTCAGTGGTTAGGGCTGTAATGATATGCGATATGAAACTGAAATCGCGACACGCACATCCTTTTTCAGTCGCGGAAATTACTTTTCAATACTCATCTGTATTGAAGTAGCAAACATTGTTTAAGAGTAAAAAAAAAAAATGACATAACATTATTTATAAGTTTGATTGATTCACAGCTCAGGAGTTTGATTGATTCACAGCTTTCCTGGGTCAAAATTGGTCTTTGGTGGTGGCCGACGGACACTGTCATCCTTTCTTGCTGTCACGGCTGGTGCAATGCAAAAAGGTGCGAGGACTCAAGTGCAGGAGAAATGATATTTATTTACAAAAGAAAACATAAACACAAAACAAAACCCACGAGGGGGAAAACATAACTAATAAATACAAAACAGAACATGACACTTACTGGAAGATCACGGGAAACGGGAAACATTAGACAACGTACCGACACAGACTGCAAACAAGAGGGGACTTATAAAGGGAACTAATCAGAAGGGAACAGGTGGATGAACTCAAACAATAATCAGATAACAAGGGGGAGGGATCCGACAATGACCCGAGCACATGGCTCAAAATAACAAAACACCCATGTGCAGCACAAGACAGGACAGGCATGTGACATTACCCCCTCCCTACGGAGCGGCTACCAGACGCTCCATAAGACCAGGGCGGGACGGGAGGGACAGACCAGGGCAGAAATGTCAGTCACTCGGGCGGCCAGAGCGGAGACGACAGTCCCTCGGGCGGCCAGGGCGGAGACTTTCCCTCAGGCGGCCAGGGCGGAGACTTTCTCTCGGGCGGCCAGGGCGGAGACTTTCCTTCGGGCGGCCAGGGCGGAGACATCCCCTCGGGCGGCCAGGGCGGAGACTTTCCCTCAGGCGGCCAGGGCGGAGACTTTCTCTCGGGCGGCCAGGGCGGAGACTTTCCTTCGGGCGGCCAGGGCGGAGACATCCCCTCGGGCGGCCAGGGCGGAGACATCCCCTCGGGCGGCCAGGGCGGAGACTTTCCCTCGGGCGGCCAGGGCGGAGACTTTCCCTCGGGCGGCCAGGGCGGAGACTTTCCCTCGGGCGGCCAGGGCGGAGACTTTCCCTCGGGCGGCCAGGGCGGAAACTACCCTTCAGGAGGCCAGGGAGGAGACGACCCTCCAGGAGGCCATGGCTCAGGAACAGATACGGACTCCTGCTTAGGAACAGGAACAGACACCGGCTCAGGAACAGACACTGGCTGAGACTCAGGAACAGACACCGGCTCGACGGCGGCCATCTTGTCAAGGGACACAGACTCGGCGGCGGCTATCTTGTCTGGAAACACTGGCTCGGCAGACGTGACCTGAACAGTCTCTGGATCGGCAGACGTGACGTGAACAGTCTCTGGATCGGCAGACGTGACGTGAACAGTCTCTGGATCGGCAGACGTGACGTGAACAGTCTCTGGATCGGCAGACGTGCCAGGTCGCTGGGGTGGCGCCGGCAGGGCGAGCAGCTTGGCTTCCTTCCTTTTAGCAGCTTCCTCCTCCGTCTCCGGACCACCGGACTCGAGACTACCAGACTCGGGACCACCGGAACTGGGACCACCGGAACAAGGTCCACGGGGACAGTCACGGAGGGAGTCTTCCTTCTCCTCCTCCGTTTCGGGACCACCGGAACAGGGACCACCGGAGTAAATCATGGGCTAATTTTCATTTTTGGGTGAACTATCCCTAGGACCATAGACATAAAATACAAATAGGACTACCAAATTGCCTATCACAGTTTTTGGCAAGTAAATTAAGTGACACATCCTATTGACCCTGTTCACATTTCTGGGTTTCTCAGAAGTGGAAGGCATCATAGTTGGGTTAACTTCTATAGCAGTGAATGAAAGACTGCATTAAATATATTTTTTTGTGTTCCAATTTGCTCAAATAGCAAAAGAAAAACGCCACAACAGCGTTTTCACAACTTTCAAAAAGAGTAAAAAAATAGATAATGGCAGTCGGAAGAGAGAAAGTTGTCAACTTTGTCACAGCCGCGCTATTAGAAACACCCTCACAGCAGCGTTAACTAGTTTTTATGTAATATAATACAAATATAGTGTTATATGCGTAATTATCTTTTATTATGACAGTATGTGGCAACATGTACGTTAAAAGCGCATCTTCTGCACTAAACAATGATATTGCAATATTCTAGACTCTTACATGTATCTAACGCCACACTTACACTACAGAAGACTGTACATTTTTTTGTATTTTCAAATGACAAATTACTTGTATTTTAATTAAATACTTTTTTCACAGCAGTATTTTGTATTTTATTTAAATACATTTGATGAGTAAGTATTTGTTATTTGTAATTAAATACTTTTTGATGTATTTGTGCCTATCTCTGGTTAAAGGTTGTCAGAAGAACCGCTCCTGTGCAAAGAGGGCAATTCCATGCTACATAGGATGCCGTTGCCAGGGGTTGGCAACCAAATGTAGTAGGATACAGCATGCTGAAACACTAGAGAGCAGCGACAGCAGCAGTGACTCTGAAAACAGCTAAACAAACTGTATAAACATTATTACAGAAATTAGTTATCACCCTGAATTGTAATCTGTTTGTGTTTCATTAATCGTTTTTTTTTTTTTTTTTGGTACAAATTGCTACTTAATGTAACAGTTTTAATCAGTAAATACTTTTAAAGCTACTCCACACATGACTCCTGTGTGTTTTAGTCTTTCAACATTTAGTTGTCAGTACCTTTGTCTCACACTCCAAACACCTGGATTGAACAGTAACCAGCCTAACACAAAATCCTCAAATCCTTTTTTTTATTTCGATAGAATAAATAAAGCTATCCCACTTGTGAAAGAATATTAGAAATACTAGACATTGCAATACAAATAATAGATATTACATAAATATGCAAACAATATACTGTACATACAGAAACAGAGCAGTATACAATTAACATCAGTTAATGGTAAACTTCTTTCTCGGATCTTGTTTGAATTGACAGGCTATTATAGGCTTGAAATTGAATTCCCTCTAAATGTGTTATGGGCCATGAGGACTGTCTGGTTAGTGAAAATGATCAAAATATGATTTCATCTAGTAAAAGTTAACTTCACATGGTAATTTGTTTATTTTAACAACAACAAAGGGAAAAGAATGCTACCTATTACAAATGGAATGTTCAATAAATATATATATTTTTTTGCCTACCTATGAATTAAGAGGCATTGTTAACTCTTACATTCTAATTACATGTACAATCAAGGCATGAGATGAACGCTTATCTTCCACTCTTTTGAAATATGTGCTCAGTTTGTTTCTAGCATAAAGTATCAGGGAGATATGACTCAGGATTCATGAATATAATTAAACCTTTTTAGCATGTTTGGGTGATTCCGGGGAGTTAAAGCAGAATTTGAGGTAGCATTGTTTTGACCCTAATTACAAGTTTCCAGCAGCTTGTTGACCGGGTTGTCCACCCAGGTTGTGATCCTCAGACATCATAGATTTCATTTTTATATGACAACCTTTTACAGCAGCCCATGTCTGATTTCCTAAAAAACAGGTGTTTTGCCCCCTGGGTATTTAGGAATTATATGCAAGTGATAACATAAGCTTAGTTTTATATTAAGTTGAAAAGAGACAACTTACAAGGTAACAGTGGTTATTTTCATGTTGATTTATTTGATCATATACAAATTATATCTCAGTAATTGCTGAAAGTTGAAAAAAAGACAAATTGTATTTTATTTTTGAAACTGTCTATTTCATGAGAAGACATTGTGTGTTTGTAACCAAGTAGGATTGTAATTGTGATTGTGTAATAAATCCTCTTGGCTCTCTTTCTGCTGAGCGAGATGAGAAACGGACGCAGACTTTGCCATGTCTCATTTATTTCTCCTGGTTCAGAGCGAGAGCATATAAGCCGTTTACATGATACCAGCCGGTACCTGTAACACCAACTTCCTGCTCAGCTACTGTTCTGACGCTCTTGCTTACTGCTCCGCGCTTTGCTCTATCGCTTTTACATTTTATCTTCAGCAAATTAGCACAGTACTCATACGACAAAGTTTGGATTCAGAATTCTTTTACCCGACCAGCTTACATTCCGGGAAAGGAAAACACAACTGCCTACAAGGATAAGAGAAAATGCCTCTTCTGGTTCAAGAATCTACTTGCTGCACTAACTGCCACAGACTTTTACAAAGGATTGCAGTTCTTGAAACAAAGTTACTTACGGGACCACCAAACCAGACGGAGCACACAACAGAGCTTCGTCATGGACACCCTCAGCATATAGCCGGTGAGTCCCATGAAACTAGTGCTCCTCGACAGGTAGAGAAACAAGCCGATCGACTTACAAATCGATTGCACAAACAGGGAGCGAGACCCAAAGGCACTCGAGACATCAGATTGTCACGAGCATCACATATTGCCGCAGTAGCATCCTCTACCCCAGATACAGCTCTGACAAGGATTGCAAACACTGCCTATACATCTTGAGAACAGATTTGAAGTACTAATGAATGTAAATGAGGAATCCCCAAACGTGAATGTGATCGAACACAGACTGAATGGGCCAGTAGCTAACACTGATGCTAACTGGCGCTCAAGGTCGAGCAGACAGCGGCACTCAGCTCAGAGCGCAGCCGAGCCCAGGACTCTGATAGTGGGGGACTCCATAATCAGAAACATTAGCAGCAGGGATACAACCACGTGCTGCCTTCCACAAGCAACAACTTCTGATGTAAACAGGGAACTTCAGAACATTCTGATGAAACATAAGACTGCAAATCGACTCATCATTCATGTGGGGAAGAATGATATTCATAAAGAGCAGTCAGAACTCCTTAAGAAGGATTTCAATTAACTATTTGAAACACTTTGAAGGACTGAAAGTTCAAACATTCATCAGTGGACCACTCCCAGCAAGAGGAACAAACAGGTTTTCACGGTTGCTTGGGCTTAATACATGGCTGCAAAAAACCTGCAATATAAAAGGAGTGAACTTCATTGACAATTTCAATCTTTTCTGGAGTCAGAGACAACTGTTTCATCGGGATGGCCATCACCCAAACAAACTTGGTTCAAGAGTGTTAAAGGACAATATCTACTTCTCCCTCAATCATCCTTCTGCAGTTTGTGCCAATCCACTCAATCTGAACGGCACACACACACCTGGACAGAGTATGAATGACCACGGGACTTCACTTCAGCAGCAAAATGGACATGCGGTTGACATATCACACAAGGACAATGATAACACCACTCCGCCACAACAACCTCTGCTCACGGACTCAATCTCAGCTGAACCCTGCCCACAGAGCTCACCACAGACACAGACATATCAGAAATGCTCCAAGATTCAGCACCCAAGGACGACTTCCTGGAAAACAGCCAGGGAAGCCAGGACAGCATATCACAGCCTCCGATAACACCAGAGCAACAGCCCCTTTCACCAGACACGTTATCCCTCTCTCCAGCATCCCCACTTCTGTGTTTCTCACAGAAAATGGAAGAACTGGTGTATGCTGGAACCAAACTATCCCACTCTTTTGCTGGAAGCCCCCAGATACCAACCAAAAAACGGCAGGCACCTCAACCACCCGCACCAAAGCCTGCGGGTCCAGCTCGCCCTCCCCCTCCTGTGAGAACTCTTCGGCCTCTGCCACAACGCCAGGGCCTACACCCTCCTCCATCTGCTCGAGGTGAACCAAAAACAACTGATACCAGCTCTCAGTGATATGTTTTTGCTTTCAATATGGAACTAGGCAAAGCTAGACAGACTTTCTTCTCAAATATTATAAACAACAATTTAAACAACACACGCACTCTTTTTGCTACTGTAGAGAGACTGACAAACCCCCCAAGCCAGATTCCCAGTGAAATGCTCTCAGACAGCAAGTGCAGTGAGTTTGCTTCTTTCTTCTCTGAGAAAATCAATAATATCAGAAAGGTGATCAGCACATCCTTGAGTTGCGCTGGGGTCAGACAGATCAGACCACCTGAGAAAGTAGTTACTATGTCTGATTTCAAAGAAATTGATGGCAAAATTTTGGAAGAAACCGTACAGCACGTTAAAACATCAACCTGCGCTATTGACACACTTCCCACATCTTTTTTCAAAAGTGTGTTAAACAGTTTAGAAGCAGATCTTCTAGAAGTGGTAAATGCCTCACTTCTCTCTGGGAGTTTTCCAAACTCCCTGAAAACTGCAGTTGTCAAGCCCCTCCTGAAAAAGAGCAATCTGGATAAGACCATATTAAGCATCTACAGGCCAATTTCAAATCTTCCTTTCATAGGCAAGATCATTGAAAAAGTTGTCTTCAACCAGCTGATCAAATTCTTATGCTCGAATGGATACTTTGACAATTTTCAATCTGGTTTCCGACCGCACCACAGCACAGAGACAGTGCTCATAAAGATAATAAACGACATTCGCTTAAATACTGACTCAGGCAAATTATCAGTGCTGGTACTACTCGACCTCAGTGCTGCATTTGACACTGTCGATCATAACATACTTCTTGACAGGCTGGAAAACTGGGTGGGGCTTTCTGGGATAGTCCTAAAATGGTTCAGGTCATACTTAGATGGGAGAGGTTATTATGTGAGTATAGGAGACCATAAGTCTGAGTGGACATCCATGACAAGCGGAGTCCCTCAAGGCTCAATTCTTGCGCCACTCCTGTTCAGCCTGTATATGCTCCCAATGAGCCAAATAATGAGAAAGAACCAAATCGCTTACCACAGCTATGCAGACGACACACAGCTCTACTTAGCCCTATCGCCTAACGATTACAGCCCCATTGACTCCCTGTGCCAATGCATTGATGAAGTCAACAGTTGGGTGTGTCAAAACTTTCTTCAGTTAAACAAAGACAAAACTGAAGTCATTGCATTTGGAAACAAAGATGAAGTTCTCAAGGTGAACGCATACCTTCACTCTAGGGGTCAAACAACTTAAAATCAAGTCAGGAATCTTGGTGTGACACTAGAGTCAGACCTTAGTTTCAGTAGTCATGTCAAAGCAATAACTAAATCAGCATACTATCATCTGAAAAATATTGCAAGAATTAGATGCTTTGTTTCCAGACAAGACTTAGAGAAACTTGTGCATGCTTTCATCACCAGCAGGGTGGATTATTGTAATGGACTCCTCACTGGCCTTCCCAAAACACCATAAGACAGTTGCAGCTGCCGCCAGGATTCTGAGCAGAACCAGAAAATATGAACATATCACACCAGTCCTCAGGTCTTTACACTGGCTCCCAATTAGATATAGGATTGATTTTAAAGTATTATTACTGGTATATAAATCATTCAATGGCCTAGGTCCTCAATACATTGCAGATAAGCTCACTGAATATAAACCCAACAGATCACTCAGATCATTAGGATCATATCAGCTAGAAATACCAAGGGTTCACTCTAAACATGGCGAATCTGCTTTTAGCTATTATGCCAGCCGCAGCTGGAACCAGCTTCCAGAGGAGATCAGGTGTGCTCCTACAGTAGTCACTTTCAAATCCAGACTCAAAACACATCTGTTTAGCTATGCATTTACTGAATGAGCACTGTGCCGCTGTTCGTCCGACTGTTTGTACTGTACTGTATTTTATTTTATTTTTCTAAACTGTTTTAATTATTCTTATCTCTTTTTATTATTTTAATTTCTTCTATGTAAAGCACTTTGAATTGCCATTGTGTATGAAATGTGCTATATAAATAAACTTGCCTTGCCTTGCCTAATTTGTTTATTAAGTGTGCAGGGCAACCACCCATTAGTGCATTACAATAATCTAGCCTTGAGGTCATGAACGCATAAACTAATTGTTCCGCATTTGTCAATGAGAGCATATGACATAATTTAGATATATTTTTAAGATGGAACAATGCGGTTTTACAGATACTAGACATTTGACTTTCAAATGAAAGATTGGTATCAAAGAGCACACCCAGGTTCCTAACCAACGATGAAGACTTAACAGAGCAGCCATCAAGTGTTAGACAGTATTCTAGGTTATTACATGAGGACGTTTTTTGTCAATAAATAGAATCTCTGTTTATTCAGAATTTAGAAGTAGGAAATTACTAGTCATCCAACTTTTTATATCAGCTGCATTCCATTAATTTTGTGAATTGGTAAGTTTCGTCTGGGCGTGAAGAAATATAGAGCTGAGTATCATCAGCATAACAGTGAAAACTAATGCCATGCTTCCTAATGATATATCCCAAGGGTAGCATGTACAGAGTGAACATCAACGATCCTAGTACTGAGCCTTGTGGTACGCCATACTGAACTTGTGTTCGATAAGACATCTCTTCATTTACTGCTACAAACTGATAATGGTCAGATAAGTATGATTTAAACCATGATAATGCAATTCCACTAATGCTGAGTCTATTTAAAAATGTTGTGGTCGATAGTGTCAAATGCAGCACTAAGATCGAGTAACACTAATAGCGAGATACAAGCATGATCGGACGATAGGAGCAAATAATTTGTGACTTTAATGAGAGCTGTCTCAGTACTATGGTATGGTCTAAATCCTTACTGGAAATCCTCGCAGATGTCATTTCTTTCTAAAAAGGAACATAGTATTAACACATAACTATTTTCTTTAATCGTTTTTAAGCGCAAAGGAGCAACTGTGTCTAAAGTGCTGGAAAAGAGAGTTAAAGGTTTCTGTCGCAATATCTAGTTCTTCTAAGCTATCTGGGATGCTGAGATGATGAAACTGATCAGGAAGATCATTAATAAAGCAACCTTTAGTGGCAGAAGTGCCTAACATATTTGTAACACAGAGTCGACTTTGCAGTAGGGCTGTCAACGAATATTCTAAATTCGAATATATATTCGAATAGTTTTAAAAAACAGAATTTCGAATGTCAAAATTAATATTCGAATGTGGAAAAACGCCGGCGGTAGCAGAGGCGCGGCTGTCTGCTTTGCGAGTGGGCGTGCTGCCTGAGGGGTCAGGGACAGGTCACAGAAAGAAGCGTTAACGTTAAACAGAAACATTACTAAAGTGTAGGCTACTGTACTGACTGAATAGATATTGCATGAATAAGGTAGGTTAGATACAGCAGTTTCATGCACTGCAGGCTTCCACTGGTTTGATTATTTACCGTTTCATGTCAAGGAAAAGTTAAAAATGAACTTTTATTAAAATAAAAGTTAAGTCAGTGGCGCGTTGCGCATGTTATTCATATGCTATTTAAGGGCGCATGCTTGGCCATAATCAATGTAGCGTGTGCACTTTGCTTTTCTCATCTTCACACAGACACAGCAGTTCTCATTTTTAGAAAACCATACATTATTACAAGGAAAAATATTACACGAGGGAAATCATTGTTGTGTCCATGAAGATGTGAAAAAATATGCATAAATCTAGCTTACACATTTGCCAAAATTTTCATACGCCTGTTTAACCGAAGCTGATTTAGGTGGGTTTCTCCCATCCTCATACAATGTCACTTTTTTCTGTCTTTTACGGCCCTGGCGAGAACGTCGGTCTCCTCGGCTGTGAACCGCTCCTGGTGTGCATCTGGCAAATCCGCCGTTATGATAGCAATCCGCTATGGAACAAGCGCGCCTGCTCTTGAAGGGAATGTGAGATGTCGCTCTGATTGGTTTATTTCACGTTACGCCCAAACCACACCTATGAGTAATGGAGCTACTTCAGACCAACCCATTTTAGATTTGCTTCGGGCCCAATAGTCATTTATCCCGCCGGTATAATAGCAACCCGCCCACAAAGCTACTTGCGTTTTGAGCTTGATACTTGCGTTTCAGATCGTTAAAATAGGGCCCTAATATTAGCGTAGACGGCATTCTTCTTATGATGTAACGAGTACATCAGGATTTATGGGAAGTGTTCCCGGTTTCGGCTGGCCTAATCTATGCAGCCTAACATTGAATTATAGAAGTCTATAATGTGTTATGTGTATGCTAGGTCAAAGAGATGTGTTTTTAGTGTAGCTTTCAACTGACAGAGTGTGTCTGCTTCCCAGACAATGTTAGGAAGACTGTTCCAAAGTTTTGGTGCTAAATAGGACAAGGATCTACCGCCAGCAGTCGATTTTGATATTCCAGGTATTATCAACAGGCCAGAATTTTGAGATCGCAATAGACGTGAAGGACTATAATGTGTTAAGAGCTTGCACTAAACCATTTAGTGCTTTGTAAGTAATCAGCAATATTTTAAAATTTATACGATGTTTAATAGGGAGCCAATGCAGTTTTGACAGAACAGGGCTAATATGGTCATACTTCCTGGTTCTGGTAAGAACTCGAGCTGCTGCGTTTTGGACCAGCTGTAATTTGTTTATTAAGCGTGCAGAGCAACCACCCATTAGTGCATTACAATAATCTAGCCTTGATGTCATGAACGCATAAACTAATTGTTCCGCATTTGTCAATGAGAGCATATGACATAATTTAGATATATTTTTAAGATGGAAAAATGCGGTTTTACAGATACTAGACATGTGAGTTTCAAATGAAAGATTGGTATCAAAGAGCACACCCAGGTTCCAAACCAACGATGAAGACTTAACAGAGCAGCCGTCAAGTGTTAGACAGTATTCTAGGTTATTACATGAGGACGTTTTTTGTCAGTAAATAGAATCTCTGTTTATTCAGAATTTAGAAGTAGGAAATTACTAGTCATCCAACTTTTTATATCACCTGCATTCCATTAATTTTGTGAATTGGTAAGTTTCGTCTGGACGTGAAGAAATATAGAGCTGAGTATCATCAGCATAACAGTGAAAACTAATGCCATGCTTCCTAATGATATCTCCCAAGGGTAGCATGTACAGAGTGAACAGCAACGGTCCTAGTACTGAGCCTTGTGGTACGCCATACTGAACTTGTGATCGATAAGACATCTCTTCATTTACTGCTACAAACTGATAATGGTCAGATAAGTATGATTTAAACCATGATAATGCAATTCCACTAATGCCAACATCATTTCTGAGTCTATTTAAAAATGTTGTGGTCGATAGTGTCAAATGCAGCACTAAGATCGAGTAACACTAATAGCGAGATACAAGCACGATCGGATGATAGGAGCAAATAATTTGTGACTCTAATGAGAGCTGTCTCAGTACTATGGTATGGTCTAAATCCTTACTGGAAATCCTCGCAGATGTCATTTCTTTCTAAAAAGGAACATAGTTGTGAAGATACTGCCTTTTCTAGTATCTTTGACAGAAAGGGTAGATTCGAGATCGGCCTGTAATTGACTAATTCTGTAGGATCAAGTTGCGTTTTTTTAACAAGCGGTTTAATCATAGCCAGCTTAAAAGTTTTCGGTACATATCCTAGTGACAAAGATGAATTAATGATATTAAGAAGAGGATCTGTGACCTCTGGAAGCATCTCTTTCAGTAGCTTAGTCGGTATAGGGTCTAACATGCATGTTGTCGATTTAGAGGATTTAACGAGATTAGTAAATTCTTCCTCTCCTATAGCAACGAATGAAGAAAATTTTTCTTCAAGGAGACTACAATGCACTGCCTGATGCGATACAATAGTAGATGGTTGCATAGTTATAATTTTCTGCCTGATATTATCAATCTTGTTAGTAAAGAAGTTACTGCTGTGCTGCTTGGAAACGTCTTTCACTATTTCAAATAAACCCCAAGGGTTTTGTTTATTTTATTCTAAAAGGTTTGAAAAATAAGCAGATCTAGCAGCTTTTAAGGCCTCTCTGTATGCAATCGAGCTCTCTTTCCATGAAATGCGAAATACCTCTAGTTTAGTTTTCTTCTAGTTGCGTTCCATTTTTCTGGCTGCTCTCTTAAGGGCCTGAGTGTGCTCGTTGTACCACGGTGTTGGACTAATTTCTTTAATCGTTTTTAAGCGCAAAGGAGCAACTGTGTCTAAAGTGCTGGAAAAGAGAGTTAAAGGTTTCTGTCGCAATATCTAGTTCTTCTAAGCTATCTGGGATGCTGAGATGATGAAACTGATCAGGAAGATCATTAATAAAGCAACCTTTAGTGGCAGAAGTGATAGGTCTAACATATTTGTAACACAGAGTCGACTTTGCAGTAGGGCTGTCAACGAATATTCTAAATTCGAATATATATTCGAATAGTTTTAAAAAACAGAATTTCGAATGTCAAAATTAATATTCGAATGTGGAAAAACGCCGGCGGTAGCAGAGGCGCGGCTGTCTGCTTTGCGAGTGGGCGTGCTGCCTGAGGGGTCAGGGACAGGTCACAGAAAGAAGCGTTAACGTTAAACAGAAACATTACTAAAGTGTAGGCTACTGTACTGACTGAATAGATATTGCATGAATAAGGTAGGTTAGATACAGCAGTTTCATGCACTGCAGGCTTCCACTGGTTTGATTATTTACCGTTTCATGTCAAGGAAAAGTTAAAAATGAACTTTTATTAAAATAAAAGTTAAGTCAGTGGCGCGTTGCGCATGTTATTCATATGCTATTTAAGGGCGCATGCTTGGCCATAATCAATGTAGCATGTGCACTTTGCTTTTCTCATCTTCACACAGACACAGCAGTTCTCATTTTTAGAAAACCATACATTATTACAAGGAAAAATATTACACGAGGGAAATCATTGTTGTGTCCATGAAGATGTGAAAAAATATGCATAAATCTAGCTTACACATTTACCAAAATTTTCATACGCCTGTTTAACCGAAGCTGATTTAGGTGGGTTTCTCCCATCCTCATACAATGTCACTTTTTTCTGTCTTTTAGGGCCCTGGCGAGAACGTCGGTCTCCTCGGCTGTGAACCGCTCCTGGTGTGCGTCTAGCAAATCCGCCGTTATGATAGCAATCCGCTATGGAACAAGCGTGCCTGCTCTTGAAGGGAATGTGAGATGTCGCTCTGATTGGTTTATTTCACGTTACGCCCAAACCACACCTATGAGTAATGGAGCTACTTCAGACCAACCCATTTTAGATTTGCTTCGGGCGCAAGAGTCATTTATCCCGCCGGTATAATAGCAACCCGCCCACAAAGCTACTTGCGTTTTGAGCTTGATACTTGCGTTTCAGATCGTTAAAATAGGGCCCTAATATTAGCGTAGACGCCATTCTTCTTATGATGTAACGAGTACATCAGGATTTATGGGAAGTGTTCACGGTTTCGGCTGGCCTAATCTATGCAGCCTAACATTGAATTATAGAAGTCTATAATGTGTTATGTGTATGCTAGGTCAAAGAGATGTGTTTTTAGTGTAGCTTTCAACTGACAGAGTGTGTCTGCTTCCCAGACAATGTTAGGAAGACTGTTCCAAAGTTTTGGTGCTAAATAGGACAAGGATCTACCGCCAGCAGTCGATTTTGATATTCCAGGTATTATCAACAGGCCGGAATTTTGAGATCGCAATAGACGTGAAGGACTATAATGTGTTAAGAGCTTGCACTAAACCATTTAGTGCTTTGTAAGTAATCAGCAATATTTTAAAATTTATACGATGTTTAATAGGGAGCCAATGCAGTTTTGACAGAACAGGGCTAATATGGTCATACTTCCTGGTTCTGGTAAGAACTCAAGCTGCTGCGTTTTGGACCAGCTGTAATTTGTTTATTAAGCGTGCAGGGCAACCACCCATTAGTGCATTACAATAATCTAGCCTTGAGGTCATGAACGCATAAACTAATTGTTCCGCATTTGTCAATGAGAGCATATGACATAATTTAGATATATTTTTAAGATGGAAAAATGCGGTTTTACAGATACTAGACATGTGAGTTTCAAATGAAAGATTGGTATCAAAGAGCACACCCAGGTTCCAAACCAACGATGAAGACTTAACAGAGCAGCCATCAAGAGTTAGACAGTATTCTAGGTTATTACATGAGGACGTTTTTTGTCAATAAATAGAATCTCTGTTTATTCAGAATTTAGAAGTAGGAAATTACTAGTCATCCAACTTTTATATCAGCTGCATTCCATTAATTTTGTGAATTGGTAAGTTTCGTCTGGGCGTGAAGAAATATAGAGCTGAGTATCATCAGCATAACAGTGAAAACTAATGCCATGCTTCCTAATGATATATCCCAAGGGTAGCATGTACAGAGTGAACAGCAACGGTCCTAGTACTGAGCCTTGTGGTACGCCATACTGAACTTGTGATCGATAAGACATCTCTTCATTTACTGCTACAAACTGATAATGGTCAGATAATTACGACTTAAACCATGCTAATGCAATTCCACTAATGCCAACATAATTTCTGAGTCTATTTAAAAATGTTGTGGTCGATAGTGTCAAATGCAGCACTAAGATTGAGTAACACTAATAGCGAGAAACAAGAGCTGTCTCAGTACTATGGTACGGTCTAAATCCTTACTGGAAATCCTCGCAGATGTCATTTCTTTCTAAAAAGGAACATAGTTGTGAAGATACTGCCTTTTCTAGTATCTTTGACAGAAAGGGTAGATTCGAGATCGGCCTGTAATTGACTAATTCTGTAGGATCAAGTTGTGTTTTTTTAACAAGCAGTTTAATCATAGCCAGCTTAAAAGTTTTCGGTACATATCCTAGTGACAAAGATGAATTAATGATATTAAGAAGAGGATCTGTGACCTCTGGAAGCATCTCTTTCAGTAGCTTAGTCGGTATAGGGTCTAACATGCATGTTGTCGATTTAGAGGATTTAACGAGATTAGTAAATTCTTCCTCTCCTATAGCAACGAATGAAGAAAATTTTTTTTCTCTTCAGACCAACCCATTTTAGATTTGCTTCGGGCGCAAGTCATTTATCCCGCCGGTATAATAGCAACAGCGCCAAAGACCCGCCCACAAAGCTACTTGCGTTTTGAGCTTGATACTTGCGTTTCAGATTGTTAAAATAGGGCCCTAATATTAGCGTAGACGCCATTCTTCTTATGATGTAACGAGTACATCAGGATTTATGGGAAGTGTTCCCGGTTTCGGCTGGCCTAATCTATGCAGCCTAACATTGAATTATAGAAGTCTATAATGTGTTATGTGTATGCTAGGTCAAAGAGATGTGTTTTTAGTGTAGCTTTCAACTGACAGAGTGTGTCTGCTTCCCAGACAATGTTAGGAAGACTGTTCCAAAGTTTTGGTGCTAAATAGGACAAGGATCTACCGCCAGCAGTCGATTTTGATATTCCAGGTATTATCAACAGGCCGGAATTTTGAGATCGCAATAGACGTGAAGGACTATAATGTGTTAAGAGCTTGCACTAAACCATTTAGTGCTTTGTAAGTAATCAGCAATATTTTAAAATTTATACAATGTTTAATAGGGAGCCAATGCAGTTTTGACAGAACAGGGCTAATATGGTCATACTTCCTGGTTCTGGTAAGAACTCGAGCTGCTATGTTTTGGACCAGCTGTAATTTGTTTATTAAGCGTGCAGGGCAACCACCCATTAGTGCATTACAATAATCTAGCCTTGAGGTCATGAACGCATAAACTAATTGTTCCGCATTTGTCAATGAGAGCATATGACATAATTTAGATATATTTTTAAGATGGAAAAATGCGGTTTTACAGATACTAGACATGTGAGTTTCAAATGAAAGATTGGTATCAAAGAGCACACCCAGGTTCCAAACCAACGATGAAGACTTAACAGAGCAGCCATCAAGAGTTAGACAGTATTCTAGGTTATTACATGAGGACGTTTTTTGTCAATAAATAGAATCTCTGTTTATTCAGAATTTAGAAGTAGGAAATTACTAGTCATCCAACTTTTTATATCAGCTGCATTCCATTAATTTTGTGAATTGGTAAGTTTCGTCTGGGCGTGAAGAAATATAGAGCTGAGTATCATCAGCATAACAGTGAAAACTAATGCCATGCTTCCTAATGATATATCCCAAGGGTAGCATGTACAGAGTGAACAGCAACGGTCCTAGTACTGAGCCTTGTGGTACGCCATACTGAACTTGTGATCGATAAGACATCTCTTAATTTACTGCTACAAACTGATAATGGTCAGATAATTACGACTTAAACCATGCTAATGCAATTCCACTAATGCCAACATCATTTCTGAGTCTATTTAAAAATGTTGTGGTCGATAGTGTCAAATGCAGCACTAAGATTGAGTAACACTAATAGCAAGAAACAAGAGCTGTCTCAGTACTATGGTACGGTCTAAATCCTTACTGGAAATCCTCTCAGATGTCATTTCTTTCTAAAAAGGAACATAGTTGTGAAGATACTGCCTTTTCTAGTATCTTTGACAGAAAGGGTAGATTCGAGATCGGCCTGTAATTGACTAATTCTGTAGGATCAAGTTGCGTTTTTTTAACAAGCGGTTTAATCATAGCCAGCTTAAAAGTTTTCGGTACATATCCTAGTGACAAAGATGAATTAATGATATTAAGAAGAGGATCTGTGACCTCTGGAAGCATCTCTTTCAGTAGTTTAGTCGGTATAGGGTCTAACATGCATGTTGTCGATTTAGAGGATTTAACGAGATTAGTAAATTCTTCCTCTCCTATAGCAACGAATGAAGAAAAAAAATTTTCTCTTCAGACCAACCCATTTTAGATTTGCTTCGGGCGCAAGAGTCATTTATCCCGCCGGTATAATAGCAACAGCGCCCAAGACCCGCCCACAAAGCTACTTGCGTTTTGAGCTTGATACTTGCGTTTCAGATCGTTAAAATAGGGCCCTAATATTAGCGTAGACGCCATTCTTCTTATGATGTAACGAGTACATCAGGATTTATGGGAAGTGTTCCCGGTTTCGGCTGGCCTAATCTATGCAACCTAACATTGAATTATAGAAGTCTATAATGTGTTATGTGTATGCTAGGTCAAAGAGATGTGTTTTTAGTGTAGCTTTCAACTGACAGAGTGTGTCTGCTTCCCAGACAATGTTAGGAAGACTGTTCCAAAGTTTTGGTGCTAAATAGGACAAGGATCTACCGCCAGCAGTCGATTTTGATATTCCAGGTATTATCAACAGGCCGGAATTTTGAGATCGCAATAGACGTGAAGGACTATAATGTGTTAAGAGCTTGCACTAAACCATTTAGTGCTTTGTAAGTAATCAGCAATATTTTAAAATTTATACGATGTTTAATAGGGAGCCAATGCAGTTTTGACAGAACAGGGCTAATATGGTCATACTTCCTGGTTCTGGTAAGAACTCGAGCTGCTGCGTTTTGGACCAGCTGTAATTTGTTTATTAAGCGTGCAGGGCAACCACCCATTAGTGCATTACAATAATCTAGCCTTGAGGTCATGAACGCATAAACTAATTGTTCCGCATTTGTCAATGAGAGCATATGACATAATTTAGATATATTTTTAAGATGGAAAAATGCAGTTTTACAGATACTAGACATGTGACTTTCAAATGAAAGATTGGTATCAAAGAGCACACCCAGGTTTCGTCTGGGCGTGAAGAAATATAGAGCTGAGTATCATCATCATAACAGTGAAAACTAATGCCATGCTTCCTAATGATATATCCCAAGGGTAGCATGTACAGAGTGAACAGCAACGGTCCTAGTACTGAGCCTTGTGGTACGCCATACTGAACTTGTGATCGATAAGACATCTCTTCATTTACTGCTACAAACTGATAATGGTCAGATAATTACGACTTAAACCATGCTAATGCAATTCCACTAATACCAACATCATTTCTGAGTCTATTTAAAAATGTTGTGATCGATAGTGTCAAATGCAGCACTAAGATTGAGTAACACTAATAGCGAGAAACAAGAGCTGTCTCAGTACTATGGTACGGTCTAAATCCTTACTGGAAATCCTCGCAGATGTCATTTCTTTCTAAAAAGGAACATAGTTGTGAAGATACTGCCTTTTCTAGTATCTTTGACAGAAAGGGTAGATTCGAGATCGGCCTGTAATTGACTAATTCTGTAGGATCAAGTTGCGTTTTTTTAACAAGCGGTTTAATCATAGCCAGCTTAAAAGTTTTCGGTACATATCCTAGTGACAAAGATGAATTAATGATATTAAGAAGAGGATCTGTGACCTCTGGAAGCATCTCTTTCAGTAGCTTAGTCGGTATAGGGTCTAACATGCATGTTATCGATTTAGAGGATTTAACGAGATTAGTAAATTCTTCCTCTCCTATAGCAACGAATGAAGAAAAAAAATGTTCTCTTCAGACCAACCCATTTTAGATTTGCTTCGGGCGCAAGAGTCATTTATCCCGCCGGTATAATAGCAACAGCGCCCAAGACCCGCCCACAAAGCTACTTGCGTTTTGAGCTTGATACTTGCGTTTCAGATCGTTAAAATAGGGCCCTAATATTAGCGTAGACGCCATTCTTCTTATGATGTAACGAGTACATCAGGATTTATGGGAAGTGTTCCCGGTTTCGGCTGGCCTAATCTATGCAGCCTAACATTGAATTATAGAAGTCTATAATGTGTTATGTGTATGCTAGGTCAAAGAGATGTGTTTTTAGTGTAGCTTTCAACTGACAGAGTGTGTCTGCTTCCCAGACAATGTTAGGAAGACTGTTCCAAAGTTTTGGTGCTAAATAGGACAAGGATCTACCGCCAGCAGTCGATTTTGATATTCCAGGTATTATCAACAGGCCGGAATTTTGAGATCGCAATAGACGTGAAGGACTATAATGCATTAAGAGCTTTCACTAAACCATTTAGTGCTTTGTAAGTAATCAGCAATATTTTAAAATTTATACGATGTTTAATAGGGAGCCAATGCAGTTTTGACAGAACAGGGCTAATATGGTCATACTTCCTGGTTCTGGTAAGAACTCGAGCTGCTGCGTTTTGGACCAGCTGTAATTTGTTTATTAAGCGTGCAGGGCAACCACCCATTAGTGCATTACAATAATCTAGCCTTGAGGTCATGAACGCATAAACTAATTGTTCCGCATTTGTCAATGAGAGCATATGACATAATTTAGATATATTTTTAAGATGGAAAAATGCGGTTTTACAGATACTAGACATGTGACTTTCAAATGAAAGATTGGTATCAAAGAGCACACCCAGGTTTCGTCTGGGCGTGAAGAAATATAGAGCTGAGTATCATCAGCATAACAGTGAAAACTAATGCCATGCTTCCTAATGATATATCCCAAGGGTAGCATGTACAGAGTGAACAGCAACGGTCCTAGTACTGAGCCTTGTGGTACGCCATACTGAACTTGTGATCGATAAGACATCTCTTCATTTACTGCTACAAACTGATAATGGTCAGATAAGTACGACTTAAACCATGCTAATGCAATTCCACTAATGCCAACATCATTTCTGAGTCTATTTAAAAATGTTGTGGTCGATAGTGTCAAATGCAGCACTAAGATTGAGTAACACTAATAGCGAGAAACAAGCACGATCGGATGATAGGAGCAAATCATTTGTGACTCTAATGAGAGCTGTCTCAGTACTATGGTACAGTCTAAATCCTTACTGGAAATCCTCGCAGATGTCATTTCTTTCTAAAAAGGAACATAGTTGTGAAGATACTGCCTTTTCTAGTATCTTTGACAGAAAGGGTAGATTCGAGATCGGCCTGTAATTGACTAATTCTGTAGGATCAAGTTGCGTTTTTTTAACAAGCGGTTTAATCATAGCCAGCTTAAAAGTTTTCGGTACATATCCTAGTGACAAAGATGAATTAATGATATTAAGAAGAGGATCTGTGACCTCTGGAAGCATCTCTTTCAGTAGCTTAGTCGGTATAGGGTCTAACATGCATGTTGTCGATTTAGAGGGCATGTTGTCGATTTAGAGGACATGCACGATTTATTTACAGTTTCATGTCAAGGAAAAGTTCCATGTTTACCACAGCACAGCTGTGGTAAACGTTTAAACGAGGTTCACATTTATAACAGTAATCTTGCGCGGGGTGAACTCATTTGAAGTAATTTAATTGTCTGGTTTAAGCCAGGTTTCTGTCAAACACAGCACATCTAGATTACAGCCTGTAATCATAGCATTAACAATGAGTGCTTTTGAAGTAAGGGATCGAATATTCAGCAACCCGAGCTTTATCATTTGTTCATCCGTATTATATCTGTTTTTTATTTGTTGAACATCAATTCAATTTTTAACCTTAGATGGGTTGAAACGTTTTTTTGGATTTCTAAATTCGGGGAACAGACACAGTCTCTATGTGATGATAGCTATGTGAAAGAGTCTCTATGTGATGGGATTTATCTGACCTTGGTGACGTGAGACAGCTAGCAGACGGTCGGTTAAGCCAGTCTGTCTGCTTCCTGACCTGAGCCCCAGGGGCCGGTTTCACAAAGCTATTTTAGACCGGCCTATAGTGTTAGACAAGTCTAAAATTTGCTCATAGACTAGTCTAATGCAAGTTAGACTGTTTCACAAAAATAAAGACTGACTTAATTTAGACCAAAAAAATTAGACACCTTACCCCCAGGCTAACTTAGGTCTAAAGGAGGTCGCACACCGGACGAGAAGCGCAGCGTCTAGGACAACTCGAGGTATCGCACACTGGACGCGCATTTTCTCAGTTTATGGCCAGCAGTATTGTTATGTTTAAGGACATTAGGGAATTCAGATAATGTCTGTACTATGTCATGATTGTACTGTACAATTAAATACAATAGTTGCAAACTAAAGTCTGCAGTCTGAACACTTTACCTCTGACCATCCGTTAACTGAATGAATTTCACCTGAAAATCCGATAACATCAGCAGTTTTCATCCATGCAGCTGATTTCTGTAAATGAATGTAAAACTAAATGTATATTGCAGGACAGGGTGAAGTCAGTATACATTAACGACGAATTGAGACAAATATGAGACAAAAATGTAAATGGCGCTCTGTGGATTTTGAACAAGGTCCTGAGTTGTTGATGGACAGACGCAGAATGGCGCAGGTTTGCACTGCGTTGAGATTTTATGCAACAGGAACTTTTCTGAATGCTGTTGGTGACACAGTGGGTCTCAGCAAAGCTTCTGTGTCACGGGTGGTATACAGGGTACCATGTTTTTGTATCTTTTCTGTACGTCTTTAACGCTACGCTCAACGATCGGATTAACGCTGTTAACTGTCGAAGCAATCTTTTTCCAAATTAAACATTTCTTCTTGTTACTACATTCTCCGCTAAATTTCCCAAGTAAAATGCCCTTGTAACTGTTATACTCCTCCAACAAACACATATTTCCCGCTGGGGTAAACTGCACTGAGTGGTTGAATGCGCTTACTCGATCCGCCATGTTTTTTGTTTTGAAAATGTCTTATTTTACCCAGAATGCATTGCAGTGTAGTCCTGTATACGTATACACATATATACTTCCTTTCCTTACCTTTTTTCTTTTAGGCACATACGTTTTTTTCTTTACCTAATCTCTGGGTTTCTTCTGTTTCTTGTTCTGGTTCTCATGACGGTATCCTATTTCCAAACATTTTTGGGTGAGGATCGATACCTGGAACCAGTCGTGGAGGAGGATCTTTTTCATTTTAATCCGCTTGGCTGGATCCCTCTCCATGCATGAAGAGATCAGATCCCTGCATTCTGTGAAGAAGGGAGAGATGTCCAGTTATTATTGTAAGTGTTATACTTTGTGTAACTGATCATATTATTTTAAGCTGTAATAAAAGTTCCTGTATGACCCGTCCACATGCTCTCACCTTTGGAAATGCCTTCTGTGTACCAGGGCTCACTAAACATCTGACGGAGGTCCCTGTCAGGATACTTCCCAGACAGCATCACAACCATCAGTACGCCTAAAGAATACACTGTTGCAGGCTTGCCATGATACCTTCCATATTCAAACCACTCAGGAGGAGCATAAACTAATGAGCCTGGAAGAAAGAACAAGATTTCGTCCATTGCAATGAATTTGTATTTCCATAGCTTTTTGTCGATTTATTCACCATAGATTTGTAAATAATACGTACCACTGAATTTCAAATAAGGAAACTTCTTCAAGCGTCTGCTACAACCGAAGTCTATTAATTTGACCTGCAAGGTGTTTGGGTTGATAAGCAGGTTTTCCAGCTTGATGTCGCTGTGGAAGACGCCCCTCTCACTGCATATTCTTGCAGCAGTGACAACCTGACGCATCACAGCTCGTGCCGTCGATTCCTTGAGTTTGCCATTTTTCTCCATAAACTGCCACAGATCTTCAAATGCAGTGGGCCGCTCTAAGACCAGTATATATTCATCTGGTGTCTCGTACCAGTCCAGCAGCTTTATTATTTGAGGAACACTGGGACCTTTGTTCATAAGAACCATCATAGCGACCTCCCTTGGAAGGGATTTGTCAAATAGACCCTACAGGAGAGATAATAGTTATACAAAAGTGAGATAATTAGGGGACATGGTTAAATTTAAATGAATTACTACAGAATTATGTCCTGCATTTGGGTAAGTATAGGTTTGAAGAGTTAAGTAATTGAAATACTGGAAATAGTTATTAAAGTTTCGGTCACTTTTACTGTCGACCGGCAAAGTTTTTCAGGGCAAAATTTTGTCATTTTAATGGGAATTTTTGCATGAGGGTAAAGTCACGCGAATTAACTATGCTGACTAACAGAAAGCTGCTTGGTTCGAAAGTTCGTACGCTATTGACAACGGTCATTTTTTGACTGCAAAATTTTGTTAAAATGTCCTATTATTAATGTGACTGTGTACTATGAGAGTAATAAAACGAAGAGAGGAATTGCTTACTTACAATACGGACATTTTCCATGGCTTTTGTCTTCAGCGAATGTTTGAGTGCCACCTGTACACCAAGGGAAAGAAAGAAAGAAATTATTTTTTGTAAGAATGTTTTACAATTAATTAACTATATGTGCAGAGGTCACATGATTCCAGTAATTAACCTTGATGTAACTTTTAATGAATTTAAATTCAACTTCCAAGAGTGAAAAAAAAAAAAAAAACCTTTTGTGAATCAGACAAACGGATCCCTTCGTAGACATCTCCAAATGTTCCTATACCCAGTTTTTTCATAATTTTATAATGCTGCAAGATGTCCCCTGTTAAAAAAAAATGGACATAATACAATTACAGTATAAATGAAATGAAAAAAAAAATGCAGATTAAAGATAGCTGTAGAATGGACACATTATTGTGGTGCCTCACACAACCAAAATCCATCCTCAGTTCACATTTTCATTTGGATAATAAAGACAATGTCCAGAAAAAGATGTTAAAACTGAGGTACTTTTTGTACATTTTATGAGTCATTTTGGGGCTTGTTATATAAACTGACCTGTCTTTCCCTTTGAACTTATATGGATAAATTCATCCTCACTCTTCCAAGAAATGTAATTCGATGTCGAAGCTGAGTTGTTGCTCTCTCTCTCAACAAGCTGTTGGCTGCTGTCATTTCTGCACTGACTCTGTTGGGCTTCTTTGGAAGTTTTCTTGGATTTCCGAGACAAAGCCCATCTAAAGAACCTCCCTTTCTTCTTCTTCTCTACTCTCTCTGGGACAGGCCTTGGCGACATAGATGCAGCAGCATCTTCCTCTACACTGCAACTGCGAGATAAAACACAGATCGAGAGATATAAAACAATTTGAGCAATTTTTCCAGGGTTTCTGCACATTTTTTAAAGGCCGTGTTGCAGGGTTAATTTTTCATTGAATTTGTGCAATTTGCTTGTTGGTAATAAACATTTAAACTGTTATCCATTGTATTTTATGTTGTTTGGTATCACAAAACGTAATATAATACGAAAAAGTAGGTACTATCTTACAGCGGTTTGCAACGATTCTCCTTTCCCCCACAATGCATTGCATTACGTCACCTTGGGGAGAGAATTTACCAAAGCCCGCTTTGAGAGCATTGAGAGTGACTAGAGAGACGAGTAGTAGACGAGAGTATTCAGATAGCGCAGATTATAGATAAATACATAGATATAGATAGATAGATAGATAGATAGACTAGACTAGATACATAGATAGACAGACAGATAGATAGATATAGATAGATGGGCTAACGTTAGTATAGAGAGAGATAGGCAGACAGCCAGATAGCACCTGCCAAACACAGCGACAGACACGCGGCGGCTACGTTTGCAACAACATTTTCACCGGAGGAAGAGATAAACGCTTAGAAACGCCCATATAGCTAGCATGATGCCTTCTATTTCTAGATGACAAAGACAAAGTTTCTTAAACTCTTGTTCTAGAAAATGAAGAACAAAGAAATGTGCATCAGGTGTACTTTATTGTTACATGTTGCATCGTTATATTATAATGCCATCATATTCTGTGTAGGCAATTAGCTTACTGCGCTGTAAATAGAAAAGCCTGACAATATCACTGCTAAAATACCTTGAAGTATTGGTATTCTGCCATGTTTCTCAGTGACACGCCCTCAACTCGTAAATATCGGGGCTTAGAGAAAATCCCGAGCTCCCCACTGGTATTTACGTCATTGTGGTGGCGTTCATGTGCGTTCACCTCGTAAATACGATCTATACGAGATGACTTGAACGCACCATAATACTAGGCTGAGGCCACCTTTCCTCCACTTCTCCCCAACGTGACGTCATCACCGAATTGCATTAAAAAAAAAACGTTAATACCAAAAACGTAAAAAACTGGTCTTTAAGACCATTTTTGAAACATTTTAAAAATGATATACATATCTTGAGTGATTTATGTACCCATTAATTGACAGTGGGCTTTAAAGTCAAATGTAAGGCCTTTTAAGACCTTTTTAAGACCCGAAGAAATAAAATGAATACCATGCATTAGGGGTGTGCAATATTGACAAAATATGTCTCAATCGATATTTTCAAAGTTTTGTTGATAATAATTAGATAACATTTTACTGATTCTGTTTTTGTGTTTGGTGCTATGGCTGGTTTAGGCCTGATGTTGACAGCTGACTGATGATGATATTCATATTTTTCATTTTCTATGCAGTGGTCAGTTCACAGCAGTGACAGAAATTAACTCTTTTTTTTATTAAGGGGTAATATTTGCCATCTTAAATTGATTTCCAGGGGCATTTTCACCTATATGGGCATTTGTAGATGCATGCATCACCTTTTATGTCAAATTCTAACATTCAAATTACATTCTATTAGAATAATACACAATACCACTGTTACCAGTCAAATTAAATCATTAAATCAAAATCCATCTTTGCAGTGCAGAGGTGACACAGAAGTTGGCATCAGATCTAGCATTAATATATTTACACTACATTTACAATTGCATAAAAAAAACTATGAGACTGTTTAATATGAACTGATTTCCAATTTTAATGTTCTAATTAAAAGGTACTCTAAATGTTAAACTAAAACTGCCAGTAGTCATTGTCTTAAGTGAGTTGAGGGAGTCGTTCATTCAACCGATTTGTTCAAACGGCTGATTCATTCGGGAAAGAAGCAAGTGATTGTTCATTGAATCATTAAATTGATTCGTTCAAAACGCGGATAAAAATCATCGCTGTGACTGTCTGTTGCATTGAGACTCTGCTGGCTTCATTTTGAAATTCTCATCAGCAAAATAAAGGGAAAACAAACAATATTGACAATATTGTTTATAAAATTGAACTCACAATGGTAATTTATTGTTAATTTAACTCTTATATAAAATAATCATATTTGCAATTGTGCACGGGGAAACGGAAGTCTTGCTGATGTGATATTGTAGGCCTATGAACAACATAATATGATATAAATATGAGACAAAAACTCATTTGGGAACATAGTCTACCTATAATTGCACACATCAAGCAGTGAAAGCACAAGAGGCTAATGCGATGTCAGCTCGCAGTGCCTCATACATCGTTAAAACAAAGATCACACTATCATAATAGACAATATACATTGCACACAACTACGCATAAAGACTGAACTTAGAATTGAACTGGCATATTTACCAGCTTGCCTCTCCTGCTCTCCTGTTTCGTGTGCACAGGATGTAATAAAGCTGCCGCGAAATGTCACGTGAACAAGCAAATCCACAAAGATAGAATAATAAATAAAAAAATACGCTAATTAGATGGTTCTAATTGGGAAAATATATGTGTAAGTCTTCACCACAGATGAAACAGAAATACTGTTCTGTGACGTCACCTTTCTGTGACGTCACAAGTGAGCAACCGAGGTTATTTTTTTTCGAATGTTTTTGTCAGTGCAGAAACGTGCAAAGATAACTGCTATTGGTTTGACAGAAAATATAAACTTATATGTAAGGGATAATCCACGGCTAGCTGTGAATTTTTTTTATTTATTTTTTTCAAAATTAGTCAAAAGTGCCCCTCTCAAACAAATATCAGTGATAATATTGTGGTCAATAAAATAAAATAAATTTGATTAAAAAAAAACATGACAAGTGCAAAACTAAAGTAGCCTAAATTCACCTTTATTTTTATGTATCTGTCTGTATATTGTTACAAAATATTTCTATTCTAAATAAATACACTTCTTTTTAACTTTTTATTCATCAAATAATCCTGAAAAAAGTATCTCAGGTTATAAAAAAAATATTAAGCAGCACAACTGTTTCCAACATTGATAAATCATCATATTAGAATGATTTCTGAAGGATCATAAGACACCAAAGACTGGAGTACTTGCTGATGAAAATTTTGCATCACAAAAATAAATTACATTTTAAAGTATATTAAAAAAGAGAACCATTATTTTAAATTGTAATAATATTTCATAATATTACTGGGTTTTTTTTGTTTTTGTTTTTTTTTGTTTTTTTAACTGCAGGCTTGATGAGCATAAGAGACTTCTTTCAAAAACATTAAAATTGTAATGTTTCCAAGCTTTTGACTGGTACTGTATATAAAAAAAAATTAAGGACAAAATTTAATGTAGTAACTGCTGAGTATGGAAGCTTATGTGTAGCAATATTCAATTTGAAATGTAATATGCAAAATGACAATGCAATATGTAAAATGGCAATGCATTTCTGTATTTAAATTTTAATTTTCCCATCATTTTTGTACATTTGGTGCAAAATGAAAATGAAAATTCAATTATAAAATTTACATTTGCCATTTCATACACTAGTTTTAATATGTAAATTGAATACATAATTTAACGCTTTATAAGTTGCAAAATTAAAATTAAAATGTATTACAGAAATGATTAGATATGTTTAACATGTTCAAGCAAAAACTGTGGCAAAATTGTAATTTAAATGTTATTTTTTCTTAATTGCATTTACACTCACAGTTAAGACACTTGCAATTGCATTTCCATTAAGTGTCACGCAATGAATGTAGCAAAATTCAATGTGCAATTTGAAAATGCATTCTGAGCCGATCACGTGCCCGCCCCGCCCTGTCAGGGTTTTACTCTAGCGCTCCTCCTCTCCATCTCTCGCTCATAACAGACTAACGGTTTGAGGGGAGTGGTTAAGCGTTTCCCAACCCAAGTCCTCAAACCTACGTCATCAGGGAAGGTCCTCCAATGCAGAGGGGAGGGGCATTTTCAGATTTTGATTAAAGATTACGAAGCCAAAAAATATACAAATTTATTTTGTATATTGTATTTAAAAAGGTACGAAAGCTGTCACTGGGGCTGTACCTTTTTAAAAGGTAACGTTACATTTTTGTACCTAAAGGGTGCATATTGGTACCTTAATGGTACATGTTAGTACCTAAAAGGGACAAATTAGTACCTAAAAGGAACAAAAAGTGTACCTTTTGAAAAGGTACAGCCCCAGTGACAGCTTTCGTACCTTTTTTTCTGAGAGTGGCAAAGGGACCCCATTGACTTCCAATGTCAATTGGATTTTTTCCATACTATGGAAGTCAATGGGGTCCATCTAGGCTACTGGTTTCCCATATTCTTCAAAATATCTTCTTTTGTGTTTGAACAGAAGAAATAAATTCATACAGGTTTGGAACAACTTAAGGGGGAGTAAATGATGACAGAAATTGTATTTTTGGGCGAACTAGCTATCACTTTAATCCAGTGGTTCTCAAACCTGTCCTGGAGGACCACTAACACTGCACGTTTTCGTTGTCTCCCTAATCAAACACACCTGATTCAACTCATCAGCTCATTATCACATGGGTTAATGAGCTGATGAGTTGAATCAGGTGTGTTTGATTAGGGAGACAACGGAAAAAGTGCAGTGTTAGTGGTCCTCCAGGACAGGTTTGAGAACCACTGCTTTAATCTGTGTCCCAAATGATGCAATACACACAATGTACTCTGATAGCCCCTCCCCTCCGCTAAGCTGTGACAGTTGAGTGCAAGTTTTTTGGGGGTTAATTAAAGAGATAGTTCACCCAAAAATGAAAATTATCCCATGATTTATTTACATTCAAGTCATCCTAGGTGTATATGACATTCTTCTTTCAGACAAATACAATAAGAGTTATATTAAAAAATGTCCTGGCTAATCCAAGCTTTATAATGGGAGTGAAAGGCTGGTGTAAATTTGAAGCCCAAAAAAGTGCATCCATCCATTATAAAAATACTCCACACGGCTCTCTGGGGGGTTTGTCAAAAGCCAGTCATTATAGTTTAGAAAGTTTTAAATATGGGTATTTTCCTGACACAAACGCATGGCTTTGCTTCAGAAGGCCTTTACTTTTATGCACGGCCGGAGGATCTCAGACAAATTTCAGAGAGAATCCCACCAGCAAACATAGAATAGGAGCATGGCGAAAATTACATGATACATAACATGATTTCCCTACAATTTGATTGGTTCTTCATAGACAAACCCTTCTGTTACTAGGTACTGTAGAAGCAAACTCTGTTAATGATTACTTCATAATCACAAGGTTTCAAACCTAGTCATCGGTCTAGTTTCATTTCCCATATTTGTTATTTTTACACTCACACACTCAAAGTCACGAGTTTTCGCCAAAGGGGAAACATACATTTAAAATTCAAAAGCATATGAATGCTGTTCCTGCAAGAAAAATAAATGTTAGTTATGATTAATTAAAAAATCCATCACATCCTCCATTCTCAATGTGCTCAGAATTGGCCTTCAGAAGGAGTAGAGGATTTTCGAGATGTCCATGTATCATTTTTCCGGCGCTGTAAGGATCTCTCTCTCCGAGTGCTCCGACTGATGGCTCTTGGGTTGGATCTGGAACCAGAAGTCTTCCTCAACGCACATAAGCATATTGGAAGTAAGTACAAGTATGCACTACTTCTTCCTCCCAGTGAGTCAATGGCTCATAAACACCTTTATGCTGTGGTTTGTTTTAAGGTGCTGTGAATGCAACCACACTCCGGTCTCTGTACTACCCTCCGGTGAACAGCACAAGTGTGAAGGAGAATCAGCTGCGCTGTGGTGAACACTCGGATTATGGGAGCATCACTCTGCTCTTCCAAAGCACAGAGAGTGGACTGCAGGTGAACACCAATAGAGGACAAAAGAAAAAAATAATTTTGACCATGTTTAATGTTGTCCTCTATCATTACGGATGCATGTGACAGTATGTTTGGCTCTGCATGTCTGTGTTTTCTCCAGGTTCTGAACAGGGCTGGTGAATACGTTTCGGCCCCAAGCATTCCTGGAACAGTTCTGATTAACATAGCAGACCTCATGCAGAGGTGGACCAGCGATGTGTACGTGTCTGCGGTAAGTACTTTATATGGCATTTCATTTAATAGAGTGAAACAGTCGGGTTCCGTAAGTAAAAACCTCCATTCATTTTCTCCATAGGGAAATTGATTTTTGACTGTAACCTATAAACTAGTGATGTTACATATCGTCACCTTTCTAAAATAATTGGCCATGTCATTTTTTTTAGGTTTCTTAGAAAACACAAAAAACTGAACCAATAATTATGGTAGAGTAGATTTTCGTTCTTCTTGATGCAGCTGCCATCTTGAAAAGCTTGTAAAACGGCCTAAGTCACACTCTTGACATTGGCCATTATACTACAGGGGTAGAATTGCATGATCTGTTTAACTGAGCATGTGGGTGATTTTACTGAGCAGGTGGCCAGCATCATGAGGAGATGACATATGCAAAAAAATGGCAATTATTTTAAGAAGGTGACGATATGACTCTGAAGCTTCAAAGCATGTATCGAATTCACAGCACAATTTCTCATGAAGCTCCGTGGCGGACCGCGTATAATTTGTTTTCAGAAAAACACTTGATCAATGAAAAAAAACTAAGCCCCGCGCTTTCTTTCCAGTCACGTGAATACTTCATTTTGCGTGGTCGTAATGTTTGATCCCAGACTACTCTAATAGGGTTTATGGAAGTTTTTATTGCCACACTTTAATATGGGAATTATATTATCAGAAAACTTTAGCATTGTCAGGCTTTTATTTGTGCTTAATGGATAAAACAACGGAGCTGCTGCACTACTGGCTGCTCGGCTCAGGGCTGCTATAAATTTGACTTACCACAAGATGGCACTGTTTTCATCACCCTTGATGCTTCAAATCTTTTCCCGAAACAATTATAGTAAAGCTTCAACGATTTAAGAGGCTTCATTTCTCCATATAAACCTTTAAAGGTAGGGTAGGCAACTTCAGAATGGCTAGCAATAGCAAGCTAGCTTTGAAAGCACGAGATCCCACCTTCCTTTCTCCACAGCCACGCCTCCTCCAAAAACTCAGTTTGTGGGACTCGGTGTCTGTATTCAACTTACTCTGAATAGCCTCATGAAACGCGCTGGTGACCTGTGATGTCTGCGCGAGCAGGGTGTGCTGAGGTTTGGAAATACATGTTGACAAGCAGGTAGGACATCCTATTACTGCATGCGAAAAAAATTTCCACAGAAGATATATGTACATGTTTGAATATTTGCACCAAGTCTGTTGGTTGCTATCAGGTTTTAACCAGTATAACAGTATAACAAAAAGTGTTTATAAAAAACTGCCTAGCCTACCTTTAAAGACAGACCTGTTGTGAGTTAATTGATGGTTTATGCTTTTGTTGAAGTCATCTTTAGCATATTCACTTTATTTCTTATTTTTAAAACAATTGTGTTAAACAGTGGAATGGTACTGTTTAAAAACTACATTACCCATGATGCTATGCAGAAAATGACACAAATAGAGCTCTGCAGAAGATAATGTTCACGCCCACGAAGCACCATGAATAAAGGAATCGAGTCGGTCTCCCTCAATATATATTTAATTCATAATTTCAATTGCAGGCCTTGTCTGGCCAAACAAATGTTATTTTCTTTATCAGGTTAATCTCAAATTGTAATATTTATTTGAAATAAAATCCTAAAATATTGCAAACCATAATAAATGTACCCAACATAATTGATGGCCAATTTAATATACCCCTTGGCAATAGGTCACAAGATTAAGTATAGAAAAATATTAAGAGGAAATTTACCATAATGTGTTATTGTCTGCCACAGAAGAAGGTTGGTTTGGTTCAAGACTTTCCCTATGGGAAAAAAAAATATTCCGGAACCAACTCCGCTGAAACAGTGATCATGCACTAATGCAGTCTATTGCACTGGCAAATGCTTGTTTAACTCTTTTCTATTATTGACCCCTCAGGCTCACAGGGTGTTGCTGCCCCCTGCAGGAGACTCCAGCACACGCCAGTCTTTGGCTTTCTTTGTCCACCCTGATGATGAAGCCATGATTTCATGCTGCGATGGATCCGATAAATATCCTCCTGTTAATTCAATGGATTACCTTTTATCAAGGTTTAATGATACCTATGGCAAAAAACAGGCTGTGGTTTAAGTGGAAGTTTACAGTTGTATGTAAAAAACCATAGATATACACACTAGATGTCGCCTTGGGGTTCTAAGCATGCGTCAAAACCGCCGCCATCTTGGAACAGGGGTCTTGTCATAGGAAGTAGCTAGGTAACGCTGCTTTCTCCGCCTGTACTTCGAATTCATGGATGATGCCGGACTTTTGTGCTGCGTATGGATGTTCACACGAACGAAATCTAAACCAGACAGCAAGGAATTACATTTACTCTGTGGATGGTAGTAGTCAAGTTGTTTTTTTTATAAGTTAAGTGTACATTTCTCTGCTTGGAGGAAGAAAATGAACTGTGATTCTCGCACAGAAAATTGAATGTGCTGTGCACTTTAGATATTATTTGAAATAACCCTTGTTTTTAAAATGTACAATATGCAGGAGTTGATCCTCAATACCCACTTTTGGCTGTGTTGTGCTGTGTTTTTCCTAACTTTTGGTATGCTTGTCCTTGCCCTGTCAATCTTCAAACAGTACATCCATTCTTATATAGAATTCCACAAATCCTATGTATGTTTTGCACAAGGATACAGTGGGCTCAAGGGCTTGTTTCTTCCTGGGGATGGAGGTGTGGAAGGACACTGGAATTTGTGAAAATGTCAACTGTTTAAAGCCTTTCTTTAAAGTGAATTTCGTTTTGTATAAATTGTATCTTAATTTTAATCATTTTTTTCATCAAACAATTGCCTGGATTTAGGCCTAATTAATAAGAAGCAAATATAACGAACAGACAATATAATCATGGAGGCGCCCGCGCGGTCACTTGCATTACACGTGAACTGGAGCGCATCTCGTCCTAACTTAACGAAACTCAGTGTATGCCTCACACAGACATGAGAAATACATAAAATACACAAAGCTTGAAATGTCTTTAAACGAAATAATTCAAACCGAGTCAACACTGTAAGAAAACACTAGTTTATTAATAAAAAATCAATGCACGCGTCACCGGATTTACAAATGCACATCTTGCTTGTTGCACGCACACATTATGTCGAAATAACGAGATATTATGTTGAAATAACATTATTATTAATAATACATCTTTTAGAATATTTGATTGAATGCTAAATGTTGCGCTTGTTCAATTTAATAAAATTAAAACTTTAATTGTGATCATTAAAATAATTGAATATTAAATATTTAGTGGCCAAGTTTTGCTAATTTATATATATAAGTAGCGATAGTTCATTCTAAGTTTACTCAAGTGAAAGAATGTGACTAATAAACATAGGCCTATAGCACTATGCATTATATTTTGAAAAAGAAGTAGATTATCTTAATATCAAAACCTTACATTTTCTCTGGACTCGATGATAAATACATGTCTGACCGTTGGAACGAACCAAAAAAAACTAGAAAATCGCATTCATAACGATTTATGGTGATTTTAT
The DNA here is from genome assembly GCF_963993115.1 of Abramis brama. Lineage (NCBI taxonomy): Eukaryota > Metazoa > Chordata > Actinopteri > Cypriniformes > Leuciscidae > Abramis > Abramis brama. Next base: position 38,792,919 of record NC_139971.1, read on the forward strand.
TTCCATTAGACCTTTGCCTACATTGACGCTGATGCATTAAAGAGGAGGGGCTCCCCTGTTCCAAGATGGCGGCTCTATTGACGCATTCGTTCCAATGAACTGCCGTATACAAGGCGACATCTAGTGTATATATATATGATAAAAAACAAAGTGGTAATAATCATCAAAGCACATAATTGGTGGAGCTGAGATCATTTAATATTTTTTCTAAAGAAATGTACAGCACAGTCACTTTTTACTCTCACAAAGGAAACTCAAACAAGCCAAAATTGCCTCATGTATGCACTATTTTATGATTAATAGGATTTCTGTACTTTTTTTTTTTTAAATCACTGATTGAAGTACTAAGAAACTGTGTACATCTAGATTTGACTTTCAACTGAAAGTAAAAAGCAAAAAGATAAATTACAAAATGCGAATCTGGCCCGTTTTTAATTCTATGATACTATGTATTGTTATAGTTATCCTGTGTTGGATATTAATGTGTTTTTTTATTCTCTGCACCTTTATTTACACCTATATGTTTAGTACTGGAAGTGTTGTACAGTAGGAATGCTGAATTGTGGGGCTTTTTAATATGACTAAATATGAAGACAGGTTTATCCTATGAGGTTTGTGCAAATCAGACATGAAATTTACTAGGAAAATTAAAACAGTTAACATCTCTAAACACACATTTCAAGTACAATCCCTGTCCTCAAACTGTAGACAAAAGTGTGATAGTCTGATTACATACTTTGGGATACAGTAACTAAAGTTTGATGAATATTGTTTTGTGTTTGATAAGGAATGCCAATGTATTTGCTAAGAGACAGTAAATGGTTCTTTTGAATGTGAGAAAGGAAATATTTTACATTACATACAACAGACATACACAATACAGACACAGAGAAGAGCTTGAGCTGCTAGAAATGTGCAGGAAGGTCTTGCTGGTGACCTTGTGACATAGGCCGAGTGTCGCCAGGCAGCATCTCCACAGCTGAAGGAACTGCATTTGACAAAAAACAAAGATAAATTATGATAGAAAAATCAATATTTTGTTCCTTGTGACAGCATAGGACTTGGACCCCAAAATGTAAAAGAACTGCACCGACCTTTGGCCTGCACTGGAGTCTCTGTTTTCTGTATCTTCAACCGCTCCATGTGCTGAACCACCTAAAGGAAACAAAGAGGTTAAATAATGAGTAATCAATACAATGAGATTAATATGTTAGAACAATTTTTTGCAGTGAGACAGTACGAGCTTGAAGACATTTCTGTTGTGTTATTCCCTTAAAAAGGGAATAGTTTATAATGAGAAGAATGTCAGCATCAGTTAATGCAGTGCAACAAAACGTTTTATCGCTCAATCAAATGTTTGGGGTCGGTAAGATTTATGCTTTTTAAAGAGGATTCTTATGCTCATCAAGGCTGCATTTATTTGATCAAAAAGAAATGTGATTTTTTTCTATATTTAAAAATGTAATTTATTCCTGTAATGGCAAAGCTGAATTTGCAGCAGCCATTAATACTTTGCTTTATAAAAGTATAATTTCTATATATAAAATATATAATATACAATAAAGTAAACATTTTTTAAAACCTTTTCATCCCCTATTAAGGTAATGAAGTTTCTTTAAATGGGTGTAGGTGCTTAATTAAAAAATAAACTCAATCTACTTTAAGTAAAATACAATTTTGTATTTGTCTTTTTATTTTGGGGTAAAATATGATCCAGATGTTCTTGACAGGTTTTGTGAAATGTACTCATGTCAGATAGCAACAACATCTCTAAGGGTACCTTTACACAACAATGATGTACTTACAAACATAAAAGTTTTGCATATGCGCAGCAACATTGTCAAAATGTTGCCGCTAAAACGACTGAAAGCGATGTATTCTGCTGTCAGGCCAGTAGTTGGCGACGTCACTTTGTAAAGAAACACCACGTGACTATCGTCTGAACACGTAATACGCATGCACATGACATCACCGGTTTCACAAATTCACGTTTTTGTAGTTAACATGGAGACGAAAGCAGTATAGTTTTCAAAAACATGTATTTTGAAAACAGTTTTCAAAGGTTTGCGTTTTCAGGCAATTATTTTCGTGTAAATAAACAGCCAAAATGCATAAAAAGTTTTCAATTTTTATTTTAAAACAGTGTCTGACGGATTAATTTCTCATGACTTTTCCAGTCATTTTTGATGACTGCGCGCAGCGCGATTTTATTCACACTGCTAGGCAGCCTGGACACAATGGACCAGATTTTCCCCTCAAAAAGGGAACTAATCACAGAACGGGTAGGGGGAGCAGCAAGGCGATGACGATGTCTATGCGATACACCGAAGCAGTTTATATCTATGGATCCAACATGGCATCAGACGCGAAGTTACCTTTCGATGCAGCCTTAGATAGTGTTCTGTATTCTGTATTAGATACTGAAAATAACTTGGAAAATATACTCAGCACTGAACAAAGAAATATCCATGACTTTTCCGTTCATTTTTTTCTTTCACATGGGAGGTACATTTTCATAGTTCCTATAACCGTTGGCAGAAGTACCCGCTTTATGGCCTGTTCGCACCACAGGAACTGGGAACGGTTTTACATTTACATTTATGCATTTGGCAGAGGCTTTTATCCAAAGCGACTTACATTGCATTTCAAGGTACACATTTTTACATTCTTATCAGTTCTTGCTTTCCCTGGGAATCGAACGCCATGACCTTAGTGTTGCAAGCGCCAATGCTCTACTGTTTGAGCTACAGGATTACTCTAGGAACAGTTCTAGGAACCGTTTTAGTTATAGGAACGCCTTTTGGGGGACTAAATTAGCTTCTAGGTCAGGGATGGGCAACTTCGGTCCTGGAGGGCCACTGTCCTACAGAGTTTAGCTTTAACCCTAATCAAACACCCCTGAACAAGCTAATCAAGGTCCTCAGGATTACTAGAAAATTACAGGCAGGTGATTTTTTCAGGGTTGGAGCTACAGTGGCCCTCCAGGACCGAGGTTGCCCATCCCTGTTCTAGGTCTAACACAGCACAATAGAAACTACCAGTGACGTAAGTGTACACTGATTGGACGAACGACCGAAACCCGGGCCCTATGCATAGGCAGTCCTGATAGGCCCCCATGTTACTCAAATCCAAAGAGGAGAATGAAGGGTCTGTTGCTACACTCCCTGATGTGACAGTTTCTGAAACTGAGGGCCATGTGTTTCACAATGTTAAGATCTGCTTCTACTAAATCTGACATAAATATAATGTTGACATGATATGTAGCTACCGATGAGCTACCAAGCTACCTATAACACTGATTAGCCTATTATTGCTAATTTTAGATATTATAGCCTATTAATTTAAAATTAAACATGTTTCAAATTAGGCGATTATAATGATGTGTTGTTTGCAAACAGCATTGTTAGTGTACAGTTTATTTATTTAGCCTTTACCTCAGATTACATGTAGAAATTATCATCTGAAAGTATGCTTTGCTCTTTCAATGGGTTGTCTCAGTTCATTTTTAGCACTAACAATCACGGAGATATTCAAGCAATTTAGCATTGTAGATTCCGTGTTCTAGTTTGTGCACTGCTCACCTTACTTTGAAAAGAAGTCAGTTACCAATTGTTTACCCTCATTTTGTTTTCTTTCTTTCTCCTCTTTCCTTTCTTTTTTGGTGACCTGATTTGGCTGTCTTTGAGAAAGACATTACTATGCTCAACTAACTAACACAAAATGCGGATGGACTAAACCATTTGGCACATTAGCAAGGGGTGGGACCGTGAGACCTTAGATAGTCTTTACTTTTTTTAATACAAAATGTAGTCAGTCAGTCAACTAAGTTATTCAGCCAATAACTTTACATTTCATCTGACATTCATTATGAAATTTAATTAGGAAATGAACATATCCAAGTAAAATAAAATACATTCCAGACTTTTCAAGGGCCCTCTCTCCCCTTGGGGCCCTGGTAATCAGTAGCCTACTGGTTTTACTCCCAGTCCGACGCCCCTGACTACCCGGTGCAAAAGCCTAGTCCAGGCCTTGAAATCACACTTTTGAATTTCCCTAACATTTTAGAGATTTTTTTTTTTTTGTTGCACTCACTGCAAAACAGTAGCACGTTGAGAATCTAAGCTGATAGGCTATTCAGTGATCTTTGTACACCGATGTTTGGTCATTCATTGGTGGATCTTTATTTCCCTGCATTGCTCAACTGTTCAATAACGGACTGCACTGCATTGATCAAAGAAGCGAAGATCCTTGCCACATTTTATTAGAAGTTTAGTTGTCTCAAGGGAAAGAATGGGGTTACCTGTCTTGGATTTCAGTGTCTACGAACTGGGAAAGGCCAATGTATCGGATGCTAACTTGGAAGAGTTAAGTAAAGGATTGAGAAAGGCCTTTACCGAGGTGGGGTTTGTTTATCTGAAAAACACGGGCATAAATCAGGAAGAGGTTTGTGATTTTTTTTTTTTTTTACATTCTTGTTACTTAAGAGACGTTCTAAAGGGCTATTGTTTGTGGGCTGTCTATTATTTCTCTGTTCACTGTTTTAGGTGGAAAAAGTCATGCATGTTTCAAAGAAGTTCTTCTGTTTGCCAGAAGACATGAAGAAGCCTTTCAGCAGGGGAAGTTTCTCATGTAATGAGTTTCATGGCTGGATTGCGGTAGAAAATGAAATGCACGTCATTCTCTACATTCAGAAGCATTACTGTAAAACTCACGAATGATGGACATGCACACATTTTAATAAATCTAAATCCTGTCATTTAACAGTCTGAATCATCGTCGTCCCGGTGATCTGAAGGAGGCGTATAATTTAACATCTTTGAGCGCGGATAACGTAAATAGCCTACCAATTTCTTATCTTTTTTTTCTCTCTAAAAATGTATGATCTGTATAGTTTGAATGTGTGTTGTATGAATGTAATCTGAACGTACTACATTCGCCACTCTCCTATGGCCTCATGAGATAGTAAAGGCCGGGTCCATGTGTCATCCAGTTAAGGCCTATTTATACTTCTGCGTCGAACTGCCGCCGTAGCTACGTTGTAGGCTGTGTGTAGTGCGCGTACCCTACGGCGTACCCTACGTGTTGGTTTTAATTTATACTTCTGTGTCGTTGTCCGCGTTGACGCGCACCTAGGGAGCATGTGAAACCCCGAGGGAGGGGTTCTGGCAGACCAATCACAGCGCTTGTGTCCGCGTAGAATTGACGCGTTGTTACATTTTTGGAGAGGTGCACGTCAGGGTACGCCGTAGGGTACGCGCGCTACACACAGCCTACGACGTAGCTACGGCGGCAGTTCGACGCAGAAGTATAAATAGGCCTTTAAGGCCTCATTATACTTCTGCGTCGGACCTACGCCGGAGCCTATACGCCGTAGGCAACGTGTTGGTTTTAATTTATACTTCTGTGTCGTTGTCCGCGTTGACGCGCACCTAGGGAGCATGTGAAACACCGAGGGAGGGGTTCTGGCAGACCAATCACAGCGCTTGTGTCCGCGTAGAATTGACGCGTTGTTACATTTTTGGAGAGGTGCACGTCAGGGTACGCCGTAGGGTACGCGCGCTACACACAGCCTACGACGTAGCTACGGCGGCAGTTCGACGCAGAAGTATAAATAGGCCTTTAAGGCCTCATTATACTTCTGCGTCGGACCTACGCCGGAGCCTATACGCCGTAGGCAACGTGTTGGTTTTAATTTATACTTCTGTGTCGTTGTCCGCGTTGACGCGCACCTAGGGAGCATGTGAAACACCGAGGGAGGGGTTCTGGCAGACCAATCACAGCGCTTGTGTCCGCGTAGAATTGACGCGTTGTTACATTTTTGGAGAGGTGCACGTCAGGGTACGCCGTAGGGTACGCGCGCTACACACAGCCTACGACGTAGCTACGGCGGCAGTTCGACGCAGAAGTATAAAACAGGCTTTAGGCTACCTTTTGCCGCGAGCGCGCTCGACAGTGCGCGAGAGAGACCGAGTGTGTCCGAGCATAATATAGACTAATTTGTTTTTAAATAAATCACAAATTTTAGCATTAGAACAATCTCTGTAGCATATTGGTATCATCTGCAACGTTTTAATTAGTTTACATGGTTATAAAATAAAACTCCAAAATAACCTGCAGGGAACGTTCAAAGAAAACATATTTGTTTGACTGGTTTGTGAACACGTGCGGCAAACACGCCTAGAATTGGGCTTAAATAACCTATGATGATGTGTTTTATAATTTCAATTTGCACTACAAAGAGTGTGTATGTATATTTTTTATTACTATTTATTTATTTTTGGTACATTTCTTAAGAAGCATAATTTATTTTTAGGCTATCTGTTGGCCAGTTGTGGTCTGTGCAATAAATTATCTAATAAATTTAATATAAATCCCTTAAGGGACAACATGATGGTAAAAACACACACAAAAAACAAAAACTATGAAATGAGAGGGACAAATATATTTAGCGTTAACATTAAGAAAATATATCCCTAATATTCGTGATTGTATACTTTATAATCCTCCATTCTCCATGTGCCCAGAATTGGCCTTCAGAAGGAGTAGGTGATTTTCGAGATGTCCATGTATCATTTTTCATGCACTGTAAGGATCTCTCTCTCCGAGTGCTCCGACTGATGGCTCTTGGGTTGGATCTGGAACCAGAAGTCTTCCTCAACGCACATAAGCATATTGGAAGTAAGTACAAGTATGCACTACTTCTTCCTCCCAGTGAGTCAATGGCTCATAAACACCTTTATGCTGTGGTTTGTTTTAAGGTGCTGTGAATGCAACCACACTCCGGTCTCTGTACTACCCTCCGGTGAACAGCACAAGTGTGAAGGAGAATCAGCTGCGCTGTGGTGAACACTCGGATTATGGGAGCATCACTCTGCTCTTCCAAAGCCCAGAGAGTGGACTGCAGGTGAACACCAATAGAGGACAAAAGAAAAAAATCATTTTGACCATGTTTAATGTTGTCCTCTATCATTACGGATGCATGTGATAGCATGTTTGGCTCTGCATGTCTGTGTTTTCTCCAGGTTCTGAACCGGGCTGGTGAATACGTTTCGGCCCCAAGCATTCCTGGAACAGTTCTGATTAACATAGCAGACCTCATGCAGAGATGGACCAGCGATGTGTACGTGTCTGCGGTAAGTTTCTTTATTATAGCTCCGAAAGCACGAGATTCCGGATCAAACAGCGCTGATGCAGAAACCAGGAGATACATTGTGCCATGAATGAACTAGTTATAGACTTTAAGTCCACAGATCAGCAACATTCACCATGTATTTAATGTAGCAACACTAACTGTAACCATGGAAGTTTGGCAGAAATTGTAAAATGCTTTCCAGTGTGTGCGTCACACATCTTTTTCCAGCACTTCAAAACTCAAATATCATCATATTTAAATGTTATTTTTAATGTGATGACCAAAACATTATTTGTTCATCCTTCAAAGATTACCCTCATTTATAAAACTAAAAGTTTCAAGATGTAGGAAAACTCACACTTATTAAAAAAATATTTTTCTTTTAATAAATATACTTTTTTTTATCTTAATATAAGACATAAAGAATATTATTTTTGTTTACTTTTTATTTTTGACTGCTAAAACTAATATAATTAGTTGTTTGCCTTAATAATGTGGATAAATAAATAAAAACAGTGGTTTAAATTCAAACTTTGTCTTTAAAAAAAAAAGAGAAGTTATAGAAAATGTCAATAATTATCCATACCGAACGATATGAAACATTATATCCTGATACATGTTTTCGCTATATCGCACAGCCCTAGTCCTGAGACTTCCACAGAAGATATATGTATATGTTTAAATAAAAATGGTTGCGCTCAGGATGTGAAGCGAGTTTTAACCAGTATAACAAAATGTGTTTATAAAAAAAATATTGCCTACCTTTAAAGACAGACCTGTCAAGAGCAATGACATGATTAATGGTATTTGCTTTTGTTGAAGCAATCTTTACCTTATTCACTTAATTTCTTATTTCTAAAATAATTGTTTAACAGTGGAATTCTTGGTGGAAAACTACATTACCCATGATGCTGTGCAAAAATTGACAAATAGAGCTCTACAGAAGATAATGTTCTCTCCCATGGATCACCATGAATTAAGGAATCGAGTTGGTCTCCCTCAATATACATTTAATTCATAATTTCAACGGCAGACCTTGTCTGGCCCAACAAATTATAAATAATAATTTAATAATATAATAATTCCGGAACCAACTCCGCTGAAACAGTGGTCATGCACTAATGCAGTCTATTGCACTGGCAAATGCTTGTTTAACTCTTTTCTATTATTGACCCCTCAGGCTCACAGGGTGTTGCTGCCCCCTGCAGGAGACTCCAGCACACGCCAGTCTTTGGCTTTCTTTGTCCAGCCGGATGATGAAGCCATGATTTCATGCTGTGATGGATCCGATAAATATCCTCCTATTAATTCATTTGATTACCTTTTATCAAGGTTCAATGATAACCATGTCGAAAAACAGGCTCTGGTTTAAGTGGAAGTTTACAATTGTATATAAAAAAACAAAGTGGTAATAATCAAAGCACATAATTGGTGAAGCTGAGATAATTTAATTATATTTTAAAGAAATGTACAGCACAGTCACTTTTTACACTCACAAAGGAAACTCAAACAAGCCAAAATTGCCTCATGAATGCATTATTTTATGATTAATTGGATTTCTGTAAAAAAAAAATTGTCACTTGTGATTTTTTTGTTTTAAATCACTGGTGTTGCTGTAGTAATTCATCAATTTTAAGAAACTTTGTACATCTAGGATTGACTTTCAACTGAAGCTAAAGCAAAAACACATATTACAAAACAATGCCAATCTGGCCTGTATTTAATTAAATGATAGTTTGTATGTGATGATGTTGTTATTGTTATCCTGTGTTGGATATTAATGTGTTTTTTTTATTCTCTGCACCTTTATTTACACCTATATGTTTAGTATTGGAAGTGTTGTACAGTAGGAATGTTGAATTGTAGGGCTTTTAATATGACTTAATATGAAGACAGATTTATCCTATGAGGTTTGTGCAAATCAGACATGAAATTACTAGGAATATTAAAATAGTTAACATCTCTAAACACACATTTCAAGTACAATCCCTGTCCTCACAAACTGTAGACAAAAGTGTGATAGTCTGATTACATACTTTGGGATACAGTAACTAAAGTTTGGTGAATATTGTTTTGTGTTTGATAAGGAATGCCAATGTATTTGCTAAGAGACAGTAAATGGTTCTTTTGAATGTGAGAAAGGAAATATTTTACATTACATACAACAGACATACACAATACAGACACAGAGAAGAGCTTGAGCTGCTAGAAATGTGCAGGAAGGTCTTGCTGGTGACCTTGTGACATAGGCCGAGTGTCGCCAGGCAGCATCTCCACAGCAGAAGGAACTGCATTTGCAAAAAAACAAAAACAAAGATAAATTATGATAGAAAAATCAATATTTTGTTCCTTGTGACAGGGCATAGGACTTGGAAGTTGGACCCCAAAAATGTAAAAGAACTGCACCGACCTTTGGCCTGCACTGGAGTCTCTGTTTTCTGTATTTTCAACCGCTCCATGTGCTGAACCGCCTAAAGGAAACAAAGAGGTTAAATAGGTGAATAATCAATAGAATATATAAACAATAGAATAGATTAATATGTTAGAAAGTTTCTGTGGTGAGGCAGTACCTCACTTTAATGTTTAAAAAGGGAATAGTTTAGTGACAAGAATATCAGAATAAGGTAAATGCAGTTCTACAAAACGTTTTGTCACTTATTCAAAAGTTTGGGGTCAGTAAGATTTATTTATGCTTTTAAAAGAAGATTCTTATGCTCATCAAGGTTTATTTGATCAAAAAGAAAGTAGTATTGTGAAATTTTCAATATATTTGAAAATGTAATTTATTCTTGTAATGGCAAAATTTGCAGAAGCCATTATTACTTTGCTTAATAAAAGTATTAATTTCTTTATAAACTGTCCTTCTACTGTCCCTAAACTTTTGAATGATATTGGAAATAACTATAAATATATATTTTTAAAACTTTTTCTTCCCCCATTAAGGTAATGAGGTTTCTTTAAATGGGTGGAGGTGCTTAATTGATTTGAAAAAATTGCCAAACATCATAATGGCCCTAAAATTAAGCTCAATCATCTGTAAGCAAAATACAATCTCTTGTACGTATTTAAAAAAAATAATTAATTTGGTGGGGGCAAAATATGATCCAGACATGTTCTTGATAGCTTATGTGAAATGTACTCATGTCAGATAGCAACAACATCTCTAAGAGTACGTTTACACAACAATGATGTACTTACAGATGGAAAAGTTTTGCATATGCGCAACAACATTGTCAAAATGATCCCCACGGATCGGCTAAAACGACTGAAAGCGCTGTATTCTGCCGTCAGGCCAGTAGTTGGCGACGTCACTTTGTAAAGAAACACTATGCGCCTATATAGTCTGAACACGTAATACGCATGCACATGACATCACCGGTTTCACAAATTTACATTTTTGTAGTTAACATGGAGATAAAAACAAACGTGTACTTTGAAACCAGTTTTCAAAAGTTTGCGTTTTCAGGCAATTATTTTCGTGTAAATAAACAGCCAAAATGCATAAAAGGTTTTCTGTTTTTTTTTTTAAAACAGTGTCTGACGGATTAATTTCCATGACTTTTCCAGTCATTTTTGATGACCTGAAAAGGATTTTAATAGAGATTGTATTCAAATTATCAAAATATACTCAGCATTGAACAAAGAAATATCCATGACTTTCTGTGAATTTTTAGATTCACTTTCAATAGAAACGACCAGTGACGTAAATGTACACTGATTGGACGAATGCATGCCATACGAAACACCGGCATCCTCCATTTTTAAATAACTATGTAGTTCTTATAACTGCCCAGTGCAAAAGCCCCTCATGACTGGTCCAGGCCTGGAAATCACACTTTTGAAATTCCCTCATATTTCGAGATTTTCGAGGACTGTGGGAACCCGTATATCTCTCTCTCAGTGTCTGGGTGCAAGTTAGTATCACTCTTCTACCTGCTGTAGCTCCATTTTATTGGCGTTAAGCTGGTCCTGTTGTCTCTCCAGCTCCTCCCGCTGTTTCAGCAGGTCATTGGTCTTCAGGTTAAGGTCGTGCTCCTCTCGAGCGAGATGCTCCTCAAACTCTCTCAACTCTTCTTCCGTGTAGACTGGATTCTGCTCCAGAGTCTCGAGAGGAAGCAGACAAAGGACGTTTATGTAAAAACAATTTTACTCCACCTTTCAAAAGTTTAGGGTCGGTAAGATTTTTTTTTTTAAGTTTTATGTTAAACCGAGGCTGCATTTATTTGGTCAAAAGTCAAATCTACAGTAAAATGGTAATATTGTGATATATTATTATAATTTAAAATAACTTTTCTATTGTAGTGTATTTTAAAATGTAATTTATTCATATTTATTCAGTCACAATCCTTCAGATATCATTCTAATTTGCTAATATGAAAAATTCTAATTATCAATATTGAAAACAGCTGTGCTGCTTAAAATTGTGGAAACAATAATAAAACAATTTCAGCATTCTTTAATTAATAGAAAGTTCAAAAGAACATTTATTTCATCTGTAACATTATAAATGTATTTAATAAATGTGTCCTTGTTGAATAAAAGTATTAATTTCTTTAAAAAAAACCTGACCCCAAACTTTCAAACAGTAGATATCATGAAACACAGTTCACAAATAGGGTCGATTTGAATTTCATGTTGACTTAAAATGTTAAATTACCTCCCATCCACCTGGCTCTTGAAATTCTTTCCTATCTGTGGCAGTAATAAATTCATCTAGTGAAACAAGCCTGTCTCTGTTAGTGTCAATCTATGGACAGACAATACATAATAAATAATTACAAGTGAAACATCTTTGAAATAATATCATTAGCACATTCAATCCCCTGCTATGATGCTCCCACCTCATTCATCACATGCTCTCTCATACGAAGTCTGTCCTCCTCCATTTCCTGCATGTCATCCTCTTCACGCGCGGGATCATAGATCTTCTCTAGCTGAACACGGTGGAGACAAACATCAGATTTAGCATCCCATAAAGCCACGTCATTCTCAAAGATTCTCTATTGTGTTAGCCCTGAATGGAAAGGTTATTAAGTGGAACCTCTTTGGTAAACAGCGCCTCGAGCTCTTGCTCATCGAAGTAGCCATCTCCATTAGTGTCTGTGAGAGCAAATAGATGTCAGAGTCGTGCAGTGATATCATCTACTGTGTTCAGAACGGAGAAGCTCAATGATCTCACCGTGCAGATTGAAGAACGTCTTTGGTTCAAACTCACTGGGATCCAACCCATCGGATTCCTGCCAGACCTCTTTCAACTGGTCTTGACTGCCCTATTTATACAGAACAAATCCTCAACAATGACATATTTTAAATGTTAGGTTTTATGATTCAAATGTAATTTACTCAAAACCTTTAATTATCCAACATTTAAAAATGTGGTGTTAACGGAAATAGTGACAGATCTTTACCGTTCATATTCTGACGAAGTGGAACGGATTATCGAAAAGAAAAAAGTAGGGCAGGTCTTGATTCTATTAATCGGATTGGACGGAGGAAGATCTGAACGCGAACTTGCAGTCGTTTGTAAGAAAGGAGGGGTTTATGTGGACGAAATGATTGGAGAAGTCTTGCATGCATCACATTTTGATTAAAAAATTGTTCACAATAGAGTGGTATGAAGAGGGATGAAGCATTTTTGTAGGCCAACCCTGGTTCCCTTGACCAAAACCCAATAGGATTTTTTTCCATTGATTTTTAGATTATTGCAGAAAATATGGTCTGTGACAAACTTCTGTCTGGTCTGTGATAATCTTCACAAATGAACAACTTATGAATTTTGAAGCACAAATGCAATCGGCAGATTCAACATCATAAATTCAACGTCATCATCACCAAAGCCGCCTTTCCACTGCACACGACAGCCGTTGGACCGGAAGTCATTCATTCATTTCCAATGGAAAATAGTACGGGAGCTGCGCTTCAGATGCGTTGAAATATCTGAACTTCTTCGGCTAGTCCGTATGCGACCGGATGTGAGGTATTCTAATCAAAACTATGAGCAGGAAGCTAGAATATAGAGTTATATATATAACGTTATCCTATATTTTAATGTTGTTCTGTAAACGCTATTTCTGTAAAATGGCGGTTATTAATACTTATGGCAGAAATAATTATTTTGTAATTATGAAAACAATATATTGATTAGCTCTATAAAATATACTATGTTTTTATTTTAAATGTATTGAGGGTCATTTGTTTTGTGTGGATATATTCGTGCATGCATTACATTCATTAAAATCATTCATTTTACCATTGTGAATAGCCGAGGGTAACGGTTGCTTCACGACCAATTTCAAAGTTCTGCGTGACTGCCACTAGGGGGCGAAATGCGACAATCGTATGCAAATGTCATGTGCCGTTGAAAGTTAAGTAAAGACAGCTCTTTCAGTCTTTAAAACATTTTCCCTGAAAGTTCGAGTTATGATAGTTTGCAAGAGCGCGATTGTACAGTAAACACAATGAGGCTGTGAAAGCGACTGAGTAGATGAGTTTACCTGTTCGGCTGATGACATTTAATGTCCTAGAAAACCACTGTAGTCCCATTTAGTCACGTTACACCACAAGTAAAAGTAAATATATTACTGATGTATTTTATATTGTAGAGCAAAACGTGAAAATATCTTGAGCTTGTGTTCACCACAGACTTTATTTCATGCATTTAACCAAAAACCCATTCAAAAAAACCCACTGACTTCAGGAAGATGGAGCCAGAAGTGCTAAAATTCAAACTCATTTCCAGGTTTAGGCCTACAGAAATATGTCATTCCTGCACCACTCTATAAAATCAATAACGTGAATTTAGAAAATAGATTGGGGGAATTTCCATATTAAGCGACTTTAAACATAACAAAGGGTTCCGACCACTCGTGAAAATGCTTCTATTTATAATAGAATAAAAAAATATATAATAGAATTAAGCAATATCACAAACTGGCTAATTTGATTATAACAGTAGTTCAAGAAGTGTGTCTTCTGCTTACAGGGTGATTGATTTTGGGATGGTCTGCATGTTTCTTCTTCATCTCTTCGTAGTGTTCCTCCTCTTTTTTGCGCGCTTCCTCATCCAGCGTCTTAAGATGTTCCCTCCGCTCGAGTTCCTTCATCATCTCGTACTTCTTGAACTCTTCGTGTCGCTCCTTGTCAAAGTTTTCCAGGTCGTTAGTGGCCTTAAAAAAAAAAAAAAAAGGAAACAAGTAGAAAGCAAAATGTGAACGTGTGATGCGGAGACCAACAACTCACTGTGTAGATCTTCACCCAAAATTGCCAAGTAATCTTAAATTGCACTTGGCAAATAAAACTTTCTACTTGACTATCACCTGTAAGAGTCTTGTTAGAAGTCTTCTTCCTTTTTTTAATCTATTATCAGAAATTAAGCTTGGACACATTAAGCCACCAAAACATTTACATTACATTTTCATATCTAAAGCAACTTGTATTGCATTCATGCAGGGCTTGACATTAACTATTTTGCTCACCAAACACTGACTAGTGGTTTTCCAAAGTTACTAGCCACTCAGCATTATCACTGGCCACAATTTTGACATCGATACAATGGGGAAAAACTGCCATAAAGATATTTTTAAATATCGCATAATTTGGCAGCAGATTTATTAGGCTTCTGTCACTTTAAGACCTGACACATGGATCCATTATACTTTTACACATGCATTTCTTTCTCAACTGTTTACGTTCACTTAAAACTGACTGTGTTTACATGAAAACTCACCAAGACAGGCATTTTGACATTATTTTGTGTGTATTTGACTGTTTAAGCGCAATAAGCAGTGAAAAATAACTCAATTTAGTACTGAGAGGCGGCTTGATGTGCGCACACTTTGTGTGCGAGAACAAAATCTGCAGAAATTAGTAAAATTATGCACAATAAGCACAATCTCGCTGAAATTTAAACCCTGTAACACCAACAATATTCATCCAGAGCAAGTGTAACAAGTGATTGAGGGGAGGTGGGTTCATGCATTCCATGGGATTCAAGCCCATAACCTTGGTGTTGCTAGCATCATGCTGTACTGTTTGAGCTTTAGGAACAATACTGAAATGTTTTTGTGACAGGTGCAGTTTCACTGAGAGATAGAGATTGGCTTCTCTCGTATGATGCTGCTTGTGATAAATTACCTGTGATTTTTTTGTCAAAAATACAGAAGGAGAAATCAATAAAATCTTTGTCTAAGGGGGGGAAAAAAACACATTTTTTAAAAATATTTAAATATATAATCTAGTAATAAATATTTATGAGCAGAAATTATTCACCAGCCAAAAATGTAATTTTATGCCCCGAGCACAAATGTGTGACATTTATTAGTGAATGTAGAATGAAACCAACAGGAAGTCTGATTTAGACCCTACCGACTGAATGAGGCGATCCAAGTCATCCACCTCGAATGTGTGCGGATTCATGTGATTCAGATGCTCAAACTGTTTCAGAAGGGCTTGGTGGTCCACTGCCGTACCTTGAGGGAAATGGAAAGCATCTCATTTTTCATGTTTCTTGTCTTTGCAGCAGGCTAGAGTTACTGGTCTATAAAGTAAACCGTGATATGGAGAGTTTGATGAATGACACTCTCAGATAACACATTCTGTATCTTCCCATATCTGTGCTCTCCGAGCCAGCCGACCGTAAATAAAGAAACGAGATGGTGGAGGACATTTCACGATATGCGACAAGGCAATAACAAAAACAGTTGTGCTTGTAAAGAGATTCCTCTGCTACCTTTTTCTCCATTCATGTCTTGTTTGACTTTGATTAGGGTGCGCAGTCTGTTCACTTCTTGCCTCTTTAGCTCATCAAGTTTAGTTCTCACGTGATGGCTGACGAAGTCCAACTCTTTAGCCAGCTTTCCTTGCTGTTTTCGCCAAATAGGGAGTGAGAGGTAAGCAACGCGTGTTTAGACAATCTGATTTAACCTCTGAAAATAAAGTGGTGCAATACCTTGATGTCTTCCATGTCTGTGTTATGAAGTTTCTCTCTGAAATGTGGGTCCTTTTCCAGGAAGTCAATAACCTCTCTGAGATATCGATCATAGTGCAATCCAGTGTCCTAAATGAATTTAAATTAGATGTACACGTTGAAGTAAAAAGGAGACCAGGAAAACTAAATCTTTTTAAACCCACAGGATAATAAACGTTTGCAAAAAGGACTGAGCAATAAAGCCAGTCTGTGTCGGCCAAACACCCCTTTCTCCTCATTGTAAGCATCACATTATACTGTATATAATACATGCTTACAAAACCTTGCTGAAGTTTTCAAACTGTATGTCAGCAAAAAGCGTCACACCCATTCAAACAATAGACCAGCATGTCTCACATTAGTATAAACACTTGTATACTAGTATAAAGGTAAAAACTATTTTTAAATTAAATCACATTACTTACTTCACTTTTCGGTGGCTCCAGTTCCTCTACTGGAGGGCTCACTTTGGTTTTATCCACAGCAACTGGCAGTGCATCCAAACAAGCCCACAGACACAGTATCAAGCAGCAGTGCGACGGTCCCCACATCTGGGAAAGCACATGAACGTCACAGGACATTTTTAATGTTGATAACTTTGTAGACTGAATAAGTGCATATATGTCTCACCCACTTTAAAGGTTCAAGCAAAAATTTAATTTAATTTTTTTATTTTTTTTATCAACTGTTTGGTTATCCATATTCTTCAAAATATCTTCTTTTGTGTTCAGCAGAAGAAAGAAACTCATACAGGTTTGGAACAACTTGAGGCCGAGTAAATGATGACAGAATTTTCATTTTTTAGGTGAACTATCCCTAGCAGCAGGTGTCATCATCATTAGTAAAGTGATGCAAACTAAATACAAACTTGTTATAAATACAAACTAAAACAAAACATTTACGTCATTATCTTTTTTGTTTTTAAAGGGAGCTTAACTACAACCCAACGCGTGACGTCACTGGCACGTGTTAGATAAACCTTGTCATTCTCTGTAACAGGCAAGACATCGTTTTCAATAATTACGAGCAAATAAACCCAAATTATGTGTTCAGACTGAAATCATATCGGTAATCAATAGGTACTAAATGGCGCGAATTTCTTAACTTCTTTTTCTTTGAACACAAAACTATATTACCCCACCATATGTTTCTAAGCATCAGCTGTAACATAGAATACAGCAGCTGATATTGTAAGACGCAACAGGTGAGCACCTACCCTAAATGATCCCCTGAGAGTAGTATTTACACACTCTCTCGATGTAGCTGTCTTCGTCTCGATCAAGCCTTACAGATAATCGCTCTAACAGATAATTTGCAACTTGTTTTACCTGATATGCGCTAAACACAGTTCCTTAATGGAAACGATATAGCCACGCCCTTCGCTCTGGTGATTGGAGGAACCGTAGCGCTTCCTCCTTTGATTTTTAAGTGTTGGTCTGTCATTGGGCATGTTATCTGTCTGTCATGGTAACTTGGCAAGTACGCTTGTTATAAGAGGTACGTGGCGTTCACTTGTCTACTCCACACAGCTCCAGCTGAGTGTCATTCACGCTTCTTTTGGCAAGACGACACAACCGTCACTCAACTGTTATCTTGGTTGTGTTTGTAAGGTGGGTTCTGACGTTAAATTCCAGATGTTAAAAAAAACTGGAACATATATATATATATATAGACACTGTTTGGCTAGCGTAAACAATGGACTTGTGATGACGGGTTTTAACTGTCATCTGCATCATAAATCCTGTAAAAAAATTCAAAAAAAATTTTTTTTTTTTTTTTTAAATGTATGTACACTTATAATACTATACTTACTGGTACTATTATATTACCTTTGCATAAAAAATAAATAAATTAAACAACAACAACAACAACTAGTATCCTGTGAGGATGCTGTGGGAGTGACAGCATCTCTCTATTTTTATCTCTCTTTTTGAAAGTTGTGAGAACACTGTTGTTGTGTTTGCTATTTGAGCAAATGAGAACACAAAAAATATATTTAATGTAGGCTAGTCTCTCATTCACCACTATAGAAGTTTACCCAACTATGAAGACTTCTGCTTCTGTGAAATGCACTAGGGTCAATCAAATGGGTAAGAACATAATGTACCTCAGAAATTAATTGGCCTCATAGGGCTGAAATAGAACAATTTAATATATTTTTTAAACTTTGGTTTTCATTTTACAGTCTGTATCTCTATGTATAGTGAGATATTACTTTTAGATAAAGATGGTGAATTTATGCCATTAAAAAAAAAAAAAACACTCATTATCTTTCCTCTCAGACATACAAATGTTTGTATATGTTCCAAAAACCATTAACGGTTAAACAAGCCTGTAATGAACATGCCTTGAAATTTAGGCATTTAAAGTAGGGTATGAAACCATATTTTTGTGTATGTAACATTCATGATTACATTTTGATAAAAAATAAATAAAATAAATTAGATTAGATATAGATTGCTGTTGTATCCTTAGTGGATATAATTTTGGTAGGGTTAGCTGTGAATCATGTCTTTACAAGATCGACTATACATTTTTGGCTTTTAAACATTTCAGCAGAAAAATCTTCTCAATCTCTTTGCAATGTCTATATCTTGCCATTAGATGGCACTTATAGGCTACCAATAGGAAATACAGGCCTTTCCTAAACATTGCTTTTGAGTCAGTGTTCATGTAACAGTGCTGAAAATAAAGACATATACCCTATTTTAATACACGAACGAATGGATTGATGTCTTTCTATCTGTGATCATACCACTGCTAAATTGTGTTGGATGTTTTATTGTACGACAACTTTCCACTATAGTAGATTGCTGATTGCAGGTTGTTGATGTGTGCTTTTGCTTTGCTGTAGTCTAATGTTGTTTCGCATTGGTTGCTGTTTGCTGTGTTTTTTTTGTTTTTTTTTACTTCTGTTCTGTTTGGGCATGCTGATTTTTTGGCATTTTTTTCTTAAACCTTGTTTTATGACCAGTCAGCTGGTCAGTTTTAAGTGTTTCTAACTTTCTAACAGTTACAGTATAAATAATAAGACCGGGTAGGTTAGTTGGGAAGATTCTTAAGTATTTTTTTAAATGGGTAATACTTTTTTGGGGGTCATGTGTTTGATGCCATCTGCGGATAGATTTTGCTTAGATTTTCCTTGTTAATGAATTATTTAATCTTTATATGATGTATTTTCTAGGTAATGTTGTCAGGAAAATTAGCTTTATTAAGTGCCCAATTATATTATATCTGGATTTAGAGAAGTCAGAAAGATAATTTCAGGTACTGCTTCTGTAAAAACGGCATCATCTAGGAAAGCGTCACCATATCTTTATTTGTTCCTACCTTCCTGACCATATGTTGTTCTCATAACCTTTTGAAAACAGCTGCTGTTTAAAGAAACTTATCTAAAGATGCAGTCAATAGAGCCATCTGGTGGTTTTTGTAGATTTAATCTACGAAACAACAAAGACATTTGAGCAACATAATTAAACTGGCTGTTCCTGCCTGGAAATATATTAATAAAATAAATACTGCAATATAGACCTGAGACCACTAGTAAAAAAAATCATCTATTTTACATATTTCTAATTGAATATATTTTATGTTTTATTGCAATTGTATTGTCCTGTTATAAATACAATATAAATGTATAATAGGGCTGAGTTAAAAATATTCTAGATTTTTTTTCGATTGCTCTTACAGCTTGAATTTCAGCGTGGGATTGCGTGTATTGCACATCATTTTACTCATTCCCTCATATTTTATGCTCATGCAGTACACACATAAAGCTGCCTCTCGGTGTTAAATTGAGTTATTTTTTTGCTGCTTATTGCACTTAAACAGTCAAATACACACAAAATGCCCGTCTTGGTTGAGAGTATTCACGAAAACACAAGTGAACAGTTGAGAAAGAATATACATGTGTAACAGTATAATGGATAAGACCTTGCGTCAGGTCTTAAAGTGACAGCAGCCTATTATATCTGCTGCCAAATTATGAGATAATATTTAAAATATCTATATGCCAGTTTATTCTCCATGGTATCAATGTCAAAGTTGTGGCCAGTGAAAATGCTGAGAGGCTAGTAACTTTGAAAGATCACTTCAACCTGTGATATTATAGTAATGTACCAACCGGTGTTCCCATAATATACAGAATTAGGAGACATTTATTTTCTTTGAATATTTACCATGTAGGCTACTGTACCTGATACTTAGTGCAATTAACCGATATGGAATGGAATTTAATCGAAATCAGAATTTAATTGAATCGCATGCTTGAGAATCTAAACCAAATTGTGAAATTTGCCAATACCCAGCCCTAAGTAGTGTTTTCATGGTAAAAGTTGGTAAAAGAAAGTTGGTAAAAGTCACTAATTTTCAACAATGAAAAAAAAAAAAAATTATATATATATATATATATATATATATATATATATATATATATATATATATATATATATATATATATATATATATATATATATATATATAAAAAAAATATATTTTTTTTTATTGTTGAAAATTAGTGACTGAATGAATACTTTACAATAAGCAAGTCTCTTTTGAACTTCAATAAACGAATGTGCATGTGCCACTCAAATCAGCAACAGATAAAGAAGCAAAGATAATCTAAATCAGACTGTACTTGGTACTTGCTGTTTGGTGATCATGCAACATCAAAACACATTTAAAGTATTAAAGTCATGTGTCATGGGTGAATATATATATATATGCATGTTATAAAAGCTTTTTAGGTTTCTTCTCATCATGCAAGCGCATGTTATCACTTTGAGAAAACAATGAAAATAATATTTACAGATTACTATACTATTTACTGAAAATAATGCTGTGTTAAATAAATTTGTTAAATGGGGTCTAAAAATCTTTTGGAAGGAGGTCTGGAAATTTGAGTCTGGAAAAGTATAGAATTTTGAAATGTAAAATGTGTAGGAACACTGATTGGCCCAAAGCAGACTTCTTACGTCAGCACATCTTACATGATTTTCATTCCGCGTTCACCGCACATTATCTGTAAATTACCGGTAATGTTACAACTTCCCTTACTGGTAAATTGCCGGAACCAATTTACTTGTATTTTTTAAAAGGTCCTGTTCACACATGATCTCTTACCGGTAATTTACCAGTAAAGACTGTAGGCCTGTGTGAAAGAGGCTATTATCAAGAACAGGGGTCAGGAAGTCTACTAGAATAGGTTTTCATGCTTGAATGTTCGAAAATCACATTATTTTTCAGATATTTTGCATTGTTGCAGCACTTCTCTTCCCAGTCTGTAACGCTTGGTTTAGTTCCTGTCTCTGTGAAGACCCTCCTTCTAAAAAGTGCAATGTGCTCGAACTGGTTGGCTGGATCAGTGTGTTGTGATTGGTCAACCACTTTGAGCATGTTTCGTAAATGTCATGCCTCTTACCATAACCGCAAGTTTCAGCACACTACTAACTCAACTCAACCAGGTCTTGCCCCCCTTGTGTATGCCTTGGGCGGGAATTTAGTTGAGGAACATTGTGTATGGAGGTGTTTCAGGGAGTTCAGAAACAGTGCGCACTGATATAGAGAATAACTCTGGAGTGACTTTGTGCTTTGGAATTTTGAACTAATGAAAGTTGAAAATGACTTTGACCAAAAGAGTTGATAGAAAGAGCAAAGGTTGCTCCCTACGTGTGACACTCCCGTATTCTTAATCTGTTTGGGATATGGAGCAAGTTTGCACACTTTAAAAATAAATACAAGTAATAACAAGAGTAGAGAATACAATTTATATATTGGAAATTAGAACTTTCAGCATGACAGTGATCTAAAACACACACCTCCTAAACCAACAAAAGAATGGCGTCAAAGAAAGATAAATGTTTTGGACCTGAATCCTATGAAAATCTGTGGGGTTCTCTTTGGTTTTCAGTGTCATTGCATAGGTTGTTCAAGTCCTTTATTTGATATTTGTTTATTTTTTTTTACATCACAAAAAACTGTTTTAACAGGGAGTGTGTAGACTTTTTAGGTCTGCTGTATTGTATACTTTTTTCAGTAAAAACTTGAGTGAAGATTCGAATGTGGAATAAAATGCTTTAATAATGTTCAAAACCCTAAAACTTTTATTTTTAATTGGAATAGTCACAGATTTTTTATGTAATCTCTTGTTGTATTTTTTGTTGAATATTGTGACATATATAACCATCATGCACCTCAGAAGTTCAGAAATGTTCTGTATTCTATAGAATAAAGGCAAACTTTTTCGTAAACATTTTGAACCAAAGAGCAAAAATGGTGGGAGTCTAATGGGAGGTCTAAGTCTCTGTACTGACATACTTTACTAATACACCGAAGATCAAAAAGTGTGGCGTATCCCTGCAGTTACACTCTGTGCTTTTAGGTGCTACTTCCCATAACTAGACGGCTTCTGTGATGTTGCATGGCTGTAGCAATTTACAACTAAACACCACACTCAGATGCTAAAGGTGCCGTCTGTGCAGGCGTATAAATAAGGCATAAGCCTTTGTGATCGGAATGAATATATGTGGGTCTGAGGAATCGCAGTGAAGTGCTGACAAGGCTGTGGGGCCAAAACGGCCAGCAAGAACTTCACAATGCAGATAGATGGAGGAGGAGTACTGCTTCAGCTCGGCTTTGATTTATAGGTCCTGAGAGGAGACTGTGCATCTTTGTCCGTGTGTGTGTGTGTGTGTGTGTGTGTGTGTGCGCACTTGTGTGTATCCTGTGTTGTTATGAGTGAGATTTATGGATTCTGATTTGATTTCCATGGTTGATGTGACAAACATTGTTTTTCCCTCCAAGCTTCTCTAAAAAAATAAATATATAGGCTATATATATATATATATATGAGAACTGTCTGGAAATTGAAACAACTAAAAATACACTTAAGTTTAAAAAAAATAATATATAAAAATGTATGTAAAATATCAAATCACACGTGATCCTCAATTGTCTAACTGCTTATCACAATAAGGTGACAAAAGTCAGAATTTCAGTCTTCTGTGCTCTCTAAAATGTGCAAATCTAGTATCCCCATTAGGACATGCACAACTAAATTAATTGCCCGGATTCCCTAAGGTTAGCCTATTATAAGTCTTATAAGTATTTATAACAGTTATTATAACATAACATTACCATATTATAACAGTTATAAGTATTTTAGACATCTTTTCAAGGGAAATTGTGTACATACTTCACAGTGCGTGTTTTGTCATATCTGTAAATTATCTGTAAGTTGCTCCGGCTCCTTTGACACGTGTCTGATGTGGGAGGTCAGAGGTTAGTGTGTGTGTGTGTGTGTGTGTGTTGACATGGAGCAGCTAAATCTCCAGCCTCAGGAGAATCACCCATTTTAAACAAATGCCGAACAGAGGAGAGTCTGCTGGCAAAAATAAAATGCGACAGATCTCGTAATAAAACAAGAACCAACATTGGCTTGGGTTTTCAGAGATGGCGAGAACTGAGGGATTTGAAATGTTGTAAAAGTGACACTGAGATGGCGTTTTATTATCGGGTCAGCAAGGTATTTTATTGAACAGATAAATTGCCATATGTATCTCTCTAACAGAATTCACTGTAAAGCATGATCTATTGTGAAGGGTCATTTCATTATGGTTGTTGTAAAGCTGTGCTAGAATTTATTGTAGGAAGTACCGTGTCTATTAATGGGTAAAGCTACAGTAACGTCTTCAGCTGCAGTTCTGTCTTCAAGGATTACCATATTCATCCGTACAGTCACGCAGAGCCGGAGCAAAACCAAAACAATGTTCTAACGCAAAATGCATGCAGTTTTTTTTAAAACCGTTTTAAAAAGTTATAGTGTACCTTTTAGTATTTGCCAGTTAAAAACGCACAAAGAAAACTATTAAAAAAAGTTACAATATTTAATGAAAATTCCGTGCAGATGTGTCTAAGATGTAAGTGTCAAATTAAAGGTGCATCTTCAAAATACTTTGTTTTTCTATATTTCCAATATTGTTTGATTTGTGAATGCTGGTGTGTGTATAGTGTTATTTTTGTGTCAGACGTCAGAAGGTGTATTAATGTTTGATGTGTGTTCACAAAACGAAGATTGTTCATTTTCAGCATCGAGATTTTCCAGCACTGCAGATCTCTTCTTGTGAAATGGCACCTGTCTTTAATAGACTTCTTTTGTGTGCGAACAGGTCTGTTTTCCCATCATGCATTTGCTGTTCTGTTTGGTGTTCCTTTAAAGTACACCACTTCTGCTTTCCCAAGCAATACCTCAAACAAGTCAAACTCAATATACAAAGATCCTCAGTGGATGCTGCTGCTTCAGTTTGTGCCAACCCATGATTGACTATTTAAGGTAATTGATTTTAGGCTACTGTGTGCCCTCTTATCTGGACTGCTTAATCAGCATGCATGCAGTAAAAAAATCTGGCAATAAACAGTAAACACCATGAAAACCAGTAACCTGAAATGCTTTACCAGCAGGTTAACATCTTATATGAGATTAGATTATCAGATATATACACACGACATAAACTTAATATTACAGCTAGCATCTGTGTAAAAAGAGACAAAACACAGGTAAATATTATATGCTAGTCAGAATGTGCAAGTCATGTCATGATTGTGCTTCTTGTGTAACGACACACTAAAACGCCATTGCATTCATGTGTGCATTTGATCATTCCCTGGGAACTGAACCCGTGATTTTTGCATTTGATTCCCAGAGATAAAAGGTTGTATCATGTTGGAGGAACTGGATGAACTTAAACAAAAAAAGTATAAACCTGCAAAAGTACATTTAACGTGCTTCATTTCTTTATTTGACCCTTCAAATTAAGCTTTACGCTTCATGACTTGAGATGATTGGATGAAAGGAACAAACTCGCATATCTGTGTCTCCAAGTTACCTTAGAATTCGTCATCTGGAGCCGAGCGAGGTGTCTATACAGCTTCAATGAGAATATCAAAGGCTCCCCCAAAAGATCTGGTGTCTTACAATAAAACGGAGAAGCTTTTGAAGTGTCACTGTTCAAATATGGCACTTGGCTTTCAAATAATATTCAAGTGACTTGGAATGCTGCTCTCCAGGAAAGGACCGCAGTACATTTCAAATACACGCCTTGACACTGCTGAAGAGTGATTTCACTTGGAAATTGGTAGGAAAATACTAGTCTGACCCTTTTGCCAAATAACAGTTCGCTTTGTCAGACAAGAGACGAATGTAATTTTGCTTTTCTGCCCATGTGCGATTTGTGTTTGTGTGGGTATTTTCAAATAAATTTAAAATAAAAATAAAAAATAGTTAAATGAAGATAAAACTGAAGTAGTATGGTTTGGAGCACCAGGAGAAAGCTATTTTTCTGATCCGTGGCAGATTAGCCCCCTTTTCCTTTTGCGTGGAATCTGGGGTTGTTCTTTGACAACTATCTTAAATTTGAGATTTGTGGTTAAATCAAGTTTTTAAAACCATTTTTGTCCACACGTGATTTAGAAAAAGTCATTCATGCTTTTGCTTTTACAAGGTTAGACTACTGTAACTCACTATACTTGGGTATTAACAAATCATTACTAAACTGCTTACAATTGGCACAAAATGCTCCTGCGAGGCTCTTAACTGGTACTCATAAGAGAGACCATATTACTTTAGCCTTGGCTTCCTTACATTGGCAGCTGATTTGTTATAGAATCGATTTTAAAGTCCCATGAAATCAAAATTTAATTTGTGTTGGCTTGAGTATGAATATGTTAGCCTTACTGTTATCTATAAACTATAGTGTGCTCCAAAACAATGACAAAATCTGCATTTAGAAAATATAGACATTCTAACTTAGTCTCTCACTTCCGCTAATATGAATCAATGCTTTTGATGACATCACCCTTCAGCTTCTCATCAGATTTTCTGTCCAATCAAATACTCTCTAGAATCTAAAGCGTCCCGCCCCCTACATTATACACTGAACAAAATTATAAACGCAACACTTTTGTTTTTGCCCCCATTTTTTCATGAGCTGAACTAAAGATCTAAGACTTTTTCTATGTACACAAAAGGCTTATTTCTCTCAAATATTGTTCACAAATCTGTCTAAATCTGTGTTAGTGAGCACTTCTCCTTTGCCAGATAATCCATCCACCTCACAGGTGTGGCATATCAAGATGCTGAATAGACAGCATGATTATTGCACAGGTGTGCCTTAGGCTGGCCACAATAAAAGGCCACTCTAAAATGTGCAGTTTTATCACACAACACAATGCCAAAGATGTCACAAGTTTTGAGGGAGTGTGCAATTGGCATGCTGACTGCAGGAATGTCCACCAGAGCTGTGGCCCGTGAATTGAATGTTAATTTCTCTACCATAAGCCGTCTCCAAAGGCGTTTCAGAGAATTTGGCAGTACATCCAACCGGCCTCAGATGGTTTCTGACAGTTTGTGCAGAAATTCTTTGGTTATGCAAACTGATTGTTGCAGCAGCTGTCCGGATGGCTGGTCTCAGACGATCTTGGAGGTGAAGATGCTGGATGTGGAGGTCCTGGGCTGGTGTGGTTACACGTGGTCTGCGGTTGTGAGGCCGGTTGTATGTACTGCCAAATTCATTGGCATTGTGTTGTGTGATAAAACTGCACATTTTAGAGTGGCCTTTTTATTGTGGCCAGCCTAAGGCACACCTGTGCAATAATCATGCTGTCTAATCAGCATCTTGAAATGCCACACCTGTGAGGTGGATGGATTATCTCTGCAAAGGAGAAGTGCTCACTAACACAGATTTAGACAGATTTGTGAACAGTATTTGAGAGAAATAGGCCTTTTGTGTACATAGAAAAATGAAAAATGGGGGCAAAAACAAAAGTGTTGCGTTTATAATTTTGTTCGGTCAATCGGTCAGTTGTTCACACGATTACTATTTTCTACATGGTGAATCGGGGATAGGGAACGATTCAGACAGTGTATGCTTTCCATTGAGGCGAATGAAGTCTGGTTTCACATTAGTGTTATACGAACCAATGCAGTGCCACACAGTCTGCTCCAGTCCACAGACACGATAGCATAGAGCGGATCATATGATCGACTCGAGGCAAAACTTATCTGACCCATCTGAATTCTGCACAGAATGCTGTATTTTAAAGCGATATGGAGGAGAAACGTTTAGAGATTAGGTTGGAAACTGTGGCGTTACCGAGCTCAACGCCTCTGGCCGAGGGGGGAGGTGCTGATCGATATGTCCCGCCCTGTCTTCCTGATTCAGTGAAAATTACGTCATCACATTGAATAATGCTGCGCGTTTCAAAGCACTTCAGTGGGCCTTTAAACTTTTGTTTTTTGTCTGTAAATCACTACATAACTTAGCTTCCCCATATTTGGTGGAATTAAGAAATATGAGCCGAAACAATTTTTAAGGTCAGCTGACCTTTTTTACGATTCCTGGGACCAGACGAAAAATGAGTGGAGATCGAGCATTTGCAGTGGCGGCTCCTAAACTGTGAAATTATTTAATTCTTTACCTCAGATTGGCACCCACACTAACTAAGTTAAAAGAATATCTCCTCGCATTAGCATTTGATGTGGCAGGGTAATCAAAACTGGTTGTATATTCCATCTGTGGGGTTTATTTATTTTATGTAATCTCTGGTTTTATTGTTATGTTTTTGTGGTTTATTGTCCTTGTATGTGGTTTTTAAAATGTACAGTACTTTGGTCAATGGGCTGTTGTTTAAGCATTGCATCAATAAATACACACAAATACGAATTTCAGCACCATTTAACACCAAAAAAGCAGTCGCTTGTGTTTCTGATGAGAAATCTCTGTAGCATTGTCGTGGTGTATACGTTGTCTGGTCCTTTCGACAAACATTTTCTGTTTTCTATCACCCCTCATCTTGATGTGTGGCTTTGTGTTAACTTAATGGGCTGGAGCTCTCCTGCCCTAGAGCACTGACTGTAACGTTTGACTCATGGTACATTAGACCTGCAGTGTTAGCAGTGGGTGGAGGAAGAGCGAGACGGTAGAAGCATGTGCATTGTTAAGTCCTCTCGAAATGGGTCAGGCCTCTTAAACAGTCTAGCTGTGCTTTTATTCCGTGTTAGTTATTTGTTAGCCTCTAGAAATAGATTTCAGACCTGCAGTGCATCACGGCGTGAATCCTGATTATTCCAGACAATAAAACAATTGCGAACCATTTGCCAAGGTAAAGGGCAGCGGACATGGCCACGTACACACACGAACACACACCTGTGTTCTATTCATTATTGTTCCTCCCAAATGCTGGGAACACATGCAGGATCAGCAGTAGCGGTCACAGCTCCTCTCATTATTATTCCATACAAAAACAACACCGACCTCACATCGTTCCCTTCATACACAGCCAGTCAGCTTACAAAATAGGGTCAGGCTTCGTAAATGGAAGGCCATGTTCTAGTCTCTCCCGCACTGCCAGTATTGCCCAGTGCAATTCGCCTGTTCACTTTTCTGGCTGTCCAACTGACCGTTTACACAGGCTTTGAGCTGCAACATCTATAAAACACCAGAGTGATTCTAGCATGAGGGGAATATAGCTTGGCAGGCACTGTAATTAATTAAGTTTCCTTTTTAATCTACATGTAGTTTTATGATGCTCTATCAGAGGACTTTGCTGAGAAAAATCTGGTTGGCAGAACTTTAGAGGAGCGTATAAAAAAGAGTGATTTTAGAAAGGAATTTGTAACAGACCCTGTGGCCTACATTACATAATACGTTTTTTTAAAATGATATTCACGGCTCATATTCGTGGCTCTTGATCTTCATTCCACCTTAGTCGGTTATTCACTTAATCATATAGTAAATTAATGTCATTTTTCACCCCGGGTAGGTTCCGTTCTCAATTAAGATAAATTACTTCCGTGATGAGTCAGTTCACATGACTGTATCAATATCTGTCTCTCACCATCTGTTTTGAAATGCACAGGGAATGGGTGTGCTCGGGATGGGTGTGCAATCTTGCTCTGAATGGAAGATTGCAATGACAGTGGAGCAACAGTTTATTGTTGAGCAGGTTTGCTTGGGTAGCCTAATGATGTGTAAAAAAAATATATTGTGTCTTTGTGAAACTCTCAAGGGATGTAGTCTATCATAGTCAGGGTGCAGATGAGTCGCAAGTTTGATTTAGAACACTCGACATCATCAACTCCAAGTATCAGTTCATTCAAATTAGTTCTGTTCATAAATGAGTAATTAATCTGTGAGAGAAAGTTTGCAGATAATCAACTGACCCACCCTTGGGAAGAAGTAGTTCATATTAGCATACTTTTAAAAATGGAAATAATATAAAGAATATGCTTAAGCTGAATGTAATGTTTTCAGACACAATAACATTGCATGTTATTTGCAATTAAAGAGCTCATATGATGCTATTTTAAAAGTTCATTATTTTGTTTATTGGGAGTGGAAAGTATCTACTGACGACGCGCAAATTAAAGAACACAGACACAATCAGTTCATTTCCATGACAAACGCAATCTACCAGGTAGCCTCTGGTTTAAGACGTGCTTTTTTTGCATTGCCACCTCTCATGTGACTTTCCCCCATGCATTCTCAATTACCCCTATCAAACCCACCGCATGCTTTAAGGGCTCAGATAAAACACAATGGGCTCAGGAGAGGCAAGAGAGACACGCCGTCCCGCTGTAAATTTACCTGCTGTTGTTTTAAGAAAAACGAGTGGTTTATACACCTTTTAATGTCTCATTTTGTAATATTAGTGTTTTTTTTTATTTTTGTAATACGATTTATGTTCTCATCCAGTTGTTTGAGGAGGCACTGCCTCCCTTGCCTCCTCAGAGGAAACGCCCCTGATTTCTAATTTATTTAGTTGTTCATGGCCGGCGTTGTACCAGGCCAGGTTCAGGAGGCTGTCCTCCGTAAAATGCGCTGTGCACAAGATAACTTTTGGGCTGTACTCAGGAACGCCATTATAAATAATTGTTAACATCTGATTCCCAATTTCATCACTTTTCAGAAGGCCAAACAAAGGGGTTTTACTTTCGCAAAACTTCCTTTTTTCAATCCCTTTTCAGAGAATCATAAACAACTGGAAAAGACATGAGGGCCTTTGAATATGCTTGTGAACAATGAGCCTAGGTTTGCCAATGGTTTAAATCTTTGTTCTATCATGATGCTTTTAACTTAGTGCTAGATAATGGAAAAAGCCAACTTAATCTTAAAAGTCTGAATTAATTAAATATCAAATATCATTAAATTTAAAAAAGAGCTAATATATTGGCTTATAACTGATAAGGCACTGATATATTTTGCATCCCTTGGGAGTACTCCACTCATTGATTGTTGAAAGCATAATAAAATTGGCTAAAAATATGTCATGACATATTCATCAACAAGGAGTGGATGTGTATGCGAAGGATGTGTATTTAAAAAAAATTTTTTTTTTTTTGAATGCTTAGATTTCACAGTCTCTGTGTGGGCCTAATCAGATCAATTTTTCATCATCTCCAACAGGCTCTCATTAAAACACCAAAAAAGTCTACATTTTGCAAAAGTCTACTTTTCTGTTTCATGTAAAAAAAAAAAAAATCCCCCCCACTCCTCCATACAAGGCACTTATGCCACTTCAGGCTCTTTGACAAATTTGTCAAATGTGATGAATCAGTTCCTTTGTGCTAATTAGAGAATGAAAAATTAATTGACAGCGATGCTGTTAATTAAAATACCATAATGTGAACTGAAGTGTGCAACTCCAGCCAAGGTTTTCCACTATATATTGGCTGATGAGGTGCAGTTGAAAGCTAGTAACCTTTTTAAAGAACAGAGACACAGACTTGCGCTTTGATACAGTTTCATATGTAGGTATCAAACCCTCTCTGCCTCTCGGACTGTTTGATTAGCCCTTCTTTTAGATCCTCTGACTTCACAAAAACAAAAGTTTTTAACTACCGTGGGGGATTATACTACAGATGAATAAAGCGAGGGTGCTGCAAGGACATGGTAAGCAGGGCCATTCAAATCTAGATATTAACCTAACACGATTTTCCAATTGACCCAAGCCGAATGAATGCTGCAAGTCCCATGCAGCGTTACAGAAGTGACTCAGATGTCTTTGAAATATGTCTCCCTTTAGCAGTCAAACTGATGCTCTGTGACATCAGCTTCTCTGAGACGGTTGATTGCAGCATGTTGCTTGAGAATTTTGATGGCATAAATGTTTGCACTGACATTTGGGATAAAATACCAAATCTAATGTTTGTATCCCGCTGTGATTTTGAACAAAACTTTCCCGTGCTAGTCCAGGATGTTAGTCATCCTCGGAGCTCTCGCGCAATTGTTTTCGCAGAACTCAGAATAAAAATTGGCAATGAATCTATCTTATCTTGACTCTTGCTCAAAAGTTTATGATGAATTGGCCAAATAAGCCTGTGTTTTTGCTGCTTTGTGCTGAGTTGAATGCTAATGATCTTTTACCTCAAGTATAACAGGAAGAGTGGAACTCAGGAACTGACCTTACTGTATTTGAGATACTGTGAGTGTTCCTCTGGGATATAATTAAACTTCCTCTTCAAAGCTGACATGGCACAAACCATCCTGCATCGAGCTGAGCGGTTTCTAATCAACCCTATAGCGTGCTCTATGTTATTTGACTGGGCAGTCAAATTTAAGCACCTTCTTGACCTCCAGTACAGTGACCAGATCTCAACCCCAAAAACAGTTATTAGTCAATGTTATTCAAGTAAACTGGCAGAGAATTTCATGCAATGCATTATTGCGACTAATAAGGGTCACATATTTTATGAATGAAGTGGGAAATGTGAAATATAATTGAATAATTTATCAAACTTAATGATTCATAAAGCAATCATTTTAAATTGTCTTTGTATGATGCCCAGTCAGCGTGCTCGCAAATGTGTTTGAAAATATGGCGTTCTGCCGGCGTGCAATTTTTATGCAGTTTTTCTGGAAAATTCGGACATGCTATGAATTTATTTTCATTCTATTCACGGGAAGTCAGTAGTGTCCCATTTCTCCCGGGGCAAACAAATCTCAATCTGACATTGATTTATTGACTGAAACTGATGGACTCAAACAAAATGGGGAACTTTCAAGGTCTCAGTGCGGAGCCCGATATGAAGAAGGATTTTCCTGAATCACAGTGACCAATAATTGTGTTAAAGGCCAGTTTGGGCCAAGGTCTGGTCACTGTACCAGAGGTCCTAGTATCTTTACAGTACTTCTTAGTTAGATATAGTTTTTGAGACATATCAGATATATTTGATTACAATTTAGGCATAATGTATTATTGAAAAAAAATTCTTTCTTTTTTTTGTAGAAATTACTACAAAAATGTCATATTTGACCCTTTATTTTGCCAAAGACAAAATTAATATAGAAAATAAAATGAATAATATTTAGTTATATTATATATATTTGGCCTCTTGAAGTTGGTATTTTTGAAAAGCACTGTTGAAAAAGAAAACATTTTAATGCATTTTTGAGTTTCAGGCCCTACTTTGTACTCTTTCGTAGAATGTGCTCTCTGTATCCTATGCAAATACTGTTTTACAACCAAGTAAATGTGTTGCTACTGGTTACCATCTACACTGGATAATGGGATTTCAGTGCACTTGTTTGGAGAGAGCTCTTCTTGTGATCTGCTTTATCCCTGTCTATATCTTCCTCTGGGTTTTCAGTTGGATAGCCTGACTGTTATGGCCTTCCATCCTATGTATCTCTGACTCCAATACAATTTATATTTCATGCATTTCAGAGCCTTTAAAGCAATAAAAGATAGCATAGCTGAGGTTTACATTGGGCCACCGAATCCCCAGATGTTTGGTGATTTTCATGCTCCCTTAGGTGCTTCAACATGTTTTGTGTGAAGGATGATCATTCCCTACACGGGTGAAGGTAAATTCCACAAATGGTTACACTATCAGAACCTTTTTTACTTTAAGAAAATGCGTTTCCCTTTGAGAAGACAAGATGTTAAATCAAGAAGATTACCAGCCCATGAACAGACATAAATAACATTTTATTCATACATTTTTTATTACAACAGGTCATTTTAAATAACACTTAATACGACATTTTATGGAGCTGAAAAGGAAACATCTATAATCCAACTGAGGAGGACAGAAAGCATTAATTTTGTAAAAATGTTTTTACAACTTCAATGGAAAAATGGCTCATTATGTTGGGGGACATACCCTTATTTGGCCAACTCACCCTAGGGGCCCTATTTTAACGATCTGAAACGCAAGTATCAAACGCGAAACGCAAGTAACTTTGTGGGCGGATCTCGCAAGTCTAAAATGGGTTGGTCTGAAGTAGCTTCATTACTCATAGGTGTGGTTTGGGCGTAACGTGAAATAAACCAATCAGAGCATCATCTCACATTCCCTTTAAGAGCAGGCGCGCTTGTTCCATGGCGGGTTGCTATTATAACGGCGGATTTGCCAGGAGTGGTTCACAGCCGAGGAGACCGACGTTCTCGTCAGGGCCATAAAACACAGAGAAGTGACATTGGGGACGGGAGAAACCCACCCAAATTAGCTTTGGTTAAACAGGCGTATAATAATTTGGGTAAATGTGTAAGCTAGATTTATGTCTATTTTTTTCATGGACACCATGGACACCACAATGATTTCCCTCGTGTGGAATATTTTTCCTTGTAATTATGTATAGTTTGCAAAAATGGGAACTGCTGCGTCTGTGTAGATGAGAGAAGCAAAGTGTATGTGCATTAGTGCACACGCTACATTATGGCCAAGCATGCGCAAGCTTCTTCGCCCGAAAACGGGCGAAAACTTGAACGTTTCGAATTGTTAATTTTTTTTGCTTCATCGGATGGGGGTGAAACTTGGTGACTTTTCTTTTATTACCTATATGAACACACAAAAAAATCAAGGAGATGATTCTGATATGTTAAAGGGTCGTAAAAAAAAAAGTCACACTTAGCTTCCTCCCGCCCGAAAACTGGCGACATAGGAAATGAATGGGAAATACGAAAAAATAGGAAAACTCAGAAAAACTTTTGGTGGTACAAGCTACAGATCAGCCACTGTGCTGAAAAAAAGTGTACAGCAATGAAGGGGTGACACTCTAAAACATCAAGAGTGCAAAAAAGACACCCTCCCCCCCCCACACACACACCCACACACACAAACACACACACAAACAGAGAGAAATGAACTGGTAAGACTGAAACAGCAAATTTTGCCCCAAACTATATAAAAATTATATAATCATAATAACTCCAAAACTATAGCAAGGAGAGTCAAAAGGTAGGTATCGTTTGAAAGAACTCTTTTTAAATTTTTTGAAAATATAAATTACATTACATTTGGACATTGTCCTGCCAAGAAACGGCGGATAAAAGACAATATATATATATAATTTTTATTATGATTTTGCATATCTTTCTTATTTGTCATGGAATAACTCAGGAAGGAAATAAGGTAGGAGGAAAATTCTTTTTTAGTGAAGTCCCCCTACATGTTAGCTGCATCTGGATAAAAAAATAATAATTTTTGGATAAAGGAATCAAAAATTACAGCATTTTGAAAAGAGATAGCCTTTTTGTACATTTTGGGCTCATTTTAATTGTAATAATATGCTGTAAAAAATGAAGTGCCATTTTCAATTATCTGAGAATGTTTCATGAGCTGTATGATGTTTTTGACACATTGCAGTACATTATTTTATAGATTATGAAAAAAAAGAAATTCTATTTATCAGCAAATAACTCAGCAATACTTAAGAGTTTTTCAAAGTGGATACATTCACTGTAAAGTTCAGACTCTAAGCTTTCAAATGACATCAACTTTGTGTTAATCAAGGCAAGATTTTTGAAAAATATGGTAATGAATATTTTCGCAGCTAGGTGGCGCCTGCTGGCGGTACACTTGGTTTTAGAGGGATTACTCAGCACTCGTTAGGAATTAATAAATGTAATTAGATTCATTAAAAAGCTGAGATCCTAAGCTTTAAAATGATATATAATTTGTGCTGTTCCATTCAGTGGTTGATTAGTAATAAATTGTTTTCTTTCCGAATGGGAATAAATCAAATAAATAAATAAAAAAGCTATAGGCCGCCTATAGGCGGTTATAGGACATGACATAAATTAATAAATTTTGAAGCCACTAGGTGGCGCTCTTCTCACTTGAAAATTTTTTTTATTTAGGCCTGCACTCTAATTTGATGTGAAATGTTGCATTTATTGAAAAATAAAATAAAATAAATAAAATAAAAATATATATATTAATTCTAATGGAAAAAATAGCTCATAAAAATTATATAATTAATGCAAAGTATCATAATAAATTATAAAAATTCTAAATAATAATCAGAAAACATTATAGAACAAAAATATATTTGATTGGTTATCCTGGGAAAAAGTAAAGTAACATTTTAAGGCTTCGCCCGTTTTCGGGCGGGAGGAAGCTAAGTGTGACTATTTTACGAAGAAGCCCAGAGGGTTAAAATAGCATCTGAATAACGTGCCACTGACTTTAGACTAGGTTTTTCCTGGTCAGTGGCGGAATTGTTTTCTGAAACTGCAAAATAGCACCAGGGAACGTTTGCGCCGGAACACGCCTCCTCTTTTCGCTGAACCGTCCCCGGGAGCGCAAGTTCATTCCCTAATTTACCGACGTGCGTCTGTGGAAAATAGCAAAATAGCAATGATACATGCGTCGTGTATAGAGTCAATTGCGCTGGGTGCAAGATAGGGCCCTAGATGTCCTAGATATATCAGCACAGATAACACCATCCGTTGATTTCGGACACAAATCTTGCCCTTAAGGCAATTACAGCCAAACAGATTTTATTTATAGCTGTGATCAGTAAATATATACAGAATGCTAGAGGGAAGAATGCTTCTGACTTCCTCCTCAAACTGTTTCACAACAAATGAGTGAGTAATAGTCATTTATTCCATCAAAATTCTCACCCACTATTGCAATCAATGCATGAAACATATGGCACATTATTCTTCTTTATTTCAGTCAATGCATACAGTCATGCAAAGTATTAATATTTATTCAAAATGCCAAAAAAATCAACACTGCCAAATGACTTTTGCTCACAGCTGGGATAGTCTAGAGATCATTACCCTTCCGTTTCTAGCAGTTGTGTTTTTGAAAGCCACTCAAAATAATTGTTATTTTCAGGAAATTAATTATTTAGGGTGTCATGTTCTTTTACTACAATCAGCCATGTATGTTGAGTTTGAGAGACGGGGAAAGGCCTCTGACCGAAAAGGCGTTTAATTCGTGGCTTTACTGTAGTGGAGGACTCTCATGTAATGCTGATTGCATTTCCTGCACCTGTCAGAGAAGAGCTGTGCAGCGATGGCTTTAGATTAAAGCGGCTCTCTAGAGGAGCTGAGGAGAGGACTTCATTAAATCATTGACGCGTCTCCTCTCTCCACTGCATGGCATTAGATTCAGACATGCCAACCTTCCTCTCCAACTCTCCAAAGCACTAACCATCTGTTTCTTCTGCCCACTCTGCCTGCCTTTTTTACTGCCACCATTAGAACTTCATCTCCCTCCTACATAAACGGCAGCATATTTATAACCCAATCTGGTCAAGTTAGGGTAATTAGTTACAAGATGAAACATGATATAACTGTAAATCGTTCATGTTTCATTGTCAGAAAATACACAGAGGACAAAGTTGGCCGTGTCTTGCCCTGCTAGGAATTTTTTTTTTTAGAATTGCGAGGTATTGCTTTTTGATTTCTACTTAAAGTTGGCATGAGATGGATATTATTGTTATGTATATCCAAGTGAATGGATTCTTGAACAAGAAAAATGCATTACTGGACTTGATTGGATCGTTAGATGGTTGTGGTTTGCTATTGATTGATTGATCTCATGTGAGTGACAGATTGTTCTGCCGAAAAACACACCATCGCTGCAAGAGGGAGGGGAAGTTATTTTGATTTGAAGATTTCAAGGAGTTTTTATGAGGAAATTTTCCATTAAATACAAATTTTCCATTTTGATTTCATTGTGACTTTAAAGTGTAATGAGATGATTTGTACTTTCTTTTGTGGAGCACTAAAGAAGTTTTTTTTTTGAAGAAGAAGAACAACAATTTGTCTTTCACTGACTGTGCATGTGCGCAAAATTATGTGTGAAATCTGTGTGCAGACATTTTCACGAACAAATCATGATTCGCCAATAAATTTTGTACATTTTGAAAAAGTAGGAACAACTGAAACCACATGTACACAAAAAGTACTTACTCTGGGAGGCCTTAAAAGAATTAAGTTGAAATTTTATACATAGAAATGTAATATTGAAATGGTGAGAAGTTGGTGGAATAATCCACATAGTTATTATTGAATGAGACAAATTGACTTTCTGGACCCCATTAACTTTTATTTTATGGACATAAAATCAGATACAATTATCAAAATATCTTCAGTTCCACAGAAGAAAAGTAAAGTCACACTTATTTGTAATGACATGAGGGTGAGTAAATTATTTTTTTTTTCTGGTGTACTGTCCCTTTAAGAGTAAAGTACACTGTTATCCAATTACCAGTGCTGCTGGCCTACAATTCACCTAAAAAAACGAACAAATGACAACGTACTGTAGCTATCCGGGCACAACACCACTCAACAGAAGTACAGCACTACACCAACCTATTTACACAGATTGCTGAGGGATCCAGGGTTAATAGCAGTGTCAAGTGTAATTTTAATGAAATGCTACATAGCCAGTGATCAATATGTGATTACCCTCAACTTAACAAGGCATAACTTAGACCCCCAAGCTGTCATGAGTCCCTGAACGAAAAATAGTTTAGTGTTTTTAAATTACTCATACATACCAAGTGTTTAAAATCAATAATGGAGCTGGAAGTAACAATGTACACAGGAAAACAAAGTATATACCTAAAAATATGTTAAAGTCAACCAGCTGAAGAGTCAGAAAAGTTTGCTTTTTGAAATTCTACACTATCACTCAGAAATGATACCAAAAAAAAACCTGCATGAAAAAAACCTCATTCTTCTGCAGAACACAAAAGAGATTTTTTGAAGAATGTTTCAAGTGTTTTCAAAGGACCACATTGACTTTCATTGTGAGGAGATATCATCTTTTGTGTTCCTCAGAAGAGAAAGTAAAACCGGTTTAGAATGACATAAAGGTGGGTAAATGATGACGTGGAATCTATTTAATGATTCAGGAAAGCATTTGACTTCTTTTATTAATTTAATTTTTACATTTCTTTATCATTTCAAGTTGGAAATTTTGGGGGTATTTTTTTTAGAAAGAATAACATGCATAAATGTTGTGCAGGTTTTTTTTTTTTTTTTTTGCACCTTAAAAGAGCCAAGAATCCCAAAAAGCATTTTTCTGCCAACCAAATGAATAAAAAAAGCTTAAAGAAGACCGCTGATAATAAAGCCATTCAGCGACAAGGTGATGGGGACACCTGTAGAATCACTCATCTAAATGTGTCTGCTTCAGATCTGGTTTTGCATATTTAATTAAATAGCAACTATAGAACAGTAGGAAATGCTGCAGATGACACTACTGTCAGTATTATATTATTATAAAAATATATCATGTTGACTACAAAACAAGAGGATAACACGCATAATGCTTAAAGTGGGTGAAGTGCACTGCTCTGTTGTAATCCCGTGGAAAAAAGTGATTTTGTGACATTTACTTTCTCATATATTATTTACTTTCACTTCGAAACTGTCAGATGCCATTTGCTAAAAAATAAGTTATTTAATCATAAAAATGTCAAATTATAATAAATAATTCTAAAATGAAAACATTCAAAATAAAATGCCTACTAAAAAAATTATAATTTGTTTACCTGCATGTCATTTGGCCATTAACAAACTTTGGAGAACTGTAAACATGCAACTTATTGAAATATTAACTTAAAGTTCCCCTGTTAGTCAATAACATTATCCCTTAAAACTCATCTTTGATCACCAAAATTACATATTTGATTTTTTTTCCTTGGTTACTTTACACCCTTGCCTCATTTAGTACACGGGGATCCGTGAATATGCAAATGAGCCCCGCCTCCACTCACTCGCACCAGCTCAGAGATCCACTCGTTGACGATCACACGTTGATCTGATTGGTTACAAGGTAGTTTGTGACGTCAGAAACCAGCGATTTCAATCCGCGTTTTCGAGACTGTCTTTGGTTCACTGCAGTTTTAATTAGAAAATACTCAGCAATGGTGTTGACATGAATTTGCACATGGTTTGTCTTAAAGCATATTAAAAACACCACATAGACATATAAACAACATTAAAAGCTTGATTTTCACCACAGGGGGACTTTAAAATCAAGGGCCACTCCAAGTAAATATGTTAGGTCAAAGAGGCTTGGTTTACTTAAGTTTGGAAATCCCTGATATAGAACAATGGACATTGGTTGGAGGTTGAGGGCATCCTTTGGTTTTCTTCTAAACAAAAACTCTTTTACGCTTTTAGAAGAAACAATTGACTATATCCGCTCTTCTTTTAAAAGTGACCCATAACCGATATCTGCATTTACACCATACACTTGGCGAAACAACCCAAGGTAGACGTACTGACCCGGAAAAGCTCAGGCCGAAAAGGAAGTAAAGACGGCAATGGACGCAGATGAAATTATAACATGGCTGACGCAAATGCACATATCCGATTCATATCAGATTTATTTCCATTATGAATGAGGCCTAAAACTGATCTGAGAATATCGGAATCCTTGTGCTTTTTCCTCTAAAAAAGGGGAAAAAAATTATTCACACATAGGAAAATTATATATTTTTTGAATATAATATAATATAATATAATATAATATAATATAATATAATATAATATAATATAATATAATATAATATAATATAATTAATATAATATAATATAATATAATATAATATAATATAATATAATATAATACATGGGTAAAATATTAGGGGATCCCATCATGGGATATTTTTGGGGATTTAATTTTAATAAAATGTTATGAATTAAACAGTTCACACACAATTTATCAGTGCTGGAAATTTTTTAAATAACTTGTTAAACATGAAAGTCGTATGCAATCATTTCAGACATTTCTCCTTTATATAGAAGCTTTAAAATTGAGTCAAGAACCCTAGTGTTCGATATTGAACCCCACTGAACCTTTATTCTGAGCATAGATGCAGTAAATAGGGTTACCCATGACATCATTACTTTGCTCATGAGGGTTCATGTTGTGAGCTTCTTACTGCAAGTTATGGCTCTTTGTTCGTTGTCATGGATACAAGTGATTTCTGAATGGCAGCCCTGCCATAAATGTCAGTTTTGTGAAGCTCAGTGTACAGGTTTTGTGTTGATTGGGTCACAGAGGAGCTTATTTATTCCTGTGGTCATTTTTGAGGCTGTTCTTTTGTGGCACTAAGCAACCAGCGTGTGAAGCGGCTGTCTGTCTGTATTGATGAGCTTTGGATGGCCACCACTGCTGCCTTTCACCGCTGCCGGTCCTCAATGTTCGGCTCTCTCACTGGAGGCATTAAGGGATGATTTTCTGTAAAGCTGCTTTGAAACAATATGCATTACGAAAGGCTCTATACAAATAAAATGGATTTGGCTGGTCATTATTTATGAAACAGACATAACCGCATTTCGGGCACAGATTGTTTCTCCTCTTAAGTTGTTTGATAGTTGCCTCATGAGGCTTTGAAAACTTGCATATCAAAGTGTTAGTCACACTTTTTTTAATAGCTGACACATACTTATTTGCTAATGAACCTAAATTAATTAATGTGACTCATCTCTGCAGCTGCAGTTGTAATTGTGATATAATTATTTCAAAGTGAAGTGTTTTTAATATCTTGAGCATGTTCTGAATATACGATATATGATACACAACGTTTTCTTGTTGCCCACTGAACATTAAGTTATCTTTTTAAGTATTACAGTAACTAGGATGTAGGCTTATTTTTTAATACTTATGTATTGTTTGCTTACAAAAAAAAAAAAAAAAAAAATATATATATATATATATATATATATATATACACTCACCTAAAGGATTATTAGGAACACCATACTAATACTGTGTTTGACCCCCTTTCGCCTTCAGAACTGCCTTAATTCTACGTGGCATTGATTCAACAAGGTGCTGAAAGCATTCTTTAGAAATGTTGGCCCATATTGATAGGATAGCATCTTGCAGTTGATGGAGATTTGTGGGATGCACATCCAGGGCACGAAGCTCCCGTTCCACCACATCCCAAAGATGCTCTATTGGGTTGAGATCTGGTGACTGTGGGGGCCATTTTAGTACAGTGAACTCATTGTCATGTTCAAGAAACCAATTTGAAATGATTCGAGCTTTGTGACATGGTGCATTATCCTGCTGGAAGTAGCCATCAGAGGATGGGTACATGGTGGTCATAAAGGGATGGACATGGTCAGAAACAATGCTCAGGTAGGCCGTGGCATTTAAACGATGCCCAATTGGCACTAAGGGGCCTAAAGTGTGCCAAGAATACATCCCCCACACCATTACACCACCACCACCAGCCTGCACAGTGGTAACAAGGCATGATGGATCCATGTTCTCATTCTGTTTACGCCAAATTCTGACTCTACCATCTGAATGTCTCAACAGAAATCGAGACTCATCAGACCAGGCAACATTTTTCCAGTCTTCAACTGTCCAATTTTGGTGAGCTTGTGCAAATTGTAGCCTCTTTTTCCTATTTGTAGTGGAGATGAGTGGTACCCAGTGGGGTCTTCTGCTGTTGTAGCCCATCCGCCTCAAGGTTGTGCGTGTTGTGGCTTCACAAATGCTTTGCTGCATACCTCGGTTGTAACGAGTGGTTATTTCAGTCAAAGTTGCTCTTCTATCAGCTTGAATCAGTCGGCCCATTCTCCTCTGACCTCTAGCATCAACAAGGCATTTTCGCCCACAGGACTGCCGCATACTGGATGTTTTTCCCTTTTCACACCATTCTTTGTAAACCCTATAAATGGTTGTGCGTGAAAATCCCAGTAACTGAGCAGATTGTGAAATACTCAGACCGGCCCGTCTGGCACCAACAACCATGCCACGCTCAAAATTGCTTAAATCACCTTTCTTTCCTATTCTGACATTCAGTTTGGAGTTCAGGAGATTGTCTTGACCAGGACCACACCCCTAAATGCATTGAAGCAACTGCCATGTGATTGGTTGATTAGATAATTGCATTAATGAGAAATTGAACAGGTGTTCCTAATAATCCTTTAGGTGAGTGTATATATATGTATATATATATATATATATATATATATATATAGAAACCCTGTTATTGTGGTAGTACCAGTGATATAGTTCTGTATTAGAAGGTAATACCATTGTACTTTGAAAAAATCTTACTGACCCCAAAAGTTATTACAAAATAAAGTTGATTTTGTTGGTTTGAAACAATTTTAAAATTGTTTTAAAACCTGCCTGGAACTACTTACCTGTGCGTTTCCTGCAAAAATATTTGCACGCCTTATAACGTTCGTCAGCCAATCAGAATCAAGCATTCAACAGCCTTGTAGTATAAAATGGAATTAAATGGAATTTCAATGTTCACACTTCCACGCTATTTCAGTCAATTTAGCATTTGGTTAAACTGGATTGCAGGTGTTTAGAAAATAAGAGGTAACACTTTACAATAAGGTTTATTAGTTTAGTATTAGTATTAACTAACATGAGCTAACCATGAGCAATACATTTGTTACTGTATTTGTTAATCTTTATTAACGTTAGTGTGGCGAGCAGGATCTCACAAGGAGTGACGACAGTGAAGACTGAGAGAGGACCAGGCCTGGACATTTTTAGTTGCTATTTGCACTGACATATTGTGCTATTGTTTAGTATATTTGCCTCGGACATGTTTATCCAAAATTGAATAGGAAATTTAGAAGGATTTTTTTTCCTTATTTGATAGTACATAATTCATGCAGAACCACAACTGCATTTTACTGTTGTGCCTTCATAACAAAACCATGTAATGCTCCACTCTTCATTTTGCAACACCAGCTGTTTGGTCT
The DNA here is from genome assembly GCF_963993115.1 of Abramis brama. Classification (NCBI taxonomy): domain Eukaryota; kingdom Metazoa; phylum Chordata; class Actinopteri; order Cypriniformes; family Leuciscidae; genus Abramis; species Abramis brama. The sequence continues at coordinate 38,836,010 of NC_139971.1, forward strand.
CTCTCAGGGACGTTCTTCTGCATGCCCTCACGCAACCCTTTACATTCTGCTGTCCCTGCATCACCGACACTCTCCTGCGGTTCAGAAGAAAGATTTCTGCAAGGTTATAAATTTGCCTAACGACTCATTAGTCATCATTGCAGTCATTACAGTATTTGGAACATCAGTTGCTTGCTGATAAAGACACACTGGAATCGTGCTCTTTACTTCAGTCTCACTTGCTTTCTTCATGGACCTTTCTGCTTAACGCAACCTCTACTGCTCAGCTAGAACTGCCATGTTGAAAAATGTTTTTTGTATGAAGAATGCCTCTCAGTTAGTGGCGCTCAAAGGCTGGAAACCTGACTGTAAACTAGTATTGTGTTTCAGGAAATCTAGGCCTCACAGTTTGAGATTAAGAGACTTTTGTGGAGCTCAGAGTCCTTTATGGTTTATTCACACCAAGCACAAATATTCATTGCAAACAGGATTTTGAATAGATCTAGGGATTGGATTCTTGTTCAAGGGGACAGTTGTGACCTTTGATAGCTTAGAGAGTTGGACTTGTAACTCGAATTGTTGCCACCAATCGGCTGCCCACTGCTCCAGCTGTGTGTTCACGGTGTGTGTGTGTGTTCAATACTCACTGTTGTGTGTGTGTGCACTTGGATGGGTGAAATGCAGAGCACGAATTCCGAGTATTGGACACTATACTTGGCTACACGTCTCGCGTCACTTATCTTAGAGAAAAAAGGCTAGTCTATTGTAAAAACCTGGTAGTACGGACATTTTGCCTCTCTATAGCAAACTCTGTTTGAAACATAAAATCATGTTATTTTTTACGTGGGTTGTGTTTTGGCACTGCTCTCAATGAAGAGCCAAGTGACATCTAGCTCCCCCTCTCTGGACGTAATAGTTTGACCTATATAGTCCAGCTTCACCTCTGTGGATGTAATGAGTGGAGTTATGTTTAGCCTTAGGTGTGGTTGGATGTCTAGCTCCACCCATATTGCATCCAGTGAGGGGGAGCTGGACGTCAAGCTCCACCCACTGGCTCTGCAGTGAGCGGATGAATCTGTGATCACCACATCAGAGTGGATCTGTCATTGTACATCGACATGACAGCAGAAAAAAGAAAAACACATCTCTGTGTCAGTCTTCAATCCCTTCAGATTTCTGAGTTGTCTCCATGTTGATATTTACTCTTGTTTTAGCATGGACTCTGTCGCTTTTCCTTTTTGACTGCAGCCTCTCTGCAGTTTGAGGTTTCAAGTGATTCTCCAGATGCCAACGATTTGACCGTTTGGACCTTAAAAGCAGCCATTTAGATGACAAGTTTAAATTCTAAGCAAAATAGCCAAATAGTAGCCGGGTCGTCTGTTTACGGATGTGACAAAACCATGCAAAGACGGATGACCGCAAACTGACATTTCTAGTGAAATCGGACATGAGAACTCAAATTAAAAATCACTTTTATAAGCTTAGCGTTGCGAATCAGGGTACAGTAGTGAGACTGATATCTTATAACTGTTTTTTGTTATTTTATTAACAAAAAAAGATACATACCGCAGCTTTAAATTACTGGTTAAGTTACCTAACCATATATGGTGAAAGATCTTTAAAATGGTTTAACATCGCATTATATGTAATTTTACGTGGTTTTTGGAAGTAAAAAGTATAAATGACCATATAATTTACAGTTTAAATCTACATAATATTCAACAAAAAATACATGCATTTTAATGTATTGTTACTTTTTTTTTTTTTTGTAAAAATTAGCTACATTATAATTCACAGCAAAACAGTAAAATGATGTTCCCTGTGTGATGCATCATATATGCATCTTTTTCTCTTTTTTTGTTGCCAGTTATGTCACAAGACATTAGTCTTGGTCTTGCTTACTTGTCTTGTGGTTTATAGTTCTTTGAAACGGTTTAACTGTCATCTTCAAGGAAGCGGGCTATATCATCATCTTGAGAGCCGGATGGCAGACCAGCTGAAAGGTGTTGTTGTACCGTCGCGCATTTGCTTTTCGTTTAGCCCGACAGATCTTTGTTTCTCTTTTGGTGTGAATAGACCAATCGTCAGTGATTTGTTTCACTTTTTCATTTTGCATTGGATGTGAAAGGGTCTTAATGCTTAAATAAGGATATTTTTGCTTGCATACAGTTTAATTTGTTTATGCAGACATCTGCCTGCCTGTCATGGCTGATTATAGTCCTCAGCAGTTCGCTTTATTTAGATTCCTATATACATTTCTCATTCCGCTGTCACTGGACATTTAATGACATTTCGGTTTTCAAAGGGAAAACATATCTCTGGTAAATTGGACTGTTTTTAAAGCACCATTTACTTTTTTTTATCCTCTTTTCAGCTCTATATCCTAGGACTCTACATTTCCAGTCATAAATATTCAGCTCTCTGTGTTGTTAATAGAGTGATACAGCCTTCCTCTCTCCATAAAAGGTGTTGGCGATACGGTAAGCGGTGCACTCGGGCTCTTCGCGATCATCCGCCAGCCCTCTCAAAGGCTTTTATGCACTAGGTTTGGAACACAAAATTACAGCCCCTCCTCTCACCCTTCCTGATTTTTCATCTTGCAATTAGCTGTAATTTGTCCCTTCTTTTTCCCCGCGGCTGTATCATGGCTGACTAACGGCTACGTTCTGATGCTTGTCTATTGTCTTGCGCGGAAGGCCTGCAGCATGATGAAACAAACATTTCACACTTTGTTCTGACACGGATGACATCTCCTTTGTCTGCTGCGGTAGATTTTGATGGAATGGATTATTTTCATTTGTACGGCTGCCTGGTTGTGTTGATGTTTCTGTTAGAGAGGAATCTGTCGCGTACTTCAGTATCAGGCTGCGGCAGATGGCTTCAGAAATCGAAGGCGTACAAGGCAGCACTGTTTAGAACACAAATAGTAGTGCTCATCGTTCTCAGACGGCGCAGAACTGATTTAAATAATCCTCCTTTGTCTCGATAAATGGTCTTGACCGGAATCTCCCCATGTGCACTTGTAGTTTTTAACAAACTGCACTTGCAGAGACCCGATAGCACAGAGCGGATCATATGCGCGAGTCGGCGCAGAGCAGAAAACGTATTGGACCCATTTGAATTCTGCACTTAATGCTATATTTTAATATTTTATGATTAGGAGGAGAAATGGTTAGAGGTTGGGAGGAAACTGTGGCGTTACCGAGCTCAACGGCTCTGGCCGAGCTGTGATATAAACTAAATGCTATTGGCTATTTTTAAAAAGGGGAGGAGCTGTTCGATATGTCCCGTGCTGTCTTCCGTTTCAGTGGAATTTACGCCAACACATTGAATAATGCTGCGCATTTCAAGGCACTTCAGTGGGTCTTTAAATGATATTTTAGCTTAACATAAATGCTACAGTATAGCCTACATTCAGCAGTACAGTTTAAAGGGATCATGACATGGATTTTTTACAAAAATATTTTAATGTTTTAAAGTTTAAAGTTTTTTGCACACTCTTTTTGTACTGAAGAGAACTATACAACTTGCTATAAAGCTTGCATAGTTTTTTATGGTAAAAAAAATCTATTTTTTTTCTAAGATCAAGAAAAATTTCTCATGTCATGACCCCTTTAATCATATTTTAAAGACAATAGAGGTAATTATGAATTTACATATAAAGATGTACTTAAGTCCCACTGAAGTGGATAATAAAAAAACCACTCTAAATAAAGTAAACGCATGACGCAGAATATGTAATAATAACTTCTTTAATCAAGGAGAATGCACACAAGGAGAATACACAGAGAATAAAATCATTAACCACACAAACCAAAGACGAGAACCGACAATGAAATGTACAGAACAGATGATAGACAGCTGAACGCAGTCAGAGGCTAACTAAGACATAATCAAAACTGAACTGAAGCACAAGAAACAAAACGTATAGGAACGAAAGGACATCTACAAACATAATCCTGACATGATCCTATTAAAATACATTCATTCAATTGTAAATAGCATGCAACTAGTGTCTGAAAAACATTACAGTGCATTCAGTTCACTCGTAAATTGTTCTTTTTCACAAGGTGTTTACATGCCTCAAAAATAATCAGAGCCTTTTGCTGGTAAAATAATAAATTGTCCTGGGGAACGTGAGATGGATTGAAACTGCTCAGGCCCGCATTTTGTATGAAGTGAGAGAGTATGAACTATGGAGTCACAGAGGGACCACCTCCTCAGGGCACAGATGGCTGTGGCAGTCAGGGACGGAGTTTTATACCACAAGCCTTTGCCTCGTGAGTCAAGGTCACATATCTCAGGGGCAAATAAACAGGTTAATGTAACGCTCTGTGGGGCTTTCACCATTGCGAGTTTGGGAAGTTGAACTGGAAGGTCGAAAGGTTTTAGTGTGAAAGGGGATTATTGAACTGTTTTGCTTGCTGCATCCCAAGATGCTCTTTTCACTGACATTAAATCCATAATGAATTTGCATGATTTTTTTTTTATATGCTATTCATTGTGCCCTAAAATCTCAGTTGTTTTAATTGCACAGGAGTCCAGAGACTCCATCTCACAAGGAACTTTTGCACTTTTTTTTCTGTCTGCTCTTGTCTTGTAGTTGCAGAAAGTTGCAGTCAAGTGAAAAGGGCAAAGGAATAAACTACAAGCAAGACTTTTAATTTAAATTCCAGTTCATTCCAGAATTAGCTAGAACCTTTTATCTAGAACCCCTACTGAGCGACAGCGCCACTTAGATTTGACTGAGATCCTGGGATACCCAGCTAACCTGACATCCTCAGAAGTTTTGTTTGTTTTATTTTGAGAACATTCTTTCATTCATCAGCCATGTGATGACACATTACCCTTTTCATTTTCAGCGGTTTAATTCTCTCGCAAGGATTAGAGTTCTTTTCATCTGATGTCATTTTGTTGCACGGATCTCCCTAAATGCCAGATAACCTCTTTGATTGGGCTGTGTCTGATAATGCTAGATTTAACACAATCAACCCATCATCTTCTATTGCTGGCATAATCACTGCATTTCATGCCCATCTTAAACCTCTTACACCCCAGAGGAGTGGGTGAGCAGAGCTGAGCATGGCGGAGATGCGCGGCTCTTGTTTTCTGCAGTTAGAATGGATGACTGCTGTCTTCCACCGTCTCTGAGGGTTGTAAGGGAAATATGAGTAATTGTGGTAGGAGAGGCCAGCTCGTTTTGGGCACACTTCCTGAAAGAATGAGGTACTATTGGTTCTGCTTGCAACCCTGCGGCTTAGTACAGATGCTTGCAATCTATAGATAGTTAGACCGCAAGTGGCTGCATACTTGCCATTGATATTAGGGTCATTGGCGTGATGGGTCATTTTTCATCTATTATTTTATTCATTATATTTTTATATATAAGGCCCTATTTTAACGATCTGAAACGCAAGTATCAAACGCGAAACGCAAATAACTTTGTGGGCGGATCTCGGGCGCTGTTGCTATTATACCGGCGGGATAAATGACTCTTGCGCCTGACACAAGTCTAAAACGGGTTGTTCTGAAGTAGCTTCATTACTCATAGGTGTGGTTTGGGAGTAACGTGAAATAAACCAATCAGAGCATCATCTAACATTCCCTTTAAGAGCAGGCGCGCTTGTTCCATGGCGGCTTGCTATTATAACGGCGGATTTACCAGGAGCGGTTCACAGCCGAGGAGACCGACGTTCTCGTCAGGGCCGTAAAACACAGAGAAGTGGCATTGTATGGGGACGGGAGAAACCCACCCAAATTAGCTTCGGTTAAACAGGCGTATAATAATTTGGGTAAATGTGCAAGCTAGATTTATGTCTATTTTTTTTCACATCTTCATGGACACCACAATGATTTCCCTCGTGTGGAATATTTTTCCTTGTAATTATGTATGGTTTGCAAAAATGGGAACTGCTGCGTCTGTGTAGATGAGAGAAGCAAAGTGTATGTGCATTAGTGCACACGCTACATTATGGCCAAGCATGCGCAATTAAAATAGCATCTGAATAACATGCCACTGACTTTAGACTAGGTTTTTCCTGGTCAGTGGCAGAATTGTTTTCTGAAACTGCAAAATAGCACCAGGGAACGTTTGCGCCGGAACACGCCTCCTCTTTTCGCTGAACCGTCCCCGGGAGCGCAAGTTCATTCCCTAAATTACCGACGTGCGTCTGTGGAGGGCAAAGTCTGCTGTGCGTCGAGTGCAAAATAGGAATGATACATGCGTCGGTGTACAAAGTCAATTGTGCTGGGTGCAAGAGAGGGCCCATAGTGTATATATTAAAGTTAAATAATTTTTTTTTTTATGAATTTCCGAATTCATTTTGATATTTTTGAGGCACAGAGTAAAAAATGTGTGTGTGTGTAAGTGTATATGTATATCTCCTGTGGCCTCATGGGATAGTATAGTGCCTATCGTTTGCACACTTAAGAATCTCGCTGGTAGAAGTAGGTCATCCAAGTACTTTTTGCTCACAAAAAGGGGATTTTTTGTTTTGTTTTGTTTTTCCTTTGTTCCCTTGGTTGTCATGGTTTCTAAGTATGTTTACATTTGTTGTCATAGTTACTCACTGATTGTTAAGATTGCAAAGTCATTACCTGATAGAGAAGCAAGGAAACAAGTTTCAGTTCTTTGTCTGTTCTCGTTACAAGTTATTTGGTTTTGACTTGGCCTGATTCTACTGCGTGTTTGTATTTTAGTTTATTGTTATAATAACTATAAATATAATAACTAAAACTTACTACTGTGCTTAAATCTTGTCTCAACTCTTCATTCCTGCAACCATTGCTGACATTCTAATAGATATTTCATCTCAAAGAGGATCCCTGTGTGTCAAGGTCAATACATTTTTAAAAATATCTAATATTTTTACCCAAAACGTAATAATTTCATGATTAATTTGTTATACATGTAAAAATATATATATTTGCCTTGAAAAATATATTTAATTTAAATAATGATTAACAGGTGTACTTACACGTGTGCTCAAGGTGAAAGGAAAAGGAGGCTTTTCTTGAAAACGGTATAAAAGTTTTTCAAAACCATGAAACCAACATGTATACGAAAAGTCCTTGTATAAGAAAATTTTTTCTTCTTCTTTTCTTTATCGTTGACAAGATTACTTGTCATTGACCCAATATTTTGCCTGTTTTCAATACTCGCACTTAAGTGATCATCTTTATTGTGGAAGGGATTTGTGGGAAGTGTTTAGGCAGTAACTCTACAAAGGTTGCAGTAACACTATTGCCAGCAGCTGTGGTGGTAGTCATATTCTTTAATGGTCATTTGAATTCCCTCTGCAAGGATCATTGACTCTTTCTTTCCAATGAATTATTAATTCTCCCGTGGACAAGGATGGATGTAATTGTACTGTCTAATAGCGAGCAATAAAAATATAATTTGGAATTGAGCAGCCAGAGGAGTAATTGGCCTGTGATTGGTGCTTTTTCTTGGTAATTAATATGAAGGGGATCTGGAACAGTGAAACAACATATGTTTATTTATTTCCTGCTTATCTTTTTTGGATTGTTTCTACATATTGGCATTTTTCCCTTCTTGGATTTGTTTTGACAGCCTTCACAGTTCCTCTGTTACAAGCTTTTGTGGCCGAGCAGCTTTCAGCTGTCCTCTTACTCATGTCTTAGTCATGCTGCTTTCCTCTCCCTCAGGGCATGACCAGGTTTTTTTTTTTTTTTTTTTTTTTTTTTTTGATGTGCCATGTGCCAGTTTTTTGGGAAGGTCTGATTGAGGTGACCCAAGTCTAATGATCTGTGACACCTGCAGGTCTGAACATGGGCCTGAAACAGTGTGAAGTCACTTATTTTGTGCCTGCAGAAAGTGCAGCGAATGAGCCACTTTAGACACCTTCAGAGTTTATAGTTGCTGACACGTGGAGAGGAAACCAGATGAGAAGAGAATAAGCAGAGGCGTGTAGATGATTTGATCTTTCAGCGCTGACTATGGAGGACACCTCTTTGTGGGAATTGTGTGTGTGTGTGTGTATACGTATACATATGTACGTATACACTACTGTTCAAAAGTTTGGGGTCAGTAAGATTCTTAAATGCTTTTTTGTAAAAAGTCTGCTTTTTTTTAAATCGAAAACACAGCAAAAACTAAGGTTTTGTGAGAGAACGCAAAATTTATCATATTGTTTTCTACCACTATGTCCCTTTAGGGTAAAATTTGTGAAATATTATTTCAATTTAAAAATAACTGTTTGTTTTCTATGTGAATGTATTGTAAAGTGTAATTTATTCCTGTGATCAAAGCTGAATATTCAGCGTCATTACTCCAGTCTTCAGTGTCACATCCTTCAGAAATCATTCTAATGATGATTTGATGCTCAAGAAACATTTATGATTATTATCTAAGTTAAAAACAGTTGCATGTTTTCAGGATTCTTTGATGAATAGAAAGTAAAAAAAACCTGAAATATACATTTTTGTAACATTATAAATGTCTTCACTGTCAGTTTTGACCAATTTAATGAGAAAAAAATGTTACTGACCCCAAACTTTTGAACAGTAGTGTACACACACACACACATGTGTATGTTTGTATATAATATTATATATTATTATTATTATTATTCAGACACCAGATATAATTTTTTATATATTTTTTTATAGTTCATTTATGTTAGTGAGGATAGCAAAATACAGTAAACTGTGACATTATACCCAAAATTTCTTCATACAGTGACTACCAGTAAAATTTATACAAATTTGGGACCAAAAATTATTCAGACACTTTGACCTGACCATGTTTTGCTTAAGTGTTTTTCTTTAATTGCTAATGTGACCTTTTTACACCACAGACTGAACAAAATGAAGCATTGCTTGGTAATTGGTTGAGCTAAACTGGTATTATCTAATTGTGTACTTAAATTTAACAGCTGACAGCTATTTAACCTAATTAATTTGTGAGACAGTCTAACAGAAGGATGGATAAAACCATTGAAATATCAACTGATTTGATAACTAGTTCTTGTCATATTTTATTACCATTTTCTAAACTATAGCGAATAAACTCTGATAATGTGAGAAAAGTTGAAGGTGTCTGAATAAATTTGGGTTTGACTGTGTATATGTGTGTGTGTATATCTATATCTATATCTCTATATCTATATCTATATCTATATCTATATCTATATCTATATGTGCTGTCAAAATTAACACGTTAACGGCACAGAGAAACAATATCTTTGTACTTACATTCACAACAATTTCCACAATTTTCCAGCTAATGAACAACAACAACATTGACAGCCAATCAGAATCCATTCTGTATTAAGAGCTCAAGCTTTTAAAGCGGCTGATGACAAAACTGCTGCGTGTGCATAGAATAAACAGAACAATATTGTCCGCTGGTGTGGACACTATAGTTATTGTTATAGTTACCTTTAGTTATCGTTCTTGGTGTGATCGGATCTTAATAGTCCAGTCATTTTAAGCCAAAATGGGGGTCAACCTTGACCAAATTGCAACAGAAGCAAACACAACTGATTTTGTATCCTCAATATGTCCTGAGTAAGGAAAAAAAAGCCCCAAAGAATCCCATTAGGGGAAAGTTTCGATAAAGCCCCAACTATGTCCTATTCATACGCCTATTCATTCTTTTTCTTACGTGAATAGGGTAAAAAAAATTAACCATTAGATATCACCATGAAAATTACTGAGATGATTACTTGCATCAAGACAAACAACAAATGTATTACAAGTTTTTTTAAATTGTTTGTTAACATGGACAAACTAGCCAGGTGAAAATGTCTTGTTGAATCTTATTGACATATAAAATACTTAATATTAAGGTCTGAATGGAACCCATTATATGGCTACCCATGAGCATTAATACAGAGGCAGGAAGAAGAAACCAGCCTTTATTAATTATTAAGAGATGGGGTTTGGGGCTGGGATTGTGGGACTGTTTCTGGGGGACGAGTCTGAGGGAAGAACAGGAGACACGGGTAAGGAGAATGCAGAAGACAAAAGGTAGGCAAAATAAAAAGTGAATCCCCAGAAACAGTCCCACGGACCCAGCCCCAAACCCCATCTCTGCAATAATAATTAATAAAGGCTGGTTTCTAAAGTACTTCTTCCTGCCCATGTATTAATGCTCCAATGGGTTCCATTCAGACCTTAACATTAAGTATTTTACTGTTATGTGTCAACAAGACATTTTCACCTGGCTAGACCCAATGTTTAGATCTGTTGTGGTATTTATGCAAATTAGCACATACATAATTAGATTATGCACCATTTGTCCATGTTAACAAACAATTTAAAAAAACTTGTAATACATTTTTTGTTTGTCTTGATGCAAGTAATCAACTCAGCCTTTTTTCATAAAATGACTGGACTAGAAGTCTAAACCTTATATAGTAACCTTATACCTCTTATAGTCTTATATAAAATCGTATAACTCCATTGGGCATTTATATACAAAAAATCTAGTTATATCAAGCTTTAAAATATTTAATCAGGTAGAAATTCTTTGTCTTTGAAAAGTCTTTGTCCTTATCCAGTATATCATGAACGACTAAAGTCATGGGGCCAGTGGAGAGCCCTGGAGTCAAAACGGTACATGTACAGCCTCGTGTGTCTTTGTGTTATGAAATATTTTTAAATTCAGGATTTGTTCGTTTGGAAGAGCAGCAACTCCCTCAATCACAGAAACTCTTATTTCTATATAGTCATTTGCTTTAAGGCTTTAGAAAATGTAGATAGATTAAAAACGTAATCACTTATTCCACATTTCCTTTTATACATTCACTGACATATCATTCACGTCGTCTTCGCATATTTTGGCTTCAAGAGCACACAAAGATAAAGCGCATGTCAATAAGAAAACAATTTTGGAGCTATTCCACACAGACACATAGAGAAAACTCAGTATAGTGTATAAAATGGATTTAGTCATTAGTCTATTTGTTTTCCTCCATTTTTCAACACTAACACAGCAGGCAGCTCAAGAGAACAACTTCTGTTGTCGAACAGCATGAGATTGTGTGAATCACTGTCCCCTTTGATTTGACCCATATACACAATACTTTGTGCTTTACTTTGTACAGTTGCTTTCTTCGTTTTCTTGTAATCATATTTAACATATTCACTTTCAATGCCCTAATAATATGCACTAAAATCAGTTTCTCAATGAGTATTTTTATCTTGTTTTTATTCAAAATATTAAAACAAGATACATTTACTTAAGAATTGCATAAGATATTAAGTTAAATCTTGAATTAAGTTAACCACCTTGTCAGTTTTTCCCTTGATTTAAGCATAATGGATGTGGAGGGGTATAATAAGATTTATGCTTAAAATAAGAAACAAATTCAATATTTATATGACATCCAGTCAAGTTATCTTATTATTATAAGGTGGTTTAGAAGACCAGACCATCCTTCTTTTGCCTTCTCATTGTTCATCTAAAAGCACTCTTCATTTCTCTTAAATCTGACAGGAGACATGTTTTCCTTCACCTTGTCTGTGACACAGACTGCTGGAGGTGTGACTAAGACAAATACGAGCAGATTACTAAGGATACGTATTGCAGTCCCGAGGGCCAGGACCCCACTCATCTGTGACTACTCCCGGAGTGCCTATGCAACCCATGACGCTCTAATTAGACGCAAATCAAATAGGTGCGGAATTAGGAGCAGGGAGTAGAACTAAGGGACAATAGACTCCAAACTCCATTAGTGGTCTAATGGAAACCATTCATCATTCTTTTATAACACGACCTCCACTGCAGACACATCTTTCTTCCATTTCCACAGTTCTGATCATAGAACTTGAATCAGTCAGCCTTCCATGGCTAAAAGCAATGGCTATCCCTAAATCTTTTATTCCCTTTGAAGACAAAAATAGTGTGAGAGAGACAGGTAAAAAGAGGGATGGGATCACCTCCATCTTTCAGTGTACTAATGAGTTTTGGTTGTTTTGATTCTCTGGCCCTCATATTAAAGCATTTTAAATTTAAAGTTTTAGAAGTTGCCTTTTTCAGAGCGTTTCACAACATTCCAGAATTAACAAAGTATTCGTATTAAAAGGCTTTAAAAAAGAAAATGTTTTCTGCAGAACACAAAATTAGTTTTTGAAGGGTTCCTTTTCTTTTTCCATGAAATTACAATAAACGAGTGCTTATGCAAATTATGCAAAGGCAACAAAAAAATAGATGTGTGTGCTATATGCTTTGTGTATTAAATTAACCAAATTGCATTCACTGAAAATATTGACATTGATGGAAATAACATCACAACATTTATTTCCATCAAGAGATGCATCAGTTTTGCTCAAGATGTTGTATTGACAATGCAAGAGTCCAGCTCTCTGTAAAGTCTCCTCCAGCACATCCCAAAGACTTTCAATGAATTTAAGCTCTGGATTCATGTGTGAAAATGATTCTTCATGCTCCTCACAACCATTCTTTCACCGTTTGAGCCTGATGAATCTTGACATTGTCATCCTGGAATATGGCCCTGATGTGTCTTCCTACATGGTTGTTTCAGAAATGAAAAGCTACACACTCCATCAATTAGGGTTAGAAGAACTGTTGCCAAACATATAACATGCTAGAAACATAATAATCACTGCGATAATGATCCATTCATAGAGTCTTAAGCATTTGCCTATTTAAATCCAAACAGCCCTTTTTTTTTTTTTCTTTTTTTTTTTGGCCCTGCAGTGTAGTTACCAAATGCAATTACACAAATAATTGTTTTCAATGAGGTTTTCTGAACAATACTCCATCTGCAATTTATAGTTTTCAGCCATGTGACTAGCACAAAGAACTGGAGGCCAAAACATCCATTGAATTGCAGCACGCCTGTCAGTTTTCCACCTCAGAAGAAAAAAAACTAAAATTTGTGAATAAAATGCAAGTTTTAGGAACTTGTTCCATATACAGCACCTGCCAGCCAGTGGCCCAGTGCCAGCATTTTTGATCATTTTCACAAAATTTTCATGGCCCCCAGAATATTTTGTCGAATGAATATCTGACCATTCAACATTCAATATTGAACGATCAATGAAAAGAAAGAATAGAGCCTCTGCTTTTTATTCTATCTTCATGCATTCTTTTTTGATCAACCCTTGAATGTGGGTATGTTTCATAAAAAAAAAAGCAACAAAATAAAATTTGTCAAAGATTATGTGTGGAACGGATTCAGAATGATGAGCAAAATATAGCGTAGCCAAAAGCTTGCACAGTCCTGTACCTCTTCATGGTTTCGACATTTCATTCTGTAACGTTAGGCAGTTTTGATTTAATATGCTGTTGAATGTTTGATGATTGTGTGCGGTTCCAAATTCAGCCCTTGGTTTGTCCTCCAGGAGGGCGTGTACCTATAAGGGTGTGACGTCACGTGAAAACTATGAATTGGATTTTAACAGATTGTCCCACCCAAAACATGAGAGAAAGTATTTTAAAGTTGTGATGTAATATTGACAGATCTTTTTTTATGAATTGTGATATACATCCAAGTGAAATGGATTACAGTAAAAAAAAAAAATCTAGGTCGGGAATTGGTTCTATCCATCGTTTGTTGATTGGATGCAGGCATGCGAGCTGAATGCCAGCTTGCAGTCAATTGTGAGAAAAAAGGGCGGAGGAAAAATGATTGGAGGAGTCTGGAGGAGTATACCTCATGTCAATAAAAAAATAAAAAATAAATGCATGGATGAATCATTCACAATAAGATAACATGCATATAGAAAATAGATCGGGTAGATTTTCATCTCATGGTGACTGATTGATAATTTCATAATTTAGTTTGATGTTGAAATTTTCATATACCTTTCTTTTGTTTCCTTCTGTCCAGAATTTGAACACCAGTTTCATTCAATTATTCCATTTAATCTGGCAAACGAAAAATGTTTTGTTTTTCGGTGCTTCTGTATGAACCAAAAAATGAAAGCTGGTGTCTCAACTAACCCGAAATTAAAATAAACACAAAACGAAATAATAGGGCTAATTTACGGTTTTCTTTCTTTTTCCAGTTCTCGCGTTTGGTGTGAACACGCCATTACCGCTGCACGCATGCGCAATGAATGTTTTACTATAAAAAAAACACGGTTATTGTACTTAAACCACAAATTAACCATGGTTTTGCTAGACAAACCATGTTTAACCATGGTGTTTATAGTAAAACTGGTTATACAAATCGTAGATACACGAAAAACTATGGTAACTATACTTTTATTATTTAAAAAAAGTCAATTTTCGTTAGATGGTAGATCGTGATTCCATGAATGCACAAATCTATTTATTCCAATCCGGCACATCTGGCCAGTAAGATTGGATGTGCAGAGCCTTGTCAGGCTGTCCTCCATATCTAATGCTTCCTGGTCTTGTAGCTGCACCAAGGCCTCTTTTAGTGGGTAATTTACCCGGTTGTTGATTTCTGGCCACATCCTTTCCACTGTGTGATTCTGTTAAAATAATAAAAGGTTGGAAGAGGGCTGTACACATTTGGAAACTAGAGAAACAAGCAATCAAATAAAGAGTAATGGTGTGTTTGATAGAAAAAAATACTCACCGATAGAAAAAGCACCAACATCATGATGTTGAAATGCATAAATCATAAAATCGTACAGTAAGTATTTTCAGCTAAATGTACTGGCAGTTCCAAAATGTAACTCTTGAAAATTGGCCAACGTGACATTTTTATATTAGCTTGCCATCACTCACATTAAAGTAGCAGAACATTGATATACTCAAGTACAGGAACTTCAAACTTTTAAAGCAATAATTGGCCTAAGACTGGTGTATAGGTTGATGGCTTGCAGACTAAGAGCATTACCCTTGTTGAGTTTGGAGATATGGCGCTCTTTGCTGGTTGTGTCTATATTCTGACAGCCAGAGGTGGATGAAGTACACAACTTCCTTACTTGAGTGAAAGTATAGATACTACTGGTCAAATATTACTCCGTTACAAGTAAAAGTTGTAAAGACCTATTTTTACTTAAGTAAAAGTACAGAAGTACTCGTTTTTAAAAATACTTAAGTCTCAAAAGTAAAAAGTAAATGTCAATGCATTGTTTTATTATTGTTGCATTGTTGTATGTAATACTTAAAGTACCGTATGCCTCTGAATCTACGCCTGCCTGCCTACCCTCATGTCAATATCAAATTTATTTCTAGAACACAGTTCCAGTAGTAGGATTGAATGTGAGATTGAATGTAAGATTGAATAAGTGCACTTAATAATGTCCACAATGGTTTCGGACACCCAAATGGCTGTTCCCTCAAATATTGCCCTATTTAAAGTTTTTTGGCTTTTAGTATGAATATGTTAGCCTTACTGTTATCTATAAGCTAGTGTGCTCCAAAAAAGTGACAAAAGTCAACATTTAGAAGACCAAACCCAACGTTGAAAATGAAAATCAGGTTTATGTCAGAATCCAATGTCAGATTGACGTTGATCTCCAACGTTGGACAGACGTTGTATTGTGGTTGAAAATGAAAATCGGGTTGACGCCAGAAACCAACATCAGTTGGGTTCTGACGTCAACCCGACTTTTATTTTCAATCAATATCCAACGTCAGTCTGACGTCGGGTTCTGATGTCAATCAGATGCAGGGTTCTGACGTCAACCCAACTTTCATTTTCAACCAAAATGCAACCCCTGCAACCAAAATCATCCACTGACTGATGTTACTTTCTACTCAAGGACCTTGACAGAATTGTAGTGGAGTAAAAAGTATGATATTTGTCTTTCAAATGTAGTGAAGTTAAAGTAAAAAGTTTCCAGAAAAAATAATACTCAAGTAAAGTACAGATACTCAAAAAGTGTACTTAAGTACAGTACTCAAGTAAATGTACTTTGTTACTGTCCACCTCTGCTGACAGCCTTCTTCTTCTTCTTCTTTATTTATTTATAGAGCACTATTCCAACAACAATAAGTTGTACCAAAGTGCTGTACAAGCAATTCTAAAATAAAATAAAAATAAAATAAAACACAATAAAACAACAACACAATAAAATCCACATAGTAAAACATAAATGCACAAGAGCTCAACCCTCTACACCTAAAGAGGACATATGAGATAAGTGAATTTTCAAAAGGCTTTTAAAAGAGCCTAAAGTTGGAGCAGACCTAATATAAAGTGGTAACATATTCCATAGCTTAGGGGCAACTACAGCAAAGGCCCTATCACCCTGTTGCTTGTATTTTGTGCGTGGTACAGACAGCAAAATCCCTTTCTCTGCAGATCTTAAAGCTCTAGAGGGCTTATGGACCACAAGAAGTTCGGAAAGATATGATGGCGCTAGTCCATTTAAGCTCTTATAGGCATAGACTAGCATTTTAAAATCAACTCTATCTCGAATGGTCAACCAGCCCAGGGAGGCCAAAACAGGAGAGATATGATCATATTTACGGGTCCCTGTCAAAAGTCTGGCTGCAGCATTTTGTACCGCTTGCAGCCGACGTAAAGATGCTTGGGAGACACCAATGTATAATGAATTACAATAATCAAGTCTTGAAAACACAAAAGCATGGATCAACAACTCTAAATCTTTTTTAGTTAAAGGCTTCACCTTTGTCTTAAATGAAAGAAAGCAGATTTCACCACTGAGTTTATCTGTTTTTCAAACTTTAAGGAGGAATCCAACATTACCCCAAGATCTTTTACCACTGGTGTACAATAGGAGTACAGTTCTCCTAAAATAGGAAAATCACTCAAGGCAGGACCTCCAAACCAGACAAGCTCAGTTTTGCTTTCATTTAAGTATAAAAAATTATTTGACAGCCAAGTTTTTACCTCCTGTAAGCAGACTTTAAGTGAATCCAATGATGATTTAAGGTTTTTACTCATAGGCAAATAAATTTGCGTATCATCTGCAAAAAAGTGAAAGGAGGTCCCTATAGGTAATAGCCTCTCTTGCATGTACAGACAGAGGTAAAACTCTTTGCCATGATCCACACGAAGTTGATCCCACATTCCATAATGTGTGACTGCAGGTCTACTTAAACAAGTATGACAATTTTTTTTCTTTTCTGTTGTGACAATTAAAGCATTTTATTTCAAACTTAACATTCAATACTGACCTGTAGGCCTACACAGCATCATATATGGCTAGATTGTTTTTTGTTGCCATTTTTCTTGCTGTATCCATCCACAGCAATTACATGAGTCACTCCAAACATGACCGGTTTTTCATTTTGGTCCATGTGTAGCTTATGTCTCATGTATTCTGCATTAAATAGGTCTGTGATTTTTATCCCGTGCGAATCTGCCATGTCTGTAAAAATGTCTGTAAAAATTCCCCCGAAAATTACCTACCGTATTTTGGCCAACACAGGGGTCCTCTGATAATACCAGTCCCGTGCGAATCCCCATGTCTGTGATTTGGGCTGTTTTTCTGTGAGCCTATCGTTTCCTAAAGAACGTAATAACCATTATGGGCCGTTTAACAGTCCATTTTACGTCTGTATTAAAACTAT
Source organism: Abramis brama (assembly GCF_963993115.1). NCBI lineage: Eukaryota > Metazoa > Chordata > Actinopteri > Cypriniformes > Leuciscidae > Abramis > Abramis brama. The sequence goes on from NC_139971.1 coordinate 38,853,441, forward strand.
ATTAACAATAAAATCTCTCGATATGCTCTACTCCAATCGGATTATAGTTTTTCTCCAATAAAAACTATTAAGTGCTGCAAAAGAGAAAACAAACTACAGTAAAGACGTGATCCGGAAGCTCAACTTGGACCGTTGTCATGGAAACGTCAAATTAAGTATTTTGGCGCAACATGGAAGCTCTTTTGGAAAGTTTGGACGCTTTTTGTGGTAGTGTAATTTAGTAGTCTGTATCGTGGAGCATTTCTTTGTCTCACACGGCCTCTAAAGACGTCCATCCTGTAAGTATCTCAAGAAATCAAAGTGTGAAAGAGTAAAAATGATATAAAATGAAATAAACCAAATAAAATGAATAGAAAAACAAGCCTATCGCGACGTTTCGGTATTTATAATACCTTCTTCAGGCAGGCTTGTTGTAAATATGGACAAAGAATAAAAGAAAAAGAAGATATATTATATATTTATACAATAATATGATATTCTATAATATATATTATATATTTCTCTAATAAATTGGTTTTAAATAAGTTTAATAACTTTTTTTGAATTGCAATACTGCAGCGCGATCTTCGTTTCAGCACGTTCAGCTAGTGAAGTGTGAATGGGTGGGCGCACGCTGTAAAGTTGTAAAGCTGTAAAAATCGAGGGAATTACGAACATTTATTTGCCCGTGTGAATGAGCCACCAAAAACACAGACGTCAGGGGGTAATTTCTTAATTACAGAGATCCAGGGGTAATACTAATCCCGTGCGAATAGGGCTATAGGCTACTTTACGCTGCTCTTCATGGTATGGGGCATGGGCTGCTCTCAGAACACGTCCGATTCGGCATTGCCCTGCGCGTACCCCAACTGATGACAGGAAGTTCAACATTTACTATACTTGTGGGGACATTTGGTCCAACACACACACACACACACACACACACACACACACACTACAGCAAATAGTAAAGTAGCAAATATATATATATAAATATATATATATATATATATATATATATATATATATATATATATATATATATATATATATATATATCTGATGTATTGCTCGAGAGACTGCAATTTCAAGGTCTGAATCAGAAGAGTGTCCTTTTCTCCGCAGATTATATTTGGTAAATTGTCTTCGGATTCTGTCATCCCTATATGTCACTCCATTCATAAACGTATCTTAAATTACTGCCATGTATGACTCGAGTGAGGCCATTGTGGGTCTTTCGGTACCATACAAGAAATAATCACAGGCTTATTGCGCGGCTATATATTGCGAATGCGCAAAGCGGTAAAACAACCGCGAGAACTGGAAAAATAAAGAAAAACGTAAATTAGCCGTAATATTTCGATTTGGTTTTTCTGTTTATTGGATTTTCGGTTTCGAGTAGAAAACCGAAAAAAAAGACATCAGCTTTCATTTTTTTGGTTCATATAGAACCACAGAAAAACGAAATATAGCCCGGTTTTCGTTTGCCAGATTAAATGGTAGCCTATAATTGAATGGTCAGATGATACACGGACCTAAAGCGAAGTGACTTGTGTGACTATTAAATTTATCATCATCGGTTTACCCTCTTAATCTCACAATATGAGACGGTGAGCAGGGAAATGTCTCATCAATTACTTTGACGGACAACAGAGAACAAAATGTCAAACTAATGAACCCTGCCATCAAAGTGTAATCTCCACGAAAATTGATTAATTTGGTCTTTGCGGAGCAACCCTGCTCCCCTCTAGCCCAGATAATCGCCCTGCCCCGTCCCAAGACAGATGGATATCATGTGGGACAAACCAGCAAGTATTCATCTCGCACTGGAACGCAGAAGAGAAAGAAAGACAGGGAGCCACTGGCTGTATTGATGCTGACATCACCTCACCACCTCAAATCATTCTCCAGTCTTCCTCTCCGGATCCCCCCCGCCCCGGCACCCTAGTTTCTGTCCATTAATAAATCCGTCCGTCTCCCTGTCCCTGCTATTTGAAGCCGAAGAGCCCCACACTTTCACACACACACCGCTTGCAGCGTTGCATCTGTCTGCCGTGCAGCGTGTGCCTCTGCGTTAACGCGTGTGTGCACCACAGAGAGAGAGAGAGAGAGAGAGAGAGAGAACGCGTGAGCGAGCCAGCGAGGAGAGGGAGAGAGAAAGGGAGAAGGGAAAAGCGAGCGATCGAGAGAAAAAGGGGCAAAGAGACACCGAGTGCATGAGAGCAAGACAAAGCAATGAAATTCATCGGAGCCGTTTACCTCCTGTTCCTCCTTCCTGCGTTAAGCTTCAACAGCAGGTAAGAGCAGATTTACATCTCCGGCGTTATCCTTCACACACATCGGTCTGTCTGGCGCGGACACAATAGCTGATTATGTTCATCTTTGACAGCCACAGTGATTGTGTGCTACTGTTAAAGCCTCTGTCTGTGCTTAAAAACCTGCGGAGAGAGAAGCACAGTGATTGAGACAGCACAGAGAGCGAGGTGAAAGATGCTTAACAGCTCAACTTTTTCCTGCCTCTGCTCTGGGCTTGGCTTGTGCTGCAGACAAAACAGAGACGTTGGCTTTCTGGCACACGGACTGAGGGAAATGTGGCAGGGGCTTGTGGCTAATGGGAAGGAGCAAGTTTTGTGGCAGTCAGAGCTTTGGGATGCCTGTGCAATTGCAGAATGTGTGTGTGTGTGTGTGTATTATGCAGTGAGGGGAAGAATCTGAGATGAGGAATAAAGAGAGAATAAAGGCAAAGCCAGGAGGAGTCTTGCAGAGTCAGGGAGTTTTCAAGGATTGATCATTAATTTAACTACTGATAAAGCTGTGCCTCTTCCTCTCTGAACACAGAGCACGGGAAAGGTCAGTGAGCATTCAGCCAAGATTTGAACATTGACTTTGTCATCTGTGAGGTGATCTTTATGCTCTTTTTCGGTGAATTAAACCGCGTATTAAAATCTTATTTGTTCTGCAAATACTTGAGCCCTTTAGACTTGTCCAGGGAGTGGCCCTCGAGTACACATGCTTGCAATACAAACATTGATACGGTTATTGTTTTTGTACACACACTCTTTACCACTGGTATGTAACAGTTATTTCAAAATCATCATTGTACAAAAATCATTTAATTAAACAAAAACCGGCAGATGTGCTTGCCAGATATCCAGCATTCTGTTGGAACGGTATGGCCTTTTGGTGCCTGGATATTTTACAGTTCATAACCATATATTTTGATGTACTGTTAATATACCAAGCTACTTGAACAACTAAAATCTGCTTTGTACTTGATAGATAGATAGATAGATAGATAGATAGATAGATCAAATTATAACCATCTATTACAAGACATAGCCTAGTATTACAGCCAGAACACAAGTATTTTCATTCCGTTTATAATAGTAACAAAATGTTATAAATAATTACAATATATCTTTTTCATTTTAATGTTTCGCATTGTCATATTTTCTGATTTAATATTATAATATAATTTCTCATCATGTTGTAAGGCAACTTACATTTACCGTGTTTTTATTGTTACATTTTTACATCGTTTTTTTTCTTCCCCTGTTAAAATTAGTTGCATTTCTTGTGTTTGTTTTAAATGAGATCCATAGCATGTACTTCTCTGATCAAAGTTTATTATTCAGACTTAAACATTATACACTTAAATCAAAGGCACAGCCTGAATAAAGTATGTTAATGTGGTTGTTTTATAACGTGAAGAGAAATTAACGTCACTTGCTTTTTCTTAATGCAAGACATTTATCAAGGCCAGTGTCTGTGAGTCACATCTCCAGATTCTCATTAGGACAATGTCAAACACACATTTGAAATACCTTTTCAAATCCGGAGATGAATCTTTCAATACAAACCCAGATGCGACTGCATTGAAAGTCACACTGGATGATGATGTCTGTGATGTTTACTGTACAGAGAAATCTTTTTGTACCAAAACATTTTTAATACATATTCCTTTTACATTTCCAGACTCTATTACTTGCGGTTACATTCATATAGAGAATACCCTTTTATCTGAAGCCATGGGACCAGACATTTGGCACAAGGTCACACTCTCAGCCATTGAGATACAGTGCAGTGGAGCAGAAAACAGCAACCTAATGACTCAAGTGGTGTAAAAAAATAACACTTGCCCTAATTTCCCTTGATTTCCCTCAGACTGAGCATCAAGACTCCTGTGTGTTTCAGTCATCAGTTGTCTTTGGTGATCCTTGACTGCTATTCTTTTGGGGATTTTTGTGTTTATATAACATCATATTCAGTTTTGTTGCTATACTAGCTAATCCAGCACACGATTTATAGTTTGTGGGTATAAGATGAAGATGAGTCTGTCACTTTTGGCCAGTTTTACCTTTTTAAAGATCATGGACTCGGAGAGAAATAGCCCATACAATCGCATATCAAGAATTAAAAGAGTTTTGTAGTGCATAAAACATGTAGAAGAGACAGTTGCATAGAACTCATAATATCTATCATTCATTCTCACTTATTATAAGTATAGAAATTTTAGTTTTTAAATTTTAAGAGTGTAGAGCTAAAATTTTTGATGTTTCCTTAAATTTTTAAACGACTTCCTTCAGATACTTTGGTGAAAAACATGGTCATAAAATATGTTTGCGTGGCTCTCATTTAGATATCCAGAATCCCTGCTCAGCAGTAAACCGCTCTCACGCCAACAGCAAAAACGCTTTCTCACAATTTACACCAACATTTCATCAATTCTGCTTACTGGTCTGCGAAGCTCAACAGACAAGTGTATTGAACTACACATGTATAAATCAGCAAAGCTGTACTATTCAGCATTTTATACAGAGAGATGATTACATTATGCTGCATAAGCATTTGATGTTTGGGGAAACCTACTCCAAACAGAACTGTACTGAGAGATTTCATCAGAGCCTCTTAAGTAGCGCAAAAACGGCTATAGATGAAATGAGGTGTTGCTTATTTGAAGTAATTGAATTCTTCCACCGCTACATGTGCATGGCATGCCTGTGCACTTGGATGATGAATAGGTCAGGCTGACTGATAAATGAATTGGGAACTTCATTTGAAAGGGTAACCATGACCTTGCCACACACTCATAAAACAGTAAATCTCGAACAGTAAAAGAAAATGACTATTCCTGCATGTATACATTTTCACCCCCGTAGGTTTGCATATGAATTGCTGTGTGTGCGTGTTACGCTCCATACATCATTGCTTTGGTAATACATCACTGTATGTTTCAGAATTGTTTATGCATTCATACAAGGCCACACACTTCTCACAGAATTCTTGTACCTTGTGAATATTGCGTCAAGTCTGAGTCATTTATTTCTTTTTAAAAAAGGTTTTACATAGCTACACGCTATGCACACACACACTACCATTCAACTTATATTCAGCACAGTTATAGATCGTGATTTCCACAAAAATATTAAGCAGCACAGCTGTTTTCAACACTGATAATATTAAGAAATGTTTCTTGCGCAGCAAATCATCATATTAGAATGATTTCTGAAGGATTATGTGACGCTGAAGACTGGAGTTATGATGCTAAAAAGTCAACTTTGCATCACAAAAAAAAAAAAAAAATGAAATATGAAAATATATTGAAATATGAAAATATATTTTGGTTGCACTTTGATTTAAGGTGACGTTGTTACATTGTACTTCCTCAATAAGTACTAAGTAATATTAACTATCTGGATTAGGGTTTGGTTTAGGGTTAGTTACTTACTTGTAATTATGCATAATTTACCGTTAATACCATAGTAAGTATGTAGTAACGTGTAACTACGTCACCTTAAAATACAGTATTTTTATTCAAATAAATGAAACTTCTCTGAAAAACATTTAAAAACCTCACAGACTTTGAACCTTTGTCTGGTTTATGTTCACCTAAAAAAACTGAAAATTCAATTGTCATCATTTATTCATCCATTTTCAATCCTGTATGCATTTGTTGTATAGAAGACAAAATGTTTTGAAGAATGTTTTTGTACTTTTAATGAAAGTCAGTGGGGTTCAAAACAGCACTGGACCTCAATGACTTTATATATGAAAACTGAAACATTGAGACATTTTAAAATGTTGTCTTTTGTGTTACACAGAATGAAAGGAATGAGGATAAGTAGCCTACGTGATGACAATTTACATTTTTAAATGACCTACCCTTTTTACACTTTCTTTCATGCCTTTGTTTGAATGATCAATTCCAGAATATGACCGTAAAAAGTTTTCCCATCTGCTCGGATAAGTTGTTAAACGCATAGGCGGAGTTTGACATTCGAGCCAGGGGGGGCAAAAAAAAAAAAAAAAAAACATTGTAGCAGCTGGGCCTGCATGGCCTATCAATTGGGGAACTCAGCACTAGCACATATGGACAAAACAAACATGCTAAATAAACATAAATTGTTAACCCAATAAAAAAAACAGTAGGCTACAACAATACAAATTTGTAAACAGGTAGAACTTTGCATAAACAGCCACTTGACTTCGCATCGCATCTTCGTTCGGACACAGTTAGGAGGATCAATAAAATGTGGACCACTTTTGCACTGTTAAAATATTATCTTTAACCAAAACGAAAAGATTTTTAAAGTTTTTCTTTCCTTTTTTCAAAACACATTGTTGGAAGCTTGTTTCTGCCACTGAATAATAAATAAATAATAGCGACTTTTTATCTCGAAATTCTGACTATTTTTCTCACAATTGCAGTCAGAATTGTGAGAAATAAAGTGGCAATTCAGAGAAATAAAGTAGCAATTGTGAGATATAAAGGCGCAATTGCGGGATATAAAGTCGCAATTCTGAGAAATTAAGTCGCAATTGCGTGTTATAAAGTTAGAATTGTAAACTATTCTGAGGTAAAAAAAAAAAAAAGAAGTCCGTCTTTTTTTCCCCTTAGAATTGGACTTTATATCTCACAATTGTGAGAAACGATGTCAGAATTGCGAGATATAAACTCGCAATTGCGTGTTATAAAGTCAGAATTGCGTGATATAAAGTTGCAATTGCGAGAAAAAAAGTCCGAATTCTGACTTTATATCACGCAATTCTGACGGAATTGTGGCGGAAATACATTGTGGCAATGAGAGTGATTAAAAAACAAGATATATTTCGCATTTTGTTGTACTTCATAAAACATTTAAAACATTTTGAGACACGGGAAAAATGAACAGTCACTCAACACTCAATACTCTCCACTTTTGAAACATATTGAACAGCATATTGAAAGCAGTGTGTTGAGTTTCTCCAGCTTAAGCAGTTATTTGGAAGAGAAATAAAACTTACAGTTTTGGTGTAACGAGTCCGAGATAACTACAACGCTATTAAATGCTAGCTTTTTTTACTAAAGCAGTATATGAAATCAGATGTATTACCTACCACCATTTAGTTGTTTTGTGTTATTTAAAATATTTATAATATCTTTTTTTAAACAATGCAATTATTATTTATTTTTTTGTTGAGAAAATGCAATTACGTTTCAGCCAACAGGGGGGGCAATGCTCCCCCTGCCCCCCCGCAAACTCCGCGCATGGTTAAACGTCTCTTTATCACATCCCCTGTATTGTGGCTCTGGGTTTTGGTTTCCCGGCTCAAGTGGCTTAGTTCACTGTTACAACTGTCAGTGCTTTTCAGTTCCGCTCGCATGCCTGCAGCGTCTCCCTCAGGATCGCAGTCTCTCTCTCTGATGACTCCAACTTTGATGTAGGGAACCGTGGCAGCCTCTTCTGCCAAAACTTTGCCTCCAGTGAAGTGACTGAAATGTCAAAAAGAGCGTTTGCCAAGGTATAAATGTAAGACGAAAGGTTGGGAACTCCCATTTTAAACCTAGATCAAGATTGGCGGATGGGTCATGTGATTGCTCATGTGCGCTTTTCTCTCCCCTGCAGAAGCCTTCTTTTGTTTTTATCAGGCAAAGCCTCAGAGGCAGCGGTGTCATGTCGGAAAATGACTGGGAAGACAAACTCATTGTGCGTGTGGATCGATGTCATGGTGGCTGGTGGGAGGGGGTCATATGTCTCGTAGCCGTGCTCGATCATTACCCATAAATCATGGTTTTAATGGCTTGAACATTCCCGCTGATATCCTTGCGCTCTGGCTACTGGGATGCGATAAAATATTCCATTCTTGCTTTGTGTGAATAATGACCTTGAATGATGCTTTATGGTTGCCGTGGCAACCGCGATTGTTCCCTTGATAGGAGTCGCTCTCGTCTGCGAGTGTACTAGCAGGATTTGCAGTGAACACGCTGATGAGTGACGGTCATGCGCTTTTCTCGCTTTTGTGCGATTTGTTTAGTAGTGAGAATGACATGTCGCTTTGTGCGTCATTCCTTTGGTAAACTGAGACAATGTAGTTTCTAATTCAGGTTAACCCAGTTGCATGCGATTGAAACTTTTTTTAGTGGTTTGAGAAGAAATGTTTCTTTTGCTCCCATTCCCCCCCCCCCCCCCCCCCTCCCTTATCTTCCTCGGCAGCATCATGGGGGGTTAAACCTCTGAAATCTGAAAATGTTCTTAAAATATCCATCCTGACGCAATCGCTTTAATCTGACAGCCTCTCCCTGTATGTCACTGATAGATTCTAAAGAATAAGAATCTGCCATGGCTATATCTTGCGTTCAGAGTGGAGAAGAGCATGTGCCAGGCTGGAGAATTGAACAGATTTGTTGGCAGATCCAGAGGTGCCCATGCGTGAACGCGCCCAGAGTGCTTGGCATCGTGAGTAGTAAATGGAAGAGGTCCAACATTATTCTGTGCTCACCTGCGTGATGCATGGCAGCCACCTTACAGACCTCTTTCTCTCCTCAAGTCACATCTGTTATGTGCACTGGGAGATCTCTATTAGAAATTCTGATTACATTTTAGCATTAGATTTCTTTAATTCATGTTTTACCCAGCTGAAGGAGCATGATTTATGTATATTAAAGGAATTTTCTGGGTTCAGTGCAAGTTAAGTTCAGTCAATAAAAATGAATTTGGACTTGTCCCTTCTTCATTATTTACTGATTTATTTAAAAATCTGGGTTACAGTGAGACATTTACAATGGAAGTGAATGGGGCCAATTTGTAAACATTAAAAGTTCACTGTTTTAATTGTAAGACTGCAAGACTTATACAATATTGTCCAGATTCACAGACAAGGCTTAAAGCTACACTGTGTAAATTTTTTAGTTGATTCTTAGCAAAAAACACTTAGTTCTTTCAAAAATATATGTGCTCATTAATGTATATTTACTTCTTTCAAGTAATAAAGTATTCTCGTAAGTTTATAATCTGCCATTGAAAGTACATACGGGTGAGGGGTTCGAATGCCGGTCGCCATGTTGCCCCTCCATCTTGAAACTACATTAGCCAAAGAGGGACATACCTGTAAATTCAAGCTTCGCCTTTCGCGCTTTACACTCAGTGACAGAGACGAATGCGAGGAAGAGATTACTCGTGACTGCCGGCAGATTTGAAAGATTGCTGATGGAGGATCACGGCTATTTTCGAGGACATGTAGCAGAGTCGCCAAGGAAGCGAAAGAGAGAATTAAAACGTCAACGCGACAGGCAAATCAGCAAGATCAAAGTCAATATTGGAGTAACTTTTCCCAGATGGAAAGAGCTCATGAGGAGCAAAGATTTTAAAACGGACGCCGAAGTTGCCTGCTTTCTTCTCGACAGGTAATTCAGCCTATTTGTGTAAATTCGAAGTTTTATAGTTGCTTGTCTAACCATAGCATGGTTGTGCATAACGCCAGAACGACCTCTAGTATAACTTGTGTTACTTTTCCTCACGTCAATGGTGAAAAAGTATTGTTTACCTTGTAACATAAATCTGTGCTGCGACGGATCACAGGCGATGAATAGTTTTAAAGGTGCAATTGGACGAAGTCGAACTGGAAGCCATGTTAATCTTGGAATAATACGGCCACCGTAGGAGTTAAAACGCCCTCGAAATTGAAAGGAACAGAAACTAATATTCACTGGGTAGTCATATACAGTTTCACTGCTAGATGGGGGAAATTATCACACAGTGTAGCTTTAAGCCAGTCTAGACTAAAGTACATATTTGAGTTGTTCTAACTGATAGCAACTTGCACTAACATAACTTAAAATATTTCAGTTCCATTGTTTGGTCTCAAGATGCAACCAGTAATATTTTTTTCTTAAGGCACATTTATAAAAGCTACTAATTGAACTAAAGCCTAATCCTGTCTTAATCTAAGCCCTGTCTGTGAAACCGGGCCTATGTGTGTTAACTTCATGTTAGTGTGAAATATGCTTGCTAAATAACCTTCTGTTTAAAGTTATATCCAATTTCAAACTTCGTCATCACAATGTAATGCTTTAGGCACTAAAGCAACTGTAAAAACAGAATAGAAGAATTAAAGGAATCGTTAACCCAAAAATGAAAATTTGCTGTTAATTAATTCACAATCAGGCCATCCAAGAGGTGGCTTTTTTTCTTCAGCTGAACTGTAAAGAAGATTTTTAGCTGAAACCGTGGTCCTTGGTGATTCGTAAAATGCAAGTCAATGTTTGTCATCACTTTTGGAGTCCAAAAACATATACAGGCAAAACAAAATTAATACCCGTGGCTTCTGACGACTCGTTGAGGTCTTATGAAGAAAAATTATCAGTCTGTTCAAGAAACTGGGGCCAGATTCATGAATATCTTCTAAAGAAAGAAGTTAAGACAATTTCTTAAGATAAATTCTAAGAAGTTTGTAAGAATGTTCAATTTGGAACTGAACAAGTTGTTTTCAAATGTTTTCTGAAGAACATATTTTCTTTAAGAGACTTTGGTGTTATTTAATTGAAATCTCATATTTTTTGCACAGACTGCAGATTACCGTAGATATTGTAATATTTTCGTTCGACTGAATGTGCTCCGCAATTGCTTCGCTTCATAAGACCCCAATGTATCGTCAGAAGCCACGGGTATTCATTTTGTTTTGACTGTATATACAAAGTTCTGTAATGAAACTCAATGGTGCAGGCATCACATCGTTATCTATAGGGCACATCTGATTGGTTCCTGCTGTATCAGTAGCCAATGAGCTCGCAGCTCAACCTTCAAATATTTGATTAGCATTTGCCTTAGCAGCATGCTTTCAGAAACCCTTCACCTTCCCCAGCTCCACCTGTATAGATCTGCTATGGGTAATTCATGTACGCTATATTGTACAGCAGCAGCATGTCTTACTTAATCACAGCCGCGTGTCGTATGTGTATTAGCTGTAGCGAGCAGTACTTGCTCAGCATTGTAGCAGATCTATTCCACCAAGACCAAATATATCAACATTGTCATATCCATTACCATGCCAAACACTCATGACAGGAATGTTTTTTTTTTTTTTTTTTACTCCTAAAGTGACGGTAAACATTGATTTGCATTATACAAATCACCAAGGACCACGGTTTCAGCTAAAAATCTTCTTTACTGTTCTTCTGAAGAAAAAGTCACCTACATTTTGGATGGGTGAATAAGTTATCAGCAAATTTTCATTTTTGGTTGAATTATCCCTTTGATGTTAGTGCTTTTATAAAATAATAAGCTTCACATTTATGCTTTAAAATCCTCCAAAAATGACCATAACCTTGTTTTTAACCATTATGCCAAATCCTGTTGACTTGACTTGAATCTGTAATATTGCTTTAATGTGTGAAGTAAAAAATGTCATTACTATTTAGCTTGACCTACATAGTACTGTATGCATTAAAAAGGAATATAACGTTTTTTACCGTTTTCTGTGATAGGATCAACCATATTCTTTATGCAAGTGTGATGTTTGAAGTGGGACGGTGGCTTTGATGAGATAAGCCAATCAGAAAGAGAGGTTCTCCTGAGATGTTCTGAATGCGCAGACAATGTCATAAGTGCGAGGATATGCATGCAGATGGGGGTAGATTGGAGGTTAGTGGCGAGAGGTGTTGTCCTGAGCTCTTGTCTTGACAAAGAGTGAAAATTGAAATTCGAGAGGCATACCGTAATCAGAATGCCATGGCAACCGAGCAGGATGTCAAACAGTCACAAAGTAAATTAGCAATAAACAGAACCTTGCTCTGCCACGACAAATATAAAACTAATTAAAGCACCTGGATTTCATTAAAAAAGTAGGCTATGTAAAACATCCAAACATATTATAGTATTGGTTGAATGTTGATTGTCCAAAGCATAATGTAAATGTGTTCCATGAGCATTTAACCCAGAAACTATGTAAACATGGCTATGGTGGAACAAATTTACATTGGAACAAAGACAAAAAAGACATATAAACATTGTTTTATACAGTGAACAGTCACACATAATGTAATTGTAGGATGTTAAATTCATGTTCTGTTCTAACTGGCTTCTGTTTTATAGCATTTGTGCCAACTTGCCATCGAGGAAAAAATACCAGACAGACAGTATGTATGTTTAAACAGAAGTTTATTCTCTTTTAACACATAAATAGTTTGTGATCTCGAGATGGGGTTTTATTATGGCATTTGCTAATTTCCAAGTCCAATCTGAATGTCGACAGTTTATTTATTTTATATTATGATTAGAAACTAAATGCAAAGAATTTATATATCATATCTTATACAGTATCTTTAATAGCATATTTAATGGAGTTGTGGTTTACATTGTTTCTTTCTGATGAACTCAAATGCTCCAGTGAGCTAGTGACATTTTTTTATTTGATAACATCAGCTTTATATCTTGCACTTTAAAGGTTTTCTGGATTTGAAGTAAGTAAGATTTTGCTGTGAGTGCAAAGGTTCCCGGGTTCAAATTTTGTGTGATATATAACACATTTTTATCAGTAACATTACAGTACTGTATGTCGGTAGATGTGTATCCACATAGGGAGCGGTGCTGGTCTGAGAGAACATATAGCAACCTTAGCAAACACGCAGCAACACATACAAACTCACTGGAGGAGGCTATTGCTTTTGTTTTTCTGTGGTCAAAGGAAAGGCTTTCATAAAGTAGTGCGGACAAAATCAAATACAAACTTTGCCTTCTCATTTTTGAAGTCCAACATTGGTTAGTAGGCTATGCAAACGGACATGCAGATGAGGTCAGATTGATCAGCAAACATAAACAGAAGCTCAACCGAACCTGCTTGACACACGAGAATGAATCTCATTGGTTCTTGCAAAAGCTCAAACGTGCTGAGTAAAGTGAGAATGAACCTCATTGGTTCTTGCAGAAGCTTAAACGTGCTGCGTAACACAAGAATGCACCTCATTGGTTCTCGCTAGGCTTGCTGCAATAGTCGTGGCACTGCCCCCCACCGTCATTTTTTTTTTTTTTTTTTTTACAGTAATAAACATAATTTAGTTTAGTTAGAGTACAGACAGTTCATTTTAAAAACTGAATGCGTCTGCTCAATTCAGCGTGAGCTAATCGAGAGTCGCAGCACAGATCAGCAGCAGGAGTCAGATTTCATTAATCACATGGCGAGAGTGAGGTGAGCTGACTGACAAGACGATGGCGGAAGATTTGTTTTTTAAAGCGAAATGTAAAATTTTATACTGTTTTGTTGTTGTGTTTTTCATTAAGAATAATAATGAACCCAGCATTCAAGCAATTGCTGCCCCCGAATTGCTGCTAATTCGACTTAAAAGCGAGGTGGAAAACAGGGAAACCGGTATTACCGGTGTTGTCACACGTCGATTAACCAATAAGAAAATGTCCTCGCCTTCGCATCCCTAGTTCTCGCACGATAAGGGAAAATGCTTGAGTTTCCGTTTAGCACAACTGATGTGTGACTTGATGAATGTGTATATGTGAATAAAACCCTAAATTCAATCTGTTCATATCTGAGTTGGTCTAAACCAATTCATATGGATTACTTTTACGATCTTTTTATGAACTTTTTGAAGCGTCAAAGTGGTAGTTGCGTAGCTGTCAATGGAGGGACAGAAAGCTCTCAGATTTAATCAAAAAGATCTTTTGTTAATGACAGAATTTTCATTTTGGGGTGAACTAGCCCTTTAATGTATAGAGGAGGGTGTGCATCATGACCTTTTGTATTTCTTGGTCAACTTCATAATATGATCATTCTTTGTGTGCCACTATGAAAGGACATGAATGAATATGCAAAACCTCTTAGCGGAATTATAGCAGAAATCATAAAGCCGTGTCTTATAAACACTCTAATAGGATTGTAAGGGACATATAAATAAGCAAGCAGCGGGAACTGTTTCCGAGGAGGAGGGAGAGCATGGCCACAGGAGATTTGCCAGACAAAGAGAGTGGATGAATATGCCTTTCCCAGTGGTAGAAGTTTGAAACCCTACATCAGCTGGGCTTCATATGATAGAGTGGGTAAGAGAGGCTGACGGTTGAGCTGTTTAAATAGAGGGACAGGGAGCGCCACACTGTGCATTTGCTTCAATTTAATGCCTACAGGAAGTGAGTGGTGTGAAGTATTGCATTGGGTGTTCTGCGTTTGTTACGCAGACATTCAAGCATGTCTGGTTCTTGTCGCCATAGGAGTAAATTGAACTGTCAAAAACATACAGTTTAAGACAGCTCACAAACCTCATGAACCCTCCAACCTGCCCTGAAAAGAACCCAGAACCTGTTATTCAGAAGCGGTTCCATTTTGTAAAAAATACCGGCGTTCGTTTGGATCACATACTTGCAGGGTTCTGCCGATGTGGATGGAATACTCAATCACAATTGAATCTACCGCGTGAATAAGACCAGTGTAGTCCAATTACAGAATGAATGACTCTTATGAAACAGCATAACCAATTTAGTCCGATTCCCAAACAAATTATGGGCAGCTTTTTAGTGAATCAAAAACAGTGTTGCTGCATTCAAAATTGAAAACTCTCTTGAGTAGGTGCTTATTTTGAATAAGTTATTACTCTGTGACCGCTAAAAAAGTATGTTATATTTAGTATTAATGTGTTTATGAATGTAATACTGACATATATTCGCCATGTTGTCATTATCATGTGACCTACCAGCGTCAGTTTCGTCACTTAACTGTCATTCTCAAAGCCTCTCCCATGGCCTCATGGGATAGTGAAGTGTCCATCAGAATCTCACCGAAAGTACTGTAGGAGGTCATCCGGGGACTTTTCGCCAGCACTGTGTGTGCTGTGAATTCAGACATACTTCTTTTGTCACATACTGTTTTTTTATTGAGTATTGATCAATCAATGGAAGTATTGATTTCGGATGCAGCCTGAAGCAGTGACTCCCAAACAAATGGGAGTCAAAACTAATTTTTTGGGGTGAATCAAAAACATACATCGTAACCACTTGGCTTGTTTTAGTTTGAGTCAACATACACAACTAATAAGTGTTTTTACACATTTTAATTAGTGTTTTTAATAGTAAATTAGTGAAATATGTGAGTATGTTGTTTATTTAGGATTGTCGTTTAATATATGAAGCCAGTTGCTGGACAGCATTTATGCAGCCTCTAAAATGACTGAAAAGTTACTAAAAAAGTCTATGTAAGCACACCTAAATGGTTTAAATTAAAATATTTATTACTGATATTTTTCATCATTTGGAAATGAAATTGCATTTCATTTCCAAATATGTATTCATTAAAACAAACTGGATTCAGAACCAGAATTGTTATATACTTTGATTCCCATCCCTGGTGAGAAACATTTTCTAGTACCAAACACATCCATTTCTAATCAAAGCTGAGTGGAAGGCTGTTTATTTGTAAACGGGAAGCCTTTTCACTTGGTTAAATGAATATAGATAACCCTACCAAAATTGTTTCCCTGCTGACATTTCTAATTGAGATAAAAATGAAAGCACCAAGGAATTGATGGTTACTGGGAAGTTAAGGCAGAGATTTTGCAAGCCAGATGTTTTGGTGAACAGCATGATTGTCAATTTCCATAAACCGAACATTCATCTGATCTCATAAAAGGCGCACAGCAAAGCTTGGCCTTGGTTCAGGCTGCTGCTTTTTCTTTTAATAAGAGAGTTCTTAGCGATGGAAGCATTGATGAGGCAATTCATTCTTCCTGTCTTCTTTTCTCATCCTCTCAGGGTCAACTTCTCAAGACTCTTCTTGTCGTTTTTGTTCACTCTTTATTTTTTTCTCTCCAGTCATTTCTGAGTACTGAGATGATTTACATTTCAGATGAACTCAAAGTTCACGGACAGATAGAGGCAGAGAGACCACTGCTAAAACAGAATAACCCTGGGACAGAATGCACTTTGTTTGTCCTGTTTTCCCTGGACTAGGTGTGCTACATTATACCTGTTTCTCAGAAATTTGTCGTTTTTAAAGGATTTGAAGGAAAGGTATTGCCAGAGTCAACATATTAAGGTCACAATATATGAATGAATCAGTCTGCCTTTAAAGCTTTAAACTCGTTTTTTTCCCCCAATATTTAAGGTCCTTAAATAATTGACTTAATTGCTAATGTATTGCATGGTTGCTGTACCCTGGTAATCCAGAGTTCTCGTGAGAGCACAAGTTGAATTTGCTCAGCGAGTTACTCTGGTGTCGAATAATGATGCTCATTAAATATGCCCCTCGATCTGAGATGCACCAATCACATCGGGTTATCTGATATAGGCGGGCCAGAGGCGAGATGACGACAGCGCTGTGACGTCATTAGTAAACATTGCAAGATGGCTATGGATACCAGTTGTTTGAAACGGCTTTGGCCGCTACAATGAACGAGTTAGACTTGGCTTTTTATCTAAAGCAGGAACAGAAGACGGCGCTCGAATCGTTCCTTTGCCAGAAAGGCGTTTTTGCTGTTTCGCCGACCGGATACGGTAAGAGTCGAATCTACCAGTTAGCTCCGCTGGTAGCCGGGGTTTATTGTTGTGATTGGTCATAGTGTTATCCAATTGCATGCAGCGAGATTTTCAAATGCACGCTTGGTGCCGCCCCTCGAGCTGGCCGATTTTCATTAGTCGACGCCAGACCATTAATTTTTTAGATTTAGGTCTGGATTTCCAGGCTATGGTTGCTGTGTAATTTAGCATATATCATGAGACATAATTGCATAGATCATCTATATATTCCGAAGAACATTATTTTACAATAATTGAAACAATACACCATTAAAACATTATATAGATTTTCTAAAATCCATTTACATTTTTCATCATTATCTCAAAAGGTCTTAAATTGAATCTTGCACACATTACATTATGTTAAACACATGCAACAAGAACAGTCCTCTTGTTTAAAATTCTCTCTATAACATAAATGATCATGACTAAGGATCAATAAGGGTTATGATAGACTGTATTTGAGACAAATGGACACACAATTGTGTGTGTAGGGTAGTTTACATGCATGTTTGCATTTTATTTATTTTTTCTGTTTTAAAAATATGTAGAAAACTTAACTATTATACATATGTAATATTCACAGATATTTCCCTACTTGTAAAAACATCAGATATTTACTATATGTATATATGTATGAACAGCATGAATGATGAACAGATGATATATATATATATATGTTTATATATATATATATATATATATATATATATATATATATATAAATAATCAGGAATAATAATGAATAACATTATACAGGCTCTGTAGAGTTGCATAATTAAAAGAAAATTGTGTAAGTAATTGTGCTTTATAGCAAACCATATGCCAATTCCGTCACACAAATTATCAAGAAATTATTTTGCATTTAAAGTAGCTTCTATATTTGGCAACAACAAAAACTGCCTATTGAATTTAATAGACGTGTGGTGTACAAAATATGGGAATAGATTTGAAACCATCCTGTGGTCTAAATTAAACCCATCTTTGAAGGGAATTGGTCAATATGTATTGATGTATCTAGCAGTGTTGACCCATAAAGAGTTATAGGCAGGGGAAAACTCGTTTTGTGAGACAAGAGAAACGGCAAGAGATTGCACCTAAACACAGGTGAATGCCTAGGAGCATTCTGAACCAAACAAATAAATAATCCTTTTCACACAAACCTTTATTTTTTTCCAGTGTAGTTGCCGTTTTGTCCCAGAACTCGAGAATCAGTGCTGTGAATCTAAAGTGACATTTGTCAGAAATAAAACTTTTCTGATAAAGTGGTTTAGCATGCAGTATTCCCTGCCCTGTTCTGTCTGATCCAGAGCTTTGATTATAAAGTCCTGATTGTAAAGTCATATCTCTCGGCAGGACCCTGCGGATCTGTCTGTCTTTTTTTTTATTTTAAACTTTGTGCATGCTGTAGAGAAAAAGGAAAGTAACCTTGACACCCCCTTCGAAAGAAAAATGGCTGCCTGTCAGTCAAACTTGAATCTCCCAGCAGCTTTGCGACCTGAGGTGTGTCAGGACAAGGCCGGAGGGGGAAATTGTGTGTGTGTGTGTGTTTATGTATGTGCATGTATTGTCGTTTGGGGATCTAGGGCGGATGCGAGTCCAAAAATGTCCGGTCGTTTGTGAGTTTTATTCAGCCATCAATCTTGTCACCAAGGTTGATCAGAGTCCAGGGAGCGGATGAGGCTTTTTCTCTCTCCACGGTATCGAGGGTAACAACACTGCAATGCAACGACATGAGCGGATTGCATGGATGCCACACGGTTTTACTTGAAAAGGACAAAGGGGACATTCAGAATGATCGACTAACTGACGCTTAAAGAACCCTCTGAATTATTTAAGCCGGAAACTCTTTAGCCCCTTTTCAAGCGACGTCCTCTAGCATCTGCAAAGTTGCGTGCATTAAGCCAAGGTGTTCGAAAGCATTAGCTGATTGAGAAGACAAACTGAAGTCAAAGATATATGGACTTACATTTATTAGATGTTTCCAATGTTTTTCACAGGCTCTAGGGGTAAATTACTCTGAAACAAATGATGTCTGTAAAATAAAAAAAAACATTGTACTTTTAGTTTCAATCTTTCAGTAGAACTAATGCACGTTAATTCTCCGCTTGCATTAGTTCCAGCATTAGGGTGATCCAAACGGAGAGTGAAATAATAAGAGCTTTCCGAATCTTCACACCCTGAGCTGTTTTTCTAAGAAGACAGCAGAAATTAGTTTTCCGGCTCTCGAGTCCTCTCTCAGGATCGGTCTGGTTGGGTGTGGTGTAATGGCTTGGCTCTGATGCCTCTATTTATGTTACCAATTTTTAGTGGAGCAGCATGAATAATTTAAGAGGGAAAAGATGGTAGAAGCAACAACAAACTATATCCGGGTGTTTGTCAAGCAGCCGTCGCACCATGAAAGCTTCTTATAAATCATGATTGTATCTCTGTCCCCGCCTCGTCGTGGCTTTGTCTTGTCTCTCTCCCTTAATAGCCTGTAATTGGTCCCCCATGGAACCGAAAAGAAAGAGCAGAGATGCGTAACTCACTAGTGATTACTCAGATTAAAGTGTGCAAGGAAAGACTTGGTCAGACATGTACAAAAGATAACTTCATGAATAATACATGCTACAAATCTATGGCTCTGATCATGAAAGGAGGATGGCCCAGGGCCGGAGGGAGCCCGCATTTGTGTTGAATGATCGAGGGGCCCGTAACCGGAATCTCATGGGTTTTGGGAAGAAACTTCAAAGCGTAGCGGTTAGGGCTGTTATTTAAAGCGTTCATTTAATAAAAAAATAAATAAAGTGAATTAAATTAATAGTGACCCCTGGCCTGTATGTTATTTTAGAGCAATTCATAAGAATTTACAGAGAACCATACAGAATCGTACAGAATGGTAACAGGTCTAAACTATTCTTTAGTATATATATATATATATATATATTTATTTTACATAAATGCAATTAAAAATTGGCTTTGACTTTGGATTAAATAATAGTCAACTTACAGCAAACTAAAGTATTAATTAAAATTCTTCACAGTTAGTTGTAAACAGAATGTGTTTAATTCACTAAAAAGATCCGGCTCAGTAGACGCATTCGTTCAGGTGTCGGACTTGTTTTGCGGTTTGTTTTTGATTCACTAAAAATAACTTGCTCATATTCATTTGTTCGGGAACTGGACTGCATTGGTTTTGCGGTATGTTTTTGATTCACTTAAAATAACCTGCTCATTAGAGTAATTCTGTCAGGAATCGGACTTCACTGGTTCTACTGTATGTGTTTGATTCGCTCAAAAGAACGACTCATTAGTGTATTTATTTCAGGAATCGGACTTCGCTTGTTTTACTGTATGTGTTTGATTCACTAAAAAGAACGACTCATTAGTGTAATTCGTTCAGGAATCGGACTTCACAGGTTTTACTGTATGTGTTCGATTCGCTCAAAAGAACCAGCTCATTAGGGAATTGGACTTCACATGTTTCCAGTCATTTTTTTGATTTACTTAAAAGACTCATTAGAATCATTCCTTCAGGTATTGGACTTCACATGTTTAGCTGTATATGCTTGATTCACTAAAGAGAATCAGCTCATTAGGGTAATTTCTTCAGGAATTAGACTTCACTTTTTTTACCGTGTTGGTGATTCAGTTAAAAGGACCCGGCTCGTTGGTGTAATTCGTTCAGGAATTTGGTTTCACTCGTTTTGCTGTATGTTTTGCTCATTTTGCTGTATGATTCACTAAAAAGAACGACTCATTAGTGTAATTCGTTCGGGAATCGGACTTCACTGGTTTTACTGTATGTGTTTGATTCACTAAAAAGAACCAGCTCATTAGGGAATCGGACTTCACATGTTTGCAGTATTTTTTTTTTATTTACTTTAAAGACTCATTAGAATCATTCCTTCAGGTATTGGACTTCACATGTTTAGCTGTATATGCTTGATTCACTAAAGAGAATCAGCTCATTAGGGTAATTTCTTCAGGAATTGGACTTCACTTTTTTTACCGTGTTGGTGATTCAGTTAAAAGGACCTGGCTCGTTGGTGTAATTCGTTCAGGAATTTGGTTTCACTCGTTTTGCTGTATGTTTTGCTTGTTTTGCTGTATGATTCACTAAAAAGAACCAGCTCATTAGGGTAATTCCTTCAGGAATAGGACTTCTTGTTTCAGTTTTTTGAAAAACATACAAGAAGTATCGCAGGAAACTCTCGTCAGTGTATTTTTGTACAGTTCTGACCACATCAGAAGAAGATAATACTGTATGTTGACTTCAAAATCCACTTTCTGTCTATTCTGCCACAATTCATTTGAATTATCCCCAGCAAATATTGATATATATGCGGTTTATTTGATTAATCATGTCAATAAATCAAACTTTTGACAGCCTAAGTAACAGTGCAGGTGTTTAGATCATATAGATCCACGAAGCTGTTGAGGAGAATCTGGCACAGAGGCCTTTCCCTTTTCATGATGGCTGGAAAGAAATGTGACAGAAAATTGATTTTGATGTCATACATTGTATAACAGCCAGGGTAGCACCCTTATGTGGCTATCTTTTGTTCTCAGGCTTACGTTAACCCCCACTGCTTCAACCTTTAAATCTGTCTATTTTCTCCGCCTTATTTCATTTCCAAAATGTCATATTTGCTCCTTTGGCTCGCTCCCTACATAAATCTGAATCCCTTATCAGGATACCCGCTACACCCCGGACGACACGGGGATGGATCCCGTTATTTTATCTAATCTCCCTCACCAAGCATATTCTGTGTCTGCCTCCATCTCCTCTGACAGGAAAGCTGCTTGCATTAGCGCTGTATCTATCCAGTGCGGTGCAATGTTTTGCCCTGACACCTCTCTCTGATAAGCACC
Source organism: Abramis brama (assembly GCF_963993115.1). Taxonomy (NCBI): domain Eukaryota; kingdom Metazoa; phylum Chordata; class Actinopteri; order Cypriniformes; family Leuciscidae; genus Abramis; species Abramis brama. The sequence continues at coordinate 38,875,043 of NC_139971.1, forward strand.
CTCCTCCCCCAACCCCCCGCGTGTGCGTCAGTGAAGAGCGAGTATTTTGCCACCGATGTCTCTCAAGCAAAAACTGATAAAATACCCAGCCAATAATGCTGCAGGGGAACATTATCTGTTGGGCCGATATTTCATTTCTCTGGGTTTGTTTTTCCTTTTTTAGGGTGGACTCGCAAGGTCTATTTCCGCCACACCAGGCTCTGTGCTGCAGAGCGAATTTCTTTGTTTATTCTCTGCAAATAAAATGCTGGATCGAGCGACAAAATGGCACTGAGCAGAGCAGCAAATCTAAGCAGTTGTTTATGGGATTGTAAGCACACGCTCAGCATGAGAGCTGCGCTCGGCTGGTGTTAAGTGTTGAGATATGAGCTGGAATGTTAAATCAAATGCCTCATTTGGTTCCAAACTTTTCTGAGAAATGGTGTTTTTGCGGTTCTGCTCAACAGGAGTTTTGCTGTGAAGAGTGGCTCTTTGAAGGCGTGTTATTGGCAGTGCCCTGATATGCCACCAACTAATTTCTGTTCTGTGTGTTGAATTTAAACTGTGAAATATAACAGGGCTTGGTAATGGAAAAGCTCTCAGGTGTGTCTGGCTTTAGCAATGACTTTATCATTGGATTTGTCAATAGCACAGTGTGTGTGTTTGTGTACTTGCATCTGTCTAGCCTTGTTTGTGCCACATGTTTTCCATAGTGTATACAGTTGTGCCAAAAACACTTTGGCTACTGTTCAAAAGATATATTATATTATATTATATTATATTATATTATATTATATTATATTATATTATATTATATTATATTATATTATATTATATTATATTATATTATATTATCCTAAGAAATAATTAAAAAACAATTATGCCAAACTGCTTAAAATAAGCTTTTCTTTTCAATAGTTTTGATCTTTTAAGGAAGGTTTCTTTTATTGATATCAGTTCTCACCCTGACATTTTTGACTTTATCCTCCCCCCAAAAAATATCAGAATTGATTTGAACTATTCATGCCATTCTATGTGTAAATTGCATGCATTTTGTGAATAAATTAAAAGATAATAGATAGCCTGGTCAAGTTGGAACGTCTCATCTTTGACACAAGTTTGTTTATGCTATTTTTATTTTTTATTTTTTATAAATGCCTTTTGGTTTTATTTTAATAAATAAAGCAAAGACATTCATTAAGTGTGACTGAAGTGTCCAAACGCTTTCTGGGGCCACTTTTATGTGCCCGTTATGGCTGTTTGTATGGGCTTTTGTGCCATTGTTTGACAGTGTGAGCCCTAGGGGTGGTGGGAACTGTTGGTTTCTGTGGTGAGGGCTGACATAGTGCTGGATGCTGGTCAGCAGGGCCTTTGGTGAAAGGCCGTTGTTATGTTGCTGAAGTCCACAGCTTCCATTTGCCCGGTTTGTCTGTCTGGGATCTCTCCTGGCTGGGCTCGCGGCTGTGACGATGCTGACAGGATGACAGCAGGGACGCACAGGGGTGAATGTCAATGTGGGCGAGACCAGTTTCTGCATGATCTGCTGCACATACAAACGCACTCACAAACACACACACACACACACACATAGAGGCATATTTAGGTTTCTCAAAGGTGTGCGGCAACATCTGGTGATACAGAGTTAGAAGTCTGCATTTTAGCAGAGAATTCAATTGGAAATTTTTAATGAGAATTCATAAGGCCTTCTCGCAAGTCAATAAGATATTATGTTGTATTGAGTTGTTAGAGTTTGAGACAAATACATCCAGCATTTTAATAGATCTAGAAACACAATGCATAACAAAATATAAACAACCTTTATACACCTGAACGGCTGCAGGCAGGTATTACGTTTGACGCAGTATTACAAAGATTCAAGAATAAATCCTAAACATAGCTGTAAAATCTTCAGTATTGATTAAAACAGCCATCCACGTGCGGATTAGGCAACCTTCTACTGCTCCGAGGTCCAGTTCCGACACTCGTGTGTCCATTGTATGTGCTTTCGACGGTGAATAGGGGTCATCATAGGCAGCAGTTTTGTGACACATTCCTCATATAACCATCAGTAACTCTTTCCCCGACATAGATGATATTTTTCGGCTTTCCAAGTGTTCACTGCTATATGGGAGGGGAAAAAGTACAGAATCTCTGGATCAAAACACAGGCGAGAAACGAACGATAGCATATGTAATCAGATGCATATGTAAAATATCGCGATCATCAACATTAAACAGCATATAAATCAAAACGGCCTAATGTTACTGAATGAAATGTTGACCCAGAATGAGCTACAGGACTGTGAAGCTTTGGGGGTGTTGATGGACTCGATCCACCCCATCTATGTTTTGATCATCGTTCTGAATCCAATCCGGGTGTAGTCAGCGATTTTTCTCAGCTTTTTGCTCAAAATGTTGCTTTTTTTAATGAAGCTTACCCACAAGTGTTGATAAAAAAGAATGCATTAAGCTAGAATAAAACTGCTTTTTTGTTTAAAAGCAGAGGCTCTGTTCTGTCTTTTGACATATTGCATGTTCAGATATTCCTACAACAAAATATTCTGGGGGCCATGAAAGTTTTGTGAAAATGATCAAAAATGCTGGCCTGTCTGGCAGCTTAAAAAAAAAAAAAAAACCTCTGGTGGGGAAAGAGTTAAAATTTTGTGTGACTTGTGCCACAGACAACTTCTGTTGGCTCGGACCAGACGGGATAACCTTTGTTGCCCTTGTGCATCGATGAGCTTTGGGCGCCCATCACCTTGTCATCAGTTTGTAGTTTGTCCCTTCTCACTGTTGGGAAATCATCACCACTGCTGACCGAGAGCAACACACAAGCCTTGCCGCTTCAGAGATCCTCTGACTCATTCGCCTTGCCATTAACCATTTGGCCTAGTCATAGTCGCTCAGATCTTTATTCCTGCATCCAACACACTGATTATGAGAATTTACCTTCTAATCTGTCCAGACCTTAATATGGCTTTAGGAGATGATCAACAATATTCACTTCACCTGTGACTGGTCATAATGTTTTTGGCTCATCAGTGTATTGTTTATATATAAAATAAATAGTTTTATATTTATCCATCATTTTATTTCAGTTGTCATTTGGAGTGCTTCATTTGATTGTAGTTATTTCCCTATTAAAGCCGTCAAGGACACAGTCTTGTCTTTTTGTCCGATTTTCAAATACTTTTTTGCTTGGTCATGTGTCTGAAACCTGCATGCTTTTATTCAAATGAATTTAAATTGGTTTCCAGACATAAAAGTACATTTTCTTGGGAGTTGAACCCATGACATTGGTGTTGCAAGCACCACGCTTTTCAGTTTGAACTATTGCTGTTTCAATAAAATATTGGAGTTTTTGTAAGCTACAGCAGTGCATGTGTTGGAAGTTGTCTCATGGATGCAATGCGTGTCAGTGACTTGCATACAAACACGTAACCTGAAAACAATTTCGGCAAGGGCTCATATGATACAGTAATGTGTGAAGATTTGTTTTGAGCTCTGCCAAGCCGAGCGGCACTTATTATTATGAAATGACAAGAGGTTGTGGGGTACGGCTCAATCTGTTGCTGTGGCCTAGTTAGGCTGTCAAAAGATTGCCTGTAGAAATGAGGAGAGATGCCATGAATCAGGTGTGCGCTTCAGACTGGGCCCAAGGCACAAATCCAGGGTGTGCTGGAAACAGACGGCAGCTGCCCAGTCAGACAGGTGCTGCTGTATGATGACTGATTTCAGACTGGCTTCCAGGCAAAAAACCATCACATCTAAAGATCTAGAACAAATTCAAATGAGATTTTGAATATTTAATGACTCAAGTTTTTATTTCTTGGTAGAGATTGAATCATTGATGACACTGATGACTTTTTTATTCGTTCAGTCAAGGCCCCGATATGGTTCAAAAGCAAATTCGAAGAACAAACCGGTGTGATGTCAATTTAGATCAAATTTTAACATTTGTTTGGATTTTCTTGAGTTCGAAACTGCTTGCCAAAGCTAACTTTTCCAGTTGGTAAACACCTTCGAACTACTATTGGTCAGTGGCGATTATGTAGGTGTGGCTCTGATGCTCCGCCTCCTTTGACGTGAAATTCTTCTCCAGTTCATTTCTTCTGTTCAGTCCGTCGAGGTCAGACGTAAAGCAATCTATTGTATAGAGTGCTATATAAATAATTGTGACGACTGGAGTGCCGCTGCAACGGTATTTCAAACTTTTTTTTACCCCTAAGTAAAGCTGCACTATTAATTGTTGAAAGATTGCGATCTCGATTCAAACACCCGCACGGTTTTATTTGAAATTGACAGCGAATCGGCTATGTCTATTAAACTTTCGACGCTCACAGCGGAACATTCAGAGACACCCAGATAGAGCAGTCATGAATATGTATGAAACCGCTTCACAAACATTCTTTTCAACCACACAGTATCATTATTTCTGTGTTACAATAATTCAGATTTACACAGAAGTACTGGGATAAAAGTTTACAGTTTGGATATATACACTGATGTTTGCAGAAGCGATCAAAATAGAGCGAATCATCTTTTGTAAGTAACTTTATGCTTCACTTAACAATTTTATCGTTTGCATGGTTACACCAGTAGGTGTAACCAAGTGACTTAAAAATGTATTTGTCATTTAATCATTCATTCAAGAAATTCGTTCAAAAACATTGATTCATCCAGTAATGAAGCAAGTGAAGTCTTTATGGGTGAGTCATTGAATCATTGAATTATATCAGGGCCTTCGATCGCCAAATTGCGAGTACAGGCAATGACATACAGGCAATGACAAAAACATAAAAGCAGTGCCCCTCCCATTTTTACATTTAAAGCCTGGAACACACCAAGCCGACGCCGATGAACTAGCGCTGATGAAAGCCGACTGTGTTGTCGCCTCGCGTCGACTGTCAGCTAGCATGCGCGTTCTGTACCTGTGTGTAAATGAGACAACTGTCTATTTCTGCAGATATATTCATCTATATTCATCATTCAAAAAGGGAAACCGACGCTGCAGGCTGCAGATACACAAACCATAAACAAAGCAGTGCGTGCTTACCGTTTTGAATATCAATCCTGCTAAACACTTTCTTTATTCCACTCCGCTCGTATTAATATTGAAATATTCGCCAAGGAACACTCAGGTAAGATGACGTAACATTAGAACAGCCTTCTATTCGTGCTGTTTTGACTTCTTTGCTCGCTGTTTTGCAATTATTCTTGTGCACTGACTCGTTCACTAAGCTGAACAGCCAATCAGAGTTCCCTCTTTCACCGACGGCCCGACGCCGATTCAACTGGTCGAATCGGCCGACAAAAAGCCGACGAGGACCAATTTCCTCCAATTTTGTGGGCTTGGTGTGTTCCAGGCTTAAGATATACTCTTGACCACAATTTCTTGTTATCTAAAGCCTTTTTTTATTTAAAAATATGGTATCCATCACACTCATAACTCAAAGATAGTTATATCAGTATGTTCAGTAGACAATAATTACACAATTTTGATTATGTAAACCAACAATATTAGGTCTCCAATTTAACTTTCTGCACTAGAATCATAATGGAATCATGACAGACATTCATAGCTAAAAAAACCCCTCATAACACTGTACATCACTTTATTTTAATATTAAAAATGAATGAATGAATCTGAAAGAAAATACACCCAACTGTTGCTATAGTAACGAACACATGCACATACAAATGCATTGGATAAACCACACGCTCTTATTTTAGTACTGTTTTTAATTGTGTGGATATTTCAGCAAACAGTTTGTTTTATACTCTTAAGTTCTTACTCTGTCCATGCAATAAATGCATGACCTTGAAAAAGTGCAGATTTCTATTGCATTTACTTCACAGGTGATGTTAATGGAATGACCCATTTCAGATGCAATTCAGTAGTTGATGGATATTGGTAGGGAGTAGGACGTGTCCCTAGCGTCCTTACTAAATTTTCCGCCCTTGTGCACAGGATTGTGGGATATCATAGACAGCGAAGGATCAAAGAAGTCGACCAGATGGAGGCATCTCAGCTGACAGGATGTAATGCGAACATTAGATTCAAACTTGTCTTGATGCCTTCTTGTCTCCATAGACGGTCTGATGAGGCAGTATTTTGAAGGTTTTGGACACAGTCCCAGAGCGCATACTGCTTATCTGTACGCATCAGTGAGCATAGCCAGCACACACACACACACACACACACACACACACACACACACACACACACACACACACACACATACACATACTGTACTTTCCTTCCATCTTTTTTTCTCTCATTTACAACACCACCTCTCATTCACTTACAGTACATGCCGTCTGTTGCCACAGGGGTGAACTTATGAGACACACACACACACACACACACACACACACACACACACACACACACACACACACACACACACAGACACAGACCGACCGGCAGGCTAAACACAAACCCATAATCACACTTTCCTTGACATTGATGTTCACATTGCATTATCATTTGTGCCAGTCATGATTCAGGGCATCTCTGTTTTTACATATATGTGCATATATATATATATACATGCATATATATGCACATATATGTATATATTTATATGTGTGTGTGTGTGTGTGTGTGTGTGTGTTTACCTAATATACCTAGTTTACTTAAATTACCTAGTTTAAAGTATCAAGTAATGCATCTCTTCTATTACAATATACATTTTTTTGTTGAACCAAGAGCATGTCTTGCCTATACAGAAAAAAAAAATGGTTTGGTTGTTCAGTCCTAATCAGGTTGTCTCATGATTGTCATGCTTATTATTTAAATAATCATAAATAAATAAAAAGATTTAAAAAATATATAAAAAAAATATTTTTTTTAATTTCAATATATTATTATATATATATATATTTATTTATATAATATTGTGTATGCTTGTCAGAGATCTGTTGGGTACTGAACTTTGCATGTTGTTTGCCTGTCCGTAATATAAATACATTTCAGTGTTTGATTTTAAGGACATTTTTATTTACTATATAATCAAAGGGTTTTGTGTCAGATAAAATCTGTTTTTCTGAAGTAGAGATCCACTGGCTCAAAGTCTATAGCTGTCATGTCTGTAGTGCAAATGTTTATTCTACTAGCTGCTCGCATACTGGTTTTTCTGAAGCTGCATGGGCTCCCCAGCATGCACTGGGGCATGAATTATTAATATGATTGCACTGTTTGACTGTTTGCCAGTTTTATTTACACCACTGGTGTTGAATTTGTTGTCACGTTTCATAACTTGCTGTCTTGTAGTCAGGATGTGTTTGTTTCTCTAGTAACACTCGTTGTTACCCTTGTCATGCCTCATGTGCCAAGTCTTGAGCTCTGTGTGTAACGACGAGGAACACTACCTCAAGTGTTTATTTGTATTGTGAGTGTGATTTTAAGACAACAAGCTCTTTTTTTCTTTTTCTTTTTCTTTTAGAAAACACTAACCCATTCTTTCAAGAGATGATCTAAATAAGCGAGTGTTACAATAATGGCTCATGTTAAGTCACGGCCACTTCATGTTAAGTAAAAACGTTTAAATAATTAAGTAGATGAATTCAGCTAAAAAAAAAAGCCATTTAAATCCATTTTAGCCCTCATTTACCCATTTAGATGCTGAGTGAGACATTTAAAAACCGCCATCGCAACATTCTGCATACTAATACTACAATATGAACCTGCATAATCTGGCTTTGCATCTTGGCTCATGATTTGTTGTGGTCTGGCTCATCCTAAAAAGCAGACCCTCTGAAATTTGACTCGGTCGCTCAAAAAAATCACAGTAATGTGAGCGGAATGAAGAATACTGCGCTTTTCTTCTCAATGAGATCTTGTTGGATGCTGGGAGTAGAGTGTTAACATCTTGATTAACCATAATGGAAATGCAATTTACATGCACAACAGAAGAAGGCCAGCTGTTCTTGTGCCTGTCTTGAGATTCCGAACGGTTCTGAGCTTTTGGGAAAACCTCTTCTGAATTTGAATGTGATTATACAAGGTCAGATGGCTTATTTTTGTTTCTGGCCTGAAAACACTGAATTTGAAATATGTAACCGTACAGTCTGGCATTGTTTATTGGTTGCCATTAAAAAGGTGGTCTTTAAAGAAACCAATATGCTTTTTGTAAGCCAAATTAAATTAAAATTTTCTCTTCAAAAAAATCCAAATATCTGTTCTGCACCACAATGGAACTGCAGTGGTAATTTGTACATCTAGGGGCATCAATTGCTACAATTTATTTATTTACGAAATTGTTTGTAGATGGGGGTGAATTCAGGTTAATTTGGACACTTTTCCCATTAAAATGACTGGGAAAAAAAGTGTCCCAATTAACCTGAATTAACCCTTTATAATTGCATTAATGCATAGAAACACAATTATAATTTATAAAGCAATTTTCCACAGACTTTAAGAGTAGTATTAAAGGAAAATGATAATGATTGTGTTTTGTTTTGGTTTTGTTTTCACAGTGTTGCGTTCCCGTTTGCCTGTGTTCCCTTTGCTAATTTGTCTCCATGGTTTTTGATTGAGTTTGCATGTGTTCCTGGTTACTTTAAATATCCCTGTCTGTATTTAAGCCCTGATTTTCCCTATAGTTCATTTGTCCTATAGTGTTGTACTTGGTTCTTGATTCTAGCTTCTGAGTTTTCCCTAGTATTCCTGTTGGATTTATTAATTTTGTACGCATTCGTCTCCGTGCGCTCATTACAGCCTCTATCGTGACAGATTAATATATAATATGTATATATATATATATATACCATAGAGGGTTAAAACATTTTTTTCAGTAGTATTCATTCATATTAATCATATTAATTAAAATAAGCATTTTCACCATCATAAAATAACTCTCCTAATATTAAATGGCTCTCGAAAGGATGTTTAATAACATTAACACAATGTTCAAACATTTAATTGGGATGTTCTAATAATAGCCTTACAATTAACCCTCTTTATTTGAGAACTAATACCAGCCTGTCTACCATGTTATAACAGAACACGTTACTCTCTAAGGGCTTTGTTAAATTCTAATTAAAACTTGAAACCTGCAAAACTGGATAAACAAGAAGCAATGCTCTGCCCAACAGAGATGTTCTCATCAGATTACAGAGTATGTCCATGTGGGGGGAAAAAATATAAAGAAAATGTAATGATCAGGAAAGTGAGTGAAATACTTCACCCTATTAATGCCAATCCAATTGAAAAACTTCGTTGGGTTAGTGAACATTGTTCAACGTGTTGGTTTCTGACAGAAACAAGAAGTTGTACGTTATATTTTGGCGGACATTGTTTATGCACGAGCTACACATTCTGATTCTGACGTTCCTGATTTGAATATTTTCAATAATTTTCTGTTCTCAACTGATCAGAATTTTGACGATAGTCAAGTCATCTTAATCTATATTGTAAAAAGCGTTCTATAAATAGTTTCAAAGCAGCTTTACAGTAATAACAGGAAAATATTGCAACAAAGTTAGTTTCGGCTGTACAGCAGACCTAGAAGAAAATAGTGTCATAGTCCAGCTTAAGTAAGATCAGTGATGGTTAATTTCTGGTGTAAAATTTATTAATTTAGTTCATTTATCTATACAGCCACGCTGGAGAAAACAGTGATGTCATTGTCCAGCTCAGTTCAGCTCTCATATAATAGTGTCAATGCAGGCAAATCAATATTATTATGAATATTAAGTGTCCCCAACTAAGCAAGCCAAATGCCTAAGGCGACAGTGGCAAGGAACCAAAACTCCATCCGGTGACAGAATAGATGAACTGTTAAATGAGTCATCTTGAGATGAGTCCCAGTAGTAGTCTAATTTGACTCGCATGCTGATGTAATATACATAATAAACTTGACAGGTAATTTTTTTTAATAAAATGTAGTTTTATCACTATTTTCTCATGTTGTTTAAAATATTAATGCAATTATCAAAGTTTGATAAAATGTTGTTTCATTTTCCAATAAAAGATGATACATTTTTACATGATTTGTTACATTTAATTACCCCTTTGCAGACTTTAAAAACCTACTGAACCTTTTTTTCCCTAATACTCTGTTTAAACTGGTATTAAGATGCGTTTTGGTTGATTGGATCACAAGTGGATGACCCTAAATACGGGTGTAAACGGGGTCTAAAACGTTTTGAGCCTGTCCACTTCTAAAGGTAGTCGAAAACGCATCCTACTGGATTGCTTTTGTAGTGTAAACACTCATGTAGTCGACTTTGTTCGAACAGCCACAAAAGACGCCTACTCTCCGCCTACTGGCTAACTCGTAAACATTATGGGAAGAGCTCTAGCCAGACGGGATTTAAACTTTGGCTGGAGACCCAAATTTGTTTTGAAGATGAAAAACGTACCAAGCATTATGTTCTCTCAACATTCCTGGTCTTGTGGCAGTCAGAGCAGAAACTAAAACAGCTGTGTTTTTCCGTCATCTCTAGTCGCATTCATATGTAAATTGCACAAGCTTTTTTTCGTCCATTAGATCGAAAGATCTCAAAAAGTCCGCCCATAGACCCTACCCTCAATGAAATCAGGACAGAAGTGGTTGAAAGTGGACAAAAGAGATATAAGATAAATGGGAATGTGTCTCCCTCGTCTACTTGTGATCCGATCGACCAAAACGCATCTTAATACCAGGGGTAAACAGAGCCTAAGAGTGCACCTATTAACATGAAAATGCCACAATAATATTAGACTGTGCTGAGAAATTATATTCATTTAATTGAATTAATTAAAATAAATTAGGTTTAATGAACCTAGTTTAGTTAAGTAATTCAGACTGATTAGTCCAAGTCTTAGTTGCAGGCGAGCGATTAGCGGTTGATCCAAAGGAGCCCAGGTTGCTTTGGCCTTTGCAATCTTATCTTAACCTTGGACAATCAGACAAGCGCTCCACCATTTAAACTGTCATTGAAAACAAGGACATTGTCACAGGGGGCTGTGTAGAATCTAGATTCAACAACTCGCAGGCCTTGTGGGGTTTGGACAAAAGAGGTCTTGCATATAAATAGGGTAAAAGACAAGTCTTGTGCCTTGGAATAAGAATCCTGTGATCTCATATCCAATGCAAATACTGGCATTTCATAAGTTCAGTTCTTCAACAATGCCTTGAACTTACTCGTGTACTGTAGAGGGTGTTGGCAACTGAAGATAAAGAGAAGGAAAGAGAAAGTTTGTGGGAGTTGAGTTGTAGTTAAAAAAAATTCTATTAATATTCAACGTGTAGGAATAAAGCACATGAAACGGGCTCAGCACGGATGCTTAAGTGCCGCCTGTCAATCCACCAGCTCAGCCCCTCGTGTATGGCTTTTCTCTCTGTATGTGTAGATGACAAAAACCACCCACGTTACCGACCGCATCCTCTTGAACATTTGAATGACAAGTGATGAAAAAGCTCAGAAGATCAACATTTAAGACTGAGAGTCAACAGGAAGGGAATATTTTAATGTTTGTAGAGAAAGTTGTCTCCCTCAGTCTGAACTAAAACTTTTATTTCTTCTCCACTTCGACTGCACTCATGTTGATGTTTAACAGCATTTCCGTGAAGTGCTTCTTGGATTGGCTTTATTAAATTTCCTCACCGGGAAGGGCAGACAGGCATGAATAATCAGCTGTGTCACAGGAAGGTCTCACAGTTTCGGCTTTGCAAATATTGTTTTTATCAAGTGAATGTCATTTAAAAGGTCTATTTTTTGTTGTTGGCTTCTGGCAAAAAGTTTGGTTTCATGCCATCATTTTAATATCTCATTATTGCACTTTTGTGGAAACAAGGGATGGGAAAAAAACGGCAATTAAAATTAGGGCAAAGTAGAGAAAATTGGTGCTTTGAAAATGAAATGAGGCTCTTGGAAATGAAAGAATTATTTTTTTAATGATGTGCAAAGAATAACTATTCTACAGCCAGCGTTATCCTGATACTTTCTCCAGTATTGATAAAAAGAGAATGAGTGTCAGTTTCTACTCACTGACCCCATAAAATTAGTTTCTTTTCAATACGATTTTCCTGATTAAAATTGAAAGAGACTTCTGTCAAACAAAATATAACAAAATTACATTTGGACATTTATTGTAATTTGATCACTGAAGAGACCTTCTGCTGATAAACTGTGTGACATTGAACGAATCTTTAGCTAGAACTAATAAGTCGTGGAAAATGAACCCAATCTCAATGTTTAATGCTCTTAATTTATTCAATCCTGATAAGGTTTCACACCTGGAGGTTTTAAATGAAGTAATCTAGATGTTTTCATTAGGTTTAATGAAAGTAATAAAGTTTCTGAGATTTGCAGAAGGTGTTTGTATTGAGAGGCTTTGATTTCACGAGTACTCCTGGGCTTGTGTAATGCAAATTCGATCCATAATGTTCCTTATAGGCCGCCGTTTAAAGCAGACAGCGCAGCGACTGCTAACGTAACAGTGTAAATCCTATTAACCTAATGGATAGGACCAATAATGCAGCATAACCTCCAATGCAACCTGATTAGCACAGATGTTGTATTTGCAGGGATTTGCCAAACTGGCTGTCTATGGTTGGCCCCTGTTAGGTAAAGCCTATAAGCTTCTTTATTTTCAGCCCAGAATTGTGTAGTTTAGCATTGCGGGAGCTTTAAAGGTGAATGGAAATGATGTGCTTCTAAGTAGCAATTTAAAGTTACATCGCAACCCTGCAGGACACAGACCATGATCAAAACAAAGGGTCTTTCTGGGTCCAAAGTAGATTTATGGAGAACTATGTGTGTCTTTATTGCTGCACTGTGGATTCTCTGTGTTCTAATTGGTATATAACTTATAATGTTAATGTAAGAACACATAGAAAGCAATGACCCTGCCGCATCAATACATCAAGAGAATAATCCTGAGCCACAGACTAAAAAAACGGAAGTGCCGCAAGCTACGGTCCCTGGAGTCGCAAAAAGCCAAGCATCCAGTCCTGCTTAGCCATCTATCTGCATTCCCCAGATGCTCTTAGTACATTGAGCTAACACTTGCTTATGTGATTGAACCCGTGTTGTCACTACTGCACTGAATTTATTATATAAAGAAACAGAATGAAAAGTTTTATGTGATGGAACTGGGTCTATTGTAATGTCTGTTTATCTCTGTTTAGCAACTGGCACTTTCCACAAGTACTGTAGGGTAAAGTGGCCTAAAACTCTTAAAAAGTTGTTGTATTTTAAACGAGATAGAAAGAGGCTGCTTGCCAAACTCAGGAGGTTGAATTTTATCGTATATGAGCCAATGAATAGAAGTTAACTTTTGCAACCGTGATACCAAAATATGGGTGTTTTGTTTTGTTTTTGCTTTATTCACAAACTAGCTAAATGTATATACAGTAATTATGCAAACAAACACATATAAATCTTTAATGGTTGACCTTGAGTATAAATCAACACTACAATTGAAGTAAAAATTTAAATATTTATGGGACATGCCAACTAGTTGTGAAAGCTGAATTAATTACCAGCATTAAAGACCTTATTGTGTTTCTAGGTATGATTTCATCTTACAACACACTGAATACTGGGTATATTTGCTGTCAGTCCCTAAAGGGCAAAATTGCACATGTATGCCATATTAGAATTTCCGATTGTTCAGTTCCAGGGAAGTTCTATTGATTCAGTTATAAGAACACAGTTCAATATAACTGTGCATATATATCTTGAGGACAGTATAACAATATGTCCTGCATCATTCAACCATGACCTATCCTTCTTGACCAGACTCTGCAGTATCTGTATGACTGAATGTTTGCTTCTGTCTGTGAATCTTTTCTTTTCTTTCTGTGGGCTGCATTGGAGACCTGTAAGAAAAAAAGAGAAAGAGATACAACTAAAACTCCATGTTGATATCTATCCCTTAGCCTCAAGGTCTGGCTAGTGAGCAAACAGGCAGACATATGTGTTCCTTGGCAGGGGTTCGGAAAGGTTGGCGCACGCCTGTTTCCGCTCCAGTAGGGGACTCTACTCAGGTGTTCCCTACAGAAAGAAGAACACCACAGGAGAAGTCATGCCACTGTCAGCCTATGGGAGGGTAATCAGGAAGTTCTGTGAGCTGCAATCAGCACTGATGTGTGTGAGTTTCCACAGGAGTGCCTGCTTTCCCTGCCACTTGCAGCTTGCACATATGCTTGCACATAGACGTCTTCAAAAACTATTTAAAAAAAAATCAAACAGATCCCAAACTTTTGAATCTGTATAGTGTACAGTAGATATGTCATTACTTGCCCTAATGTCATTCCAAACCCTTTTGCCGTCTTTTGAAAGGAGAAAGCATATTTTTCTTCCATACAACAACAGTTTATAGTGTCTGTCAAGCTCAAAAAAATGACTACTTTTTTTTTATCCATAAATTTATTCATCACTCTTAAAAATAAAGGTTCCAAAAGGGGGGTTTTGCAGCAATGCCATGGAAAAAAAGTCATAGTTCCCAAAAGAACCTTTCAGTTGTTAAAAGTACAATTTTTTTCTTAGTGTGAAGAACATTTTAATAATCTAAAGAACCTTTTTTCCACTATAAAGAACCTTTAGTGCAATGGAAAGGTTTCATGGATGTTAAAGGATCTTCATGGAACCATCGATGCCAATAAATAATCTTTATTTTTGATTTACTAAAAATCTTCACCAGGTTGAACATCATGAAAGTGATGTGTAGCCAAGTATGGTGTCCCATACTCAGAATTTGTTCCCTGCATTTCACCCATCCAAGTGCACACACAGCAGTGAGTATTGAACACACACCCGAATGCACAGCCATTTTTGCTGTGGTGCCCAGGGAGCGATTGGGGACCTTACTCAAGATGTGAAAGAGCGCTATTTACTCCCCCCACCTACATTTCCTGCCGGTACTGGGACTCGAACCCATGACCTTCGGGTTACAAATCTGACTCTCTAACCATTAGGCCACAACTGCCCCAAAGCCACTTGTGCATTGGCCGGGAATCAAACCCAGGCCAAACTCAGTAGCAGGCAAGAATTCTACCACTGAACCACCAATGCAATTTACAGCTCCTGGTTTTCCCAGGTGGTCTCCCATCCAAGTACTAACAAGGCCCAATCCTGCTTAGCTTCAGAGATTGGATGAGATCGGGCATGCTCAGGGTGGAATGGGCGTAAGCTGTTTCATCATAAGATATACAATAACCAATGACGTTCAATCATATTGGCATGCAGCCTGCACCATAAACACCATGTTTGAGTGCTTTTCTCGAGCTCTGGCTTCAGAAGACCTGGAATATAGTGCACTAGTCAAGACTGTTTTATGGTGCTTTTCGAAAATATCCATGAGAATGACAGATTTATTTATTTATTGAGGTGAACTATTTCTCTACTGGTCAAGACATGTTCTATTTTACAATTTTATTTTATTTTTTTATCTCTCTTGGTGCTGTTCTAATGAGACCGATGTATTTGTTGTCCCACAGTGATTGACAAGGATCTCTGAATTAGTGGGTAACCGCCTGTCAGTGCTCTCCCCTTCAGGGAAGTCTGAACTCCTGCTGAGCAAATCAGAGCCACCCATTTTGCATGAGCATTCTGGCCTCAAATTTAATGTGACAAGGAGCTCCCACAGGCTTATTGATTAGATCGACCCTTAAGGTACTCTGAGTACATATTTATATTTCAGGGAGCTGCTGTCTCCATGAATTTTGTCAAGAAAGACTGGCAGATGCAGAAGCCCATTCTTTTGGGTGATCATTTGACAGTCATATCTCACCTTTTTTTTAGATGCCAGTGAAAAATCATGATTCTCTCTTTCAATTTTGATACCACAGCTAAAACTACTTGCCTAACTAATATACATTTTTTTCAGGTAGAGACATTGAATAGAGTAATAAAATGACACTGGATTGTCTTCACTGTATAAATAAACATTGTGTAATCCTTCTTGAAGGTACAAAAGTTATTTAGTCAAGAGCAGTATGATTCTTTGTCTTTTGTTGTTTGATTAACATTAAAAACAGACAGTAGCAGGATTATTAGGCTGCTGTCACTTTAAGACTAATGCACAAATCCACTATACTGATACACATGTTGTCTTTCTCGATTGTTTACGTTCACTAAAGCCATAACTGACTACGTTTACTAGGATACTCGCCAAGACGGACATTTTTGACAATTTTGTGTGAATTTGTCTGTTCAAGCGCAATAAGAGGTGAAAGAGAGCTCAATTCATTTTTTGCACGCTGTCTGATACGCCGCTTTCTTGTGCGCTTTAGATGTGTGCGCGCATAAAACTTTCCACACAGGCTCCGAGTAACGAATTGAGTTCCCTTTCTTCTTGCGCTTAAATATTTAAATTTGCAAGGCTTAAACATTCGTGACTATGCAGCACTGGGCCGTCAACCGTCCCGAGTGTCGTTCACGTTTGTTCATGTTCTCACAACATTGAATTGTTATAATTCATAACATTTTTATATTACAGTGTATAAATAATGTAAGCAATTTCAGTCTCCAAACTACACACATTTTCTACCTACATTATGAACTAAAGGTCCAACACACTTTCATGACAATTCCTAAGTTTTACTTTTTTGGGGAACTGGTGGAGAGAATTCATATAAATTTGTACATTTTCATTTGTACAATCTGCTTAAGCCCATCTGAGGATTAGGTTTAGGGGTGGACCTTCATGTTTGCTCTTTTTTTTTTTTTTTTTGTCTTAAACAATTTCATACTCTCAAATCATACGAATCCATGCAAATTTGCCTCCAATTCGCCCAAACTTAAAAGTTACATTTTCTCCTAAGATCGGGTTGTAAAAATCGGATTATTTGTTGTTTCAGTACCTATGCTGGAACCGTGACAAAACCAGCATCTCAGGACTGTCTTAATCAGCTTAACCTCCAACGGCACCTGCTCAAATCTCCCAGCGTGTTATGCATGCTTCCTAAAACCTGCTGATCTTTGTTACCTCACTGGTAGCTGTCAACCTGCCAATGGAAACTTGGCATAAAGTGTCTCTGCTGATGGTTTGCGAGTTTTTTGTCTGTTTGTGATTTGGTTTCATGGGTGTGGAATGAGATGATTTATATAGATGTATTTGTGCATCTGTCAGGAGGCTCTCTAATCCCAAAATGATTGTCTTTGTTTTTTATACAATCCATTAGCTTCCCCCAGTTTTAAAATTGGATTTAACATGCCATAGCCTTCAGCAAGGTCTTGGTGTTATCTCCTTATAAGAAAACCAATCTTGGCTGGTCCGTTCCAAACATTACCAAACATTTGTTGCATTACGAAAAACCATACAGGTGCTACAAACCCTAAGTTGTCTCAAACTAAATGAATGATTCCCTGTTGTTTCCACTCTAATGTGATTTTAAAAGACATTATACTTGCAGAAGCCGTGATATTCTTTGAGTTTAAGTAAGAGAGGCGAATCAAATGACTAAAAGGATTCTTTGCCTTACAGGTATCAGATTTAATTTCAGCCACTTTCCCTCAGTAATATCTTTCACAGTTGTACTGCATTGAATTTAGTCTCCTCTTTCTAATGATGGGGTTGCGTAAGACCGTACGCTTCAGATCTAACTAATGTGTTGGTTGTTACATCTGGGTCAGACTTGGAGGTCATGATTCAACTTGGATATTTAGCCAGAGTAAGAAAAGACCCGCCTACACTATCCAAGGCACTGCGGGATGCTTTTCTCGTCTTGCTCATGGCAGAACTACAGCACTGATAACTGTACACTGACCCAGAAACGTGCAGGTCACAGACACAACTGCAGCTGTGTGTCACAATCTCTGAGGGCCACGGGTCCAACGCGATGACAATTATTCCAGCCGTTGTAGCGTCCACAAATACGACCTTTGAATTTAGAATACTTATATCACCTACAAGTCTGTGGTGATAACATCCAGCACCTCATCAGTAACACACACTTTGTCCTCAAAATCGACGGTTGAGAGCCAGAGTTCAACGCTAGTGGCGGAGAGAAAGGTTTACGTAGGTCGATGACTAAATTTACACGGCCCCATTGCCATGGGAACTCATCCGCTCTTTCACTGACCTAGATAGGCGTATGTGGTCAAATACTAACCCACGGACCTAGGCAGAAGCATGACATGATCTATAAAAATGCAAAAATATGTAAATGTTTAGGAATATTTTAGTCATTCTTGTAGTGGATTTACTTTTGAGCTCATCAATGTCAAAATGCATTGCGTACTGGCTTCTGTACAGCAAGCAATACCACACGAATCATCACTGACTGTACTGTAGCATTGCTGTAGGATTATTGCAACAGAAGGTATAGATCTTTGCATTTCTCGCTTCCACATCCACAGCTTTGCAACATTAGTCACAGTTAGCAGCAGGAACAGCTGTTGCCTTGGAGCCTTCAGGTCCCTTCGACAGAACTAAATAAAACCCACTCACACAGAGTCCATCTTTAAGACTCGTCTTAGTCGTGATGGTCCTCGAGGCTCCATCTCAAACCCATAAATGTCAGTCTGAAGAGGTGTGTGTGAGCCTGGAGGCAGGGACCGACACAGTTCTGCCGTCTGATTGGCTGCGGCGGAGCACAGCGAACGAGGCCCGTAAATGACCTATTACTGACAGCGTTCAGAGACCCGATCCGAGGCTGAACCTGAGAGCTGCCATAATTATGATTCTGGAGAGGCTCTGGTGAAGTGAGAGAAATGATGATATCAATAGACAAAGGCTTGACTAAATGAAGAGGATGAGGATGCACTGCAGGTGAATTTGAGACAAGCTGGGTCGATGTTTGAGAGGACGTTTTCTCAATTGCATTAGTCTACAGCACTCTGGGTGGTGTATGTTTAATTCATTGTTTTTCTTGTGGTTCTATTAGGGCTGTGAAAACTGTATTGTTTTAGAAATTTTGTTTTTGTTTCAAAGCTAACCATAGAGGAAATACTTAATGTACATGCTTAACAATACAAATAAAGAATTTACTGTTACTAAAAAAAATCACTTTGGATGCCAATATCTGCCAAATAAGAAAAAAAAAATGCTTTGGTAAGTCATGATTATGACATAATTTAGTAATTAAGTCAAAATGATGAGATACTAACTCATAACTATGAGATGTCAAATATATATTTCAAATCCTATTTAGAAGTAGCCTTCTGTTGTTGGTTGTGGTATTTAGAACAACAGGATTATTGCAAGTGAAATGTCTTTTATACAATAGTTAACAAGAAGTTAATATTGAGTAATATGAGAATCTTACAATTTAACTTAACATTTTTAACTACCAGTTACATTACTACTCTATGTTTCCTCAGCCAATGAAAATGCCATGTTCCAAATGGAGTCAAAGTAACACAGTTGTGAATCAGTGTTTGGGAATGAATCGATTGAGTGAATAATTCAATGACTCGTTCATAAACATAGTTACTAGTCTTGTTAATTATGACTCAGTGAAACATGGTTGAATTAATAACTCAATGACTCACTCATAAAGATGGTAACTTGTAACCACCTACTGGCGTAATGATGTAACTTGCAGAAATAATCACTGAAAAAACCCTACCACTGTAAATTCACACTCTACCTTGAACACACAAAACATTTCAACGAATTGGGGTCATTTGTATTAATTGGCTGGGTCGATTTTCAGTGTATTCAGGTTGTTCAGCATGGGCTATCTAGAGAGAAACAGCTTTTCCAATAGTCCGGCAATGGTATGAATCAATTTGTTTTATATTTCACACAGCGCAGAAAAAATAGAAAAAGAACAAAAAGCAATCAGCAGGAAATCAGCAGGGATGCAATCCCAAAAAACCAAACAAATTCCACTGATTTCACTGATGACTTATGGTGGCTGTGTGAGCTTCTGCCTCAGTGCATTGATGAGAGGTGATCTAAATCACAATGGGCTGATGAGAATAAGAACTGAAAACAACAGCATGATTTGTTGAGGACCTAACATACCATTATTTGCTATTAACATTGAATCGGAGTGAAAATACCTAGCTGGAATTTCTATTTTTCCTTTCTGCGTCCTCCATTTTGGCCTGTGATATTTTCCTTATTCCAAGTTGGCTCTTTTGCGGCTGGTCATTGCTTGACTGCTGTTTAGATATTGACTTCCTGTCTGCCATGGACTTACCAATCTCATGTTCTGCTGCGAACTGCCCAGCTTATATCACATTACACGCTGACAACAGAGATGTTAAGGGCCAAACTCCGGTTGCATGCAGGTGTGAGTCAGAAAATATAAGGTAAAAAGAGGTCTGTCACCTCAATCCTTCAAAACCCTGTAAAGAGCTGTCAAAACAAGCCTGAATCCTGCAAATGGTATCAGGTTAATTCAAACTCATTGGTATTGAGCTTGTAGTCTCGTTTGTAACCGACTATCATTTGACTGGATTCCATAGTTGTGTTCATTAACTAATTCTCATAAGAATTAGTTTTAATAAAGATGCATTTGAGGGCACTTGATGAATAGATTAAACTAATATATTGTTAGCTGTCAGTTAAGCCATATACTTTTTATGCATTTTAAAGATACTTGTATATGCTATTTGTATTTTGAGAGTATTGGTTTAGTACTTATTTGGAGGGCAGTGCTGCAGGAACATACAACAACTTAAACAAACTAAATTGGTAAATGAGTTCATTCCTCTTTCAAAAACAATGGCATTTTGAACTAATAGGCAAGCTATTATTAATCATTAACATTCATTTAAGCACTGGAATCACATACAGTACAGCATATTTAAGCGTTAATGAATCTACAATTAACCATCTTTCCTTTATGCTCATGTGATAATAAATTGAATCCTGTTCCATGCAGTTTTTCTAACCCATTAAACATCTCACAAGGATGAGATTTAGTGTTAATTGGATTTTTCAGTAACCTTTATACAGTAAAAAGAGAAAGTAGCTTACTAAATCAAGATAGACAATTCACCCTCTTAAAACAGGCCATCCCAGAGGCCTACCATAATAAATAACTCACAAGCAGATATTTTTGCCAATAGAATTCATGATTAGCTACTACATAATTGATTTAGTCTTCCCTCTCACAGTGACATTAATTAGGTGTCTAAATCAGGCTAAATCTTCTTTTATTTGTTATTTTGGCTGCATTTTTTTTTTTTATTAAAATAAAATAAAATTGATTGACTCCAAAAGATCAATGTATAGAATTGCTCAGGAGGGAAATATACTTACTGGGTATTTTGGAATAGAATACTAACAAACCACTCTTTCTATTGCTGCAGTATATATTCAAAATGCGTAGATGACCTACAACATTTGCCAAAATGAGCAGTATACAAGCACATTTACTGCATGCCCAGTGCTATTTCCCACAATGCAGTGTGATTGACTTGACCTTCAGTTTTCAGTGTGACAAATGTTTTTTGACTCATTATTTGGTCGAATTGCCAAACGTTAAAAAAAATTAACCAAAATCGGGTTAAAAATGCAAATTAACTTGTTTTTATTTCCAAGATGAT
This sequence comes from Abramis brama, assembly GCF_963993115.1. Lineage (NCBI taxonomy): Eukaryota > Metazoa > Chordata > Actinopteri > Cypriniformes > Leuciscidae > Abramis > Abramis brama. Next base: position 38,896,462 of record NC_139971.1, read on the forward strand.
AACGTAAAATTAAATGAAATCTAGGCCTGGTTTCACAGACAGGGCTTAGATTAAGCCAGGATTAGGCCTCAGTTTAAGTAGGACATTTAAGTAGCTTTTATAAACATTCTTTAGAAGAAAGAAAAAACATTACTGGTTGCATCTTGAGACAAAACAATGGCACTGACATATTTTTAGATATTCCAGTTGTGTTCATTTAAAACAGCTCAGACATGCATTGTAATCCAGGACTAGGCTTAAGCCTTGTCTGTGAAACCGGGGGCATGTGTGACAGTTTATTGTGTAATAATGCTGTTTTACTTACATTGTTTTTAGTAGGATAGGCAGTATATAATACGGTACAAAGTGTATAAGCTTGATTGTAACCACAGAGCTCTTTGAAAGCGAAACCGAGGGCAGAAATAAATGAAAAGGTCATTACTGTACAGCTTTTATCCCATCAGCCTCTCTTCATTTGCTTTAGATTTGGGTCCCTCTTGCCCTTTATTCTTTACTGTGTCTTTTATCTGATTCCTTTCTCATTCTAATGTATTTATCTGGGCCTTTCTGGCTGCTCCTGTTGAGTGTACTCTACCATATTTGGTTCACGTCTTTCAATGCTCTCCCAGGATTGTGTCTGTTTAATTGGGACGCCGAGTTAATTATTCTCTTGCCCACTGTTGGCAGGGAAACTGCAGCTTGTCTGGATATGGTACAGCACCTGGCACTTAGTCTTGAGAACTCATCAAAGGGGATAATCAAGAAAGGGTGTTAACTTCTCAGGCCATTCATAAGAAAGAAATAAGCAATTATAGATCATGTATAGAACAGCATCAATAACCTAATCTTTTTAATGATTATTTATCATTAATTATGCATGCCTCTTCTTCTAAGTGGCTTCGGTCATTAAGTTGAAAGTGAATGTTAACTTGACTAAATTGAAGAAAATTAAGCATAACATGATTTTGAAACTCCAACGAAACAAGAGTAGAACCCCCCCCCCCCAAAAAAAAAAACTAGACATTTTCATCAAATGAATTAAATGCTATAACATTAAGCTACTGTAAACATTACGAGTCACTTAACCTTAGAAATAAAAATAGCCTAGTAAAACTATGGAAAGTCGTATAACCGGTGGCCCTTTTTAGTTGTTAATTTAGAGCAGTTTTAGTTTAGTTTTACAGCAGCTGTACTGGGACAGAGTAGACCACAGAGGCTTTCTGTGTCTGATTTCCACACTATGACCAAATACTGAACAAATGTGCTTGTTCAGAGCCAAATCGTAGAGCAAACTCCTCGTAATCACGATGGGTTTGAGTGTATGTGCGCATCCATCGCTGCTGAGCTCCTCTGAAGTTCTTTGACTGTAGTCTGCATTAGGGTGATGAGTTATAGCTATCATGTACGCGTCACAGAGTAATGCTTTATCCTGTTTATAACTATGCAATGTTGTTGTCATGCTGTTTTAGTTCAATGCAAATGTGTGCTTTTGATATATTCCTGTTTGGGCAATTTAGGATGTCTTGTTTTTTAACCTTTGTAATCCTAGAAGTATGCAAGCAATATCAAGAGCAAGACTGTTGTAATCGCATTTAGAAAAATAGCACAATTGCGAGAGTGATATTGCTTTTATACAACAGTTTAATAAATAAGACGTTAAAACTGAGTAACCTGAACTTTATATTGGCAATTACTTTGCCTGTTTTTCTTGAAAATAGTTTCCAAATGACTCTAAAGCAGATTTAACTGGGGGTATTCCAGAAAGCAGGGCTAACTGAGCATCAGATAACCTCGATCTCTCAGTTGATAAACCTAAACCTTTCAGTCACAGTTTACGGTTCCAAAAACAAGGACGGGCGTAAGTTCAGTCAACCGAGAGCATGTTCACCGTGAGAATCACCATGAGAACAGACTCAAAGAAGCGTTTGACAGAATTTTCCTTCATTTATGACAACGCTTCCCCGCCATTGATGGAATTTTCCTTCAATCCATGTTTTCACCGTTATACACATCTTCTGAAAGAGTACAAAATCTCCTGATCAAAACAGTTGAAGAAGAGGCAGAAACAAGTGATAGAAGCATTGCTTATGCACATTTAAAATAATGCAATCATCAAACATTAAACAGCTTATAAATCAAAACGGCCCAAAGTTACCCAATGACATGTCAAACCCATGAAGGACTGTGAAGCTTTAGAGGTGTGGATATACTCGTCCTACTCAATCTATGCTTTGATTATCATCCTGAATCCAATCATACTGTACAGTAGTCCTTGACCCACATTAGAACAAGTGTTCCTTAAAAAAGAATGTGTGAAGCTAGAATAAAATGTTTTGTTGTTGTTGTTGTTGTTTAAAAGCAGAGGCACTGATATATTGTATGTTCAGTTATTCATACAACAAAATATTCTGGGGGCCATGAAAGTTTTATGAAAATGATTAAAATGCTGGCGCTGGCTGGCAACTTGGAAAAAAATACGATTTTTGAGAGAGAAAGAAAGAAATTAACTCTGAAAGAGTATATGGTGATTTACACTCTTAGTGCATATGGCTACCTACTTGGGGTTGGACAATATTTTTTTAATCTTATTTTTTAATCTTTTTAGCACTGTGAAAACCAATTATTGTTTGTTCAATGATAAAAGGAAAAGAACATGTAATTAAAAACAGTCTGTGCCTGCAAAGGTAATATGACTGTTTGAGTTTGTTTGTTTAGACATTTTGCTTCCACATTTGTTATAAGGTAAGATGTCACATATGTGTTTTTTTATTATTATATAAATACATTATAAAGAAAACATCCTGTTAGGAAAAAGTTGAATGCAGATCCACGATGTGTGAGATGAGAACAAAATAATGTAAAAATAAACATTGCAGTTATAATTAAAACCAATTATTTTAGTTTCACGTTAAATTCAAAAATGCAATTAATTATTTGTGGAATTTATCAGCAGTTTCTGAGTGAAAATTGTTTCTAAGTAAATCCTACACTTTTTTTCAGTGTGCTTTGATAGTGCTTTATAATTTAATATACAGTATATAACTATATAATATAATATATTGAGTGAAATCTATCATGCCTGCTGGAGCCTCATCAGAAGGGAACAAATGTGCTGAATGCCTCAGAAGTAACCTTGAGCAATGCATAGAAGTGGTGTTTTCTTACTGAATTAATTCATGTTTAAATGAAACGGTTGAGTAAACTAACAATTAAAAGGTGGCTGGTTGGAATGAAAGATTCCATTAGTCACTCTTAAGGACAGTCATTTGTTTTGTTTCTTAATGAATCAGCGTTTTAAAGGAATCGAATGAATGAAAGATTCAATGACTCTCTTTCAATGACACTCATCTATATAATAGAAATATGTTTGGTATGAATGTAACCTGCGTGTACTACATTCATCATGTTGTCATTATCATGTGACCATGTGTCAGTTGCGTTGCTTCACTTCCAGATACAAATCCTGGCCTCATGGGATAGAAAAGGTTTTGCTGGTCAGATGACTCTAAAAATAGCAAACCTGATCAGGCTTGGAGACTATCGTGGCTGGTGTAAACTGTTTTATCCAGCATGGCTTAGTTGAATCTGGGCACAAAGAGACTTACGATGAATTTCTGTAGAAATTTTTTGATTGAGCACAGGTGTTAATAATTACCACTCACAGCTCAAGCTAATATCTATACTTCGGGGGGCATGTAATCACAGTCTATTGTGAATGAAAAAAAAAAAATGGTCTCAGCAGAAAGAAAAATGCAGTAATGTATAATATGTCATATGTTTTTGAGTGACAGTGGATATGATTATCATGCAGTCTGATCATTACCTGTGCTGCTGGAGGATGACAAATGCAAACTCTTTGAAACAAAGAGGATGTCGATCAAACAAAGCATAGCTTTGGCAAGATGAATTCTGTGCCGAACAAGTATCTCTCCAGGAAATCATTAATATAAAGGATGACACTAGAATCCTGAGGGACTCCTCATGGTCCTTATCTTTAATAACTTGTCAAGGACCAACTCATATGAATGTTTGAATACATCGGTGCATTACCTGTGAAGGGAATCTCACGCATAATTCGTATAGATATCAGATCGTTTTTCCACATGTAGGCTATATCATATTTTCCCTTTATTATAAAAATACTTAATCTGTTTTAAAATGCAAAAAAAACTTTTAATATAAATTACGTTATCCACTTTCAAGTGGGACCGGGTACATTTAGACAGCCAATTTGGCTTGACACTATGGTGAGAATTCTGGTAATGACTTTGCGTAGCCCGTACAAGAAATGAGTCACTCTGATAATGGGAGCCAATTTAAACATGCTCCAAATTCTCAGTTGGAATGAGATCATTTGAAGTTTAATGTGCGTTGCTCTTTAGAGAGCCAGGGCTCTCTGTATGCTGTGAGTGTCTGCTGGAGTTTAGGAATATACACAAGAGGCCTGTTTGCTTACAGTGGTTGCTTGTAGCTTAAATAAGAAAAAAAAAAAAAACGATTTAAAATGGCTCCCAACCTTTTCGACTCCAAAGCTCGGACCAATATTTTCAAAACAATATCTGAAGGCCCCCTGATGTTGTAGTGTCTAGTGGAACTAAGAGTTGGATCATGTCACTTGGGTGGATAAACCTCTGCTCACTGACTAAATCAATCTGTAACATCAAAAGAAAGGCCCCGAACAGCACCTGCTAAAGGTCCCGAAAAGTCTCTATAGGAATGGTCCGCAATTTCAGTGTTTTACTTTTCCCTGCTGATGTTGGCCAGGAAAGTGATGGCAAAGCTGCTTATTTTGAAACTTTTATTTACAGAAACTATAAGGAGTGGCAATATTAAAGGGGATTTCTAATGCTATTTCATGCATTCTGACTTGTTTATACTGTTAAAGAGTTGGATTCTCACGCTAAATAGCCAAAGTTTCAAAAAATTAGTTAGGCGTATGACAGAGTATTTCTGTGCCAAATACAGTCCCTCAGGGTTTGAATAAGTTTCGGAACGTTTTTCCCCCGAGTTTGGCCCTATATGACGTCATAAAGGGTGGAATTCCTTGTATGGGCACTTCTCCCGGAAGAGCAAATCACTACATTTAATTTTTTTTAACTTGCAACCATTTAATTTGTGGTAACAGGTCCCCTGAATTACTTTTTAGAGAGTATATTTTCTGTATATATCTACAAGTGAAGAGTTCAGATGCAAAAGCCTCTAAGTGCCATCTGAAATTTTCTTCTAGAATGATCATTTTTATCAAGCTTGTATATTTAAGTTCAGTAATTTCACTTAAATGACAGTTAATAGGTAATTTTCATTGCCATTTAAGTGAAATTACTTAACTTAAATATACAAGCTTGATAAAAATGATCATTCTAGAAGAAAATTTCAGATGGCACTTAGAGGCTTTTGCATCTGAACTCTTCAAGTATATATCTTAATGATATTTTTGTGTTGTATTTTTATTTTTAAAGGGGTGGTTGATTATGATTTCACTTTTTTTAACTTTAGTTAGTGTCTAATGTTGCTGTTTGAGCATAAAGAACATCTGCAAAGTTACGACGCTCAGAGTTCAAAGCGAAGGGAGATATTTGCTTTTAAAGAAATCGCTTTTTAAGGACTACAACAAACGGCTGGTACGGAACTACACAACATTCCTCCCGGGTTAGTGACATCACAAACACTCAAATTTACATAAACCCCGCCCCCTGAACACGATTTATAGATTATCATGACAGAATATGCTAATCAATGACTAGAAGATAACTACACATAAGCAACATAAATTCATCAACTAACCATTCAGAAACGTCCTGTTGCTTCTACATGTTGTCACAAGGCTAAAAGTTTTGGAAATTTTCAGTGCATGTCTGTGTGAGGTAAAAGGACACAAGCTCTTGAAGCTCCGCCCTCTGTGCCGGGAGCAGCAGCTCATTTGCATTTAAAGGAACAGACAAAACGGTTTGTTTTTGCTCACCCTCAAAAAGTGACAGTTTTAACATGCTATATAAAAATATCTGGGGTATTTTGAGCTAAAACTTCACATACACACTCTGGGGACATCAAAGACTTATTTTACATCTTGTGAAAAGGGCATTATACCACCCCTTTAAAAAAATTATGACCTCATAAATCCCGCCCCTTTCTTACAATCTACTCTGAGCTCGCATTCAGTTCTGCCTTTATTCAATCAAATGATGGATAGAACCAAGGTCCCGCCCTACACTCAGATATATGTCACAACACGGAAGAAATGATCACTTTGATCGTCTTTAAATGAAAAAGAAAATTGTTGAGGAAAAAAATTCAAATAAGAAATATGTCAGTTTATGTATTGGTTTTTAGATGTTTTAGTTTATTTTAAACCTGGTTTTCTCTTATGTAATTTCAAGCCATCTTTCAAGTGTTCTGAGCCTCTCAAGTGGGTCCCGGCTCCCACTGGTTAAACGGTGGACATTTCTTTAACTATGCCAGAGTTTCTGGACCATTTTTCCTGAGGCCACCTCATGAGCACATCAGACAAGAGTGCTGAAACTGTGTTGAAACTGCATTCAGAAAGAAAAGGACATCAGCGTGAAGAAAATATCCCCAGATCGATAGTGACATGACTCCCCCCGAGGCTATTCATGCTCAGTACAACAGAGCAACATACGTACGAAGAGCCTGACATTTACATCAGACACAGAGTAAACAGGACCGGCTCCCAGAAGACTAAGGTGGGCTGATGCTCTTCTGTGAACAGAAAATACACCCAAAAACAACGGGTGCATTACTGAACGCTCCCATTATTGATGCGACAGTCAGAAATTTCATAATGAACCCGAAGATGACTAAATAAACTTTTAAATAAAGAGGAAAGGAGAATCTTTATTGCCGAAGTGAGTTCATATTTAGTGTTATCTTTCTAAAAGCATCCAATTATTTGGTTTGAAGCTTTCCAAATGCCTTACTTAGAAATTTACAGGCTTTGCGAGTTTAATTGGACTTGCGTATATAAAAGGATAGAAAACAAAGCGAGAGGTATGCGTGCCTGTAAAAGTAAAGCTGAAAAAATAACCACCCAATTTTTTAAAAATGTTATTAGACAAAATATTGCGGTTTTATCAAAATCATTTGGCTCTATCTAGTTTGCTTGGCAGGTGATAGAAGAGACATTCTGCTCCTTCATGACCTACATGACAGCTAAGGACTCACTGATGGATTTTAATATCTAAAGCTGGTTGCATTGCGAGGGAAGCTCAAATGACGCTGTTCATGGAACATTAGTTACATGGTTCATACAGCCATATATTCCACAGAGGCCTAACTTTAAAGCAGAGTGCAAATTAAAGGAAATTCATTTAGACGATATAACGTGTCGAGTTTTGGACACTGGTGAAAACACATCAGTGCAGTCAACCGAACAGCCACATTTAAGTCCTAGATAATATCTTTAAGTAGTCAGACCTTCAACAAATTCTGTGATTTATATAGAGTAATCAAGTTGTTTGTGAGAAAGCTGAAAACCTGGACTCGATATCTGTCTTCCTAGCACACAATTGTAGACTTTAGGCAGCATATACTTGTGTACTTGCTGCAAAGCAATTTCTTGGACAAAACAACAAGAGTAAATTGTGAAAAGAACTGATAACTGCAATTTTTTTTTTGTCTGTGTGCTGTCGCATGAAAAGCGGGGGCAAAAGATATTGCAACTTTTTAAATAAATGAGATTAAGGTAATCAAATATAGAAAAAAAAGATGTCAAAAATATATACATCATGTCTTTTTAGAAGTCCTGCTGTGCAAAATTAATGTTGAGTGAAATACTGAGTGAAATATTAATGCGACCGAGTAATAATCCAACTTACCCACCTAACAGTCCTGAATTTTTGCTTCAGTGATACATTTCCGTTCTGTATGAGTTTGATATCAACTTTTGAATGGAGTAATTTCTATTTCAGCTGCTATTCAATATATCAAAGGAATAACTATGCAGTACTTTTGGTGCTCTGAAAAAAATTGAAAATAATCATTAAACATGATTCTTCTTGAGAACATAATGTATTATTGATGGTAGGGAGGACTGTGGTTAAATTATTTTTTTAACAGTTATATCACCAGTTAGTTTGACGCTCTGGATCAGCTAATGAACTCATGAAAATGACAAACTACAGCTTTATGGATACAAAGTGTGGATTGGTTAACTCTTAATAGTAGAAATGCAAAAACATATAGATTGATTTTTTTTTTTTTTTTTGTCTTTCAATACATTTTTATTGCTGTAAGTAAACCCAATAGAACACAGTTCAATCGTTTCCTGTTTGCTCGCATTCATGTAATTGACTTATATAATAGTGATTCGAGGAAAATTAGCTGCCTACCTCTTGGGGAAACTGGGATTGACATTCCTATTCTGCAGGGTTTAATCGGTGGCTTTCAGAGAAGTGTACCCTGTCAAGTAATTCAAGCGTTTTAGAGCCTGTGGATCTTGCAAATGTTCCCCCAACTGTTAAAGATTACAACAGGGATTCCACTCATTATTTTCCTATCAAACTCCAAACCGGAAAAAATTGCTGGGCTACAGCCACTGGCCACAGAAGTCCATCACAACGGCAAGGTTAATGGCAAATCACTTTGAGGAATTGATCGTGGGGTGGATGATGGGCCATCTGAGATGGAGGAGCACTGAGGGGGACAGCCATTACCGATAGGGGCAAACACATCTCAAGAGTGGGGTGATAGAAGTTCAGCTGGGCCCTCATGCAAAACCTATTGAGTAGACTGACTCTGATGGTTGGTTTGGCCAATATTTCCAAGATATTGCGCTTTTATTTTACTTCCTTTAAACGAGATTCTCTCATTAATAGTGCTGCTTTTTTATATAATAAAAAGGTCACAGACGTATGTTAAACACACCATACTAATTTATCTCAGGTCATTCTGTCACAGTGGAATCATTCACAGATGGCAAATTATTAATCATTATTAAATCACAGTGTCAGACTTTACTTCTGAAAACGGGTCAGAAGAAATCATATCTGACTGAATATGAACCCAGGAATATTCATTGGAATTCATTACTGTCTATGGGAGAAATTTAGGCTGGAATTTAAATAGGCATTCCCTTTATTTATTTATTTTATTAGTTTGTTGATGCAAGAGCATGAAGCGAGAAAATCCTCCATATTCATGCATGAACAAATCATCACATTTTAAAAACATCTTAGAAAAGCTGCTAACACTACAGTTTTAAAATATCGCCTCAATTACTTTCGAATGCGCCAAGCAAGTCTTCTGAATTATAATGAAATAGACGTGCAATGCCGGGATGATAAGTTCCCTCGAAGCCAATTAAAAGTCTGTCTAGTCTGTTTCTAATCGTTTAGGCAATTACTTAACTAATTAGATTAATTGCACAATTTCCATTAATATATTTAAGGGTGGTTTAGTCCTCTGAAAAACCAAAATGTAGCCGTGTTGGGCTGAATTTAAAGGTGTGTATACTGTATGTGATTCCCTTCCCGTAACTTAGGTAAAATATAGATGCACCACGTGTGCCACAGGATCTAAGGTCCATTATTAGCTTAGAAATATTGTATAAGGTATTATTTATTAAAACCCCAAGACTTCAAGAGCAATTTTTGCAATACTTCCCATCTCCTGAAAGAAATAGTCCAGCAAACGTAGGCTGCCTTTGTGGAGGGATACAAACAAAGCACCAGCAAGGGGGTGATTCAATGTCACTGGAGATTTCTGTGCCTGACGTCTGTCCTCTGAAAGGCTGCAGACAGAGTCAGCTTAAAATAGACGTTTCAAAACATGAAGTGCATCGTCAATGTGGGTTTAGTCACCAGGATGTGGCCCTCACGCCATGCTGTGTTTTACATAATGAGCTTAGCTCAGGGTCGGTGACGTGGGGGACCTGAATGAAGAGCCGTCCTGATGCCAAGATAAGGTCTGAACCCCTGTCATTCAGCATCCTCTGTCTTTGAGAGATGTTGATTCATTCTGCAGAGGAGAGAACCACGACAGGTGTGACCTTACATGTATCTCATGTGTGGATCTTAACGGGAATTGATGCAGTTTTTGCTCCCTTGGGGCGAAAACGCTAGACCAGTTTAAAATACATTTCTCTCTATGGTTTGTTGGTTCTTTTGTAAGAATAACCAACCGTATGCTCTTTCATGTCCCGTTTTGGCATGTTCAGTTTTTATACTTAATTATTGTTGACAAGACAGATTCAAACGTATATTTTTTTGCGTGAACACAACGGCTCGACACATCAATTATACTATTTCACTCCCTTTCCACCCCGTGGAATAAATAAAAAACATTTCAATATTTATCATGTGAAAAGTATTTGATTTTGACTGTAATAAACTGCTGAGTTAGCTTGAGATAAAAGAAAAATGAAGGTTAAATACCACTAGTGAATAGAATTCAAGTCAAGCTGTAATTGTCAAATAATGCAGGTATGGAAATGTCAAATTTTGTTTTTAGGTTATAAAATGCTTGCTATGAAATTACCCCTTTAAAGTTTAATCTAAAAATGTCATTTCCCTCACACAATGCTATTAAACACAATACATTATTTGAGATTTCAGGTGTTTCAAAAGTGGCATTTATATGTCCAATATTGGACATGGTTAATAGACTAATTAATCCAGTGGAAAGCGGTTTTAAGTGCTTCAATGTACAGGAAAAAACTATCTCATCCTAGATAGACTAACTGGGTATGTGTGTGCAATGCATGTGCATACAGTGTGTGTTTGTGCACATTAAGTGTGAGCTTTGATTTCCACCCAGTGAGATATAGTGGAATGAATGGAGATGGTGGTTGACCTTCACTGTCAGCGTGTGTCAGCATGCTCCAAACCCAAGAACCCAAGAACCTAAGTGAATGTAATGCAGAGAGACAAATGCTTCACTATAGCACCTGAACTAGCATGACTTTAAACCAGTCCCTGTCCAATGTAATAAGAGGAGCTAGCTTTACCTCACCACTGAAGCAGCCTCCCTGTGTTTGCAGCTGTTTGAAGCTAGCGGCCTCTACTGTAGCTGAAGGGTTAGGCTTTGTCTTAAAGCAAAGCCCTTAACTTCTTATGATGAGTTTGGTGGATTTTTGATCGTTTTCTCATGAGCACGAGAAAGTCTGTATATTTTTATTTGCTGCAGTCTACTTAAAATGATTAATGAATCTGAATGAATTATAAAAAAATATATATAAAAAAATCAGATTCAATGAAGGATTCAATGACGGACTCTTCTTCTGGACTCTTCAATGACGGACTCTTCTTCTGGACTCTTCAATGACGGACTCTGACGGAAGAATAAATTCTTAACTTGTAACTTGATGAATCAGCTTCTTTTTTTTTTTGTACGAATCTCTTAAATGAATGATCCAATGACAAATACATCTTTTAAATGACATTATTGCATATGCATTTGTAGGAGTTTCCCTTCCAGACACAAACTTTATGGGAGGAGAGTATTTAAATGAATCACGCTAGGTGATTTTCTAAGGTTTGCGCTTGTCAATTTACTAGTTGCGCCATTATTTACCACCCAAAAAAGCATGTCTTAATTTCGCTCTCACGCTAATTTGCCATTTTTAGTAAATCTAGCCCTTAATCTGAAGTATTCTTTCTTTCTTTCTTTCTTTCTTTCTTTCTTTCTTTCTTTCTTTCTTTCTTTCTTTCTTTCTTTGCTTGCAGAAATGCTCTGCGGGATGTACTCCTGGTCTTGGGGGAGTTGTGAAATATCTAATTATTGTCTTTGAACACAACATCTCAATTCATGGTAAACAAATTCTTCGAAAGTAAGTGCCCTTGAGGAAAAATAACAAAAGCTCTCCGCTCTGAAAATAATTACGCTTTTATCTCTTACACTTTTGAAATGCAGGATTAAAACAGGCCACAGGCTCGGCTTAAAAGAGCATATCTGATTACATCAAAACACATGGGTGTTTCTTTTCTTTTTTCATTTAATGTAAGAAGTCCTTGTGAATATGCTGAGCATGTGTTTTTTTTTTTTTTGAAAGCTCAAAGTGTATTGATTACTGCTTGTTAATGTGAAGCGCCACTGTGTTCACACACTGGAATCGAGCACTGTGAATGGGATCTCCTGTCAGGTTTTAATTGGTTTCACGCAGACATTTGAACAGGTTATAGCCTACCCTTAACACACACACACACACACACACACACACACACACACACACACACACATCTGGTGCGCATCAATATGACAGCCTGAGTGTGAATGAACCCAAAAGGTTGGTACACTGTTAAACCCTAATGAACAGCTGTCAGATGACAGTGAATGCTTATCGGTGACACCCAGGGATCGCCCGTTTAACACACAGACCATTTTTTAATCCAATGGCCTCATAATTGAGGGTACATTCAGACAGACTCATTGACTGTAGTGAGTAGAGCGTCAATTAAAACGCCTCTCAGAAAGTTTCAGAGTTCAGAAGTGATCAAATTGACTTTTGAGTTTGATCAGTTTCTGAACAAATCAGATTTTGCTTTGAATTCCTTTTCCAAACAGTCTCTTAATAGGACTCACCCCATCAGCATCAGGGCAGCGCACTCACATACACCAAATGACAAAAGTAATTCTGCCTACAGAAGAGTATTGCCTATCTGCCACACATCTAAATGTCAAGCCTCTACCTGTGGTTGACACCCAATTTGACCACACAGCTTTTTTTCTTTTTTTCTTGGACACCAGTGGATAACCTGAAGAGATATTCTCATTTCTACATGTGAAAGAACCTTGACACCTGCTTTGTGTGGCTCTAAGTGGTCACTGATTGTTCCCTTGACATCTTGTCCCTACAACTTTAATGGGATGTCTAGCACGTACAAGATTAGTGAAACCATTACCCCTTCCTCCAACATTCCCCCGGTCCTGACACTAGCTTTAGTGGCGATGCCTCCACAAATATCAGCCTTTAAAAGTCTGGAGATCACTTAGAGTCACTCCTGCCAATGGCAGGACTGTTGGGTATTTCAGCTGGAACGCTGGACATGATTGTAGAGGAAGAAAGAAAGAGAGAGAACAACAAAAATAACCATCAGGTCACAATCGTTCTCCAGATCAGTTGTTCTTGTTTCGACTGATCCTTAAAGATTATCACGGATCTCATTCCCATATCTGGTTTAGAAAGTGGAAGTGAACAATAATAGGGTAAACGGCACCACTGATGGTAAACAGTTTAATGTCACAATTAGCATATATGCCATTTTTCACACTACATTAAATAAGGCAGTTCGTTCAGTAAACTAGCAAGCTACATAACAACGAAAATAATGATCCACCCTTGGGATTGTAGATATAACCCTTTTTTGTGACGTTTGAAATTGGAATGTTGCTAAAAACAAGTATGCTATTTTTTTTTTTAAATTAGTTCCAGGATAATATAGCCGCATAGTGATATTAATACACACTACCATACTGTATATACACTGGTTGGGGTCGTATGATTTTTAATGTTTTTAATCTTATGCTCGTCAAAGCTGCATAAATATGACCGAAAATACCGTAAAACAATAATATTATTACAATTTAAAACAATTGTTAAAATGTTATGTATTCCTGTGATGACATTTTCAGAAATTGATTGCATCATTACTCCAGTCTTTAATGTCACATGATCCTTCAGAAATCATTCTAATATGCTGATTTGCTGCTCAAGAATTGTTTAAAAAAAAAAGTATCGCCTTAAAACAGTTGTGCTGAATATATTTGTGGTTTATCAATGTAATTAGTCAAGTTAAGTTAGGAGAAGTTACTATTTTATTATTATTCCTCATTAATGATAAACTATTGCACACTGGTGGCTTTTTAGCCTTTTTAGCCTTTGAGTAAGGAAAGGAAAAATGAGAATAGAAAGATTGCTTTTGTCTCTCTCTCTCTCTCTCTCCCTTTACATAAATGTGTAGACACACTGATGCAGATGGATCAGTAGAGGTTGACTGAGGTCTGTTAAACAGCGACATCATTGGTTGGGATCAACACTTGGAATGATTCCATTTAGCAAACATTGGCAAATGCAGAGGTTGGCAGCTTATAGCGTAGAAGAGTCCAGCCCAGAGCGCCACTAAGACGGATGAGGGGTCAGAACTGCAGAGAGACCTTTAGCAGTCTGTGTAGCGTAAGAGACGACTGCCATTTGACTGAAACGGGACTTGTGAGGCTTCTCGCTCCTCTTGGCATGCATACATTGCGAAGATGGCATGACAATTCATAATGCAGGCGACGAGGGTTAATAATTTCTCCTCACTAAGGAACCAGGTGCAAGCCCGCGGCGAAAAGCGAACACATTGAGCCGGCTACACTGAGAATAAATAGCCAGTACTGCCACTTCCATAAGCACATATGTGCTAAGCAGGGACGTTTGATTCCCTATTTACACTCTGAATTAAAGCCTTGTGAGAAAACATTGCACCTGAGTCCGATTCCCCATTGGAAGCTGAAGATTGGCATGCTAATTTAGTTCGGCTTCCTCTACCTGTACGTGACAATAAACAAAGTCATTCGAAACCTCATTCCCACATACACAAATAATTGCTCTTATTATCTGATACGTAATCAAAACATATTATTCCTGACCAGAAAGGCCTTAAGTTTTCATCTGTTTAACCAGCTGCTGAAAAGGTTTGATTAAGGAAATGACACATTTCGTTCTCGGATTTGACCCCAGTTTTTCACATAACGCTTACCTTGGGCAGTGGCTCGGTAATGAGGCGCCACACGACACGAGGAGACACAAAACACTTAATTATGGGCTGCGGTGAATCATTTTTACTGCTCGTGTTCATGTGGGCTTGCAGTCTGAGAACACCTTATCACTTTCATTTAATCCAAATTGATGTAAAAGGATTGAATGCTACTTGATACTGTGCATCTTTGAAATGCAATTATGGCCCCGGTGGACCAATAATAGTCTATTCGGGGTAACATCAGCACTTATAATTATGAACTGATTTTAATACCACTCTTTCTGTTCCCTAGTGTGAAAGAAGAGAGCTAGAAAAAAAAAAAACCCATTTGGGCTTGTTTTGTAAATGGTTAAAACTTGAGTTTCCAAATGTTTTTGAAAGAAGTCTTGGTCACACTTTCGATAAGAGTCCAATTCTCCCTATTTACTAACTATTAACTACAACTTTTGCCTCAATAAACTAATTACTGTTTATTAATAGTTAATAGTAAGGTAGTTGTTAAGTTTAGGTATTGGGTTAGGATTAAAGGATGTAGAATATGATCATGCAGAATAAGGCATTCATATGTGCTTTATAAGTACTAATAAACAGCCAATATTGATTTTGGAACTTGAGAATTGGAACTAAACTAAAGTGTTACCAAAGTCTCTTATGCTCACCCAGGCTGTATGTATTTGATCGAAAATATAGTAAAAAACAGTAATATTGTGAATCATTGCAATTTAAAACGTTTTTTATTTTATATATATATTAAAATATTATTTATTCCTGATGACAAAGCTGCATTTTCAGCATCATTACTCTAGTCTTCAGTGTCACATTGTCACGTTTTGGGTTTGTTCACGTCATATGATCCGTCTGTCTGTCATGTGATCCTACCATGTGTCTTGTCATTGGTTAATTGTCTGATCATTGTTCACAGGTGTCCCTTGTCTTGTCATTAGTCTGCGTATTTAAGCCCTCATGTTTGCCATGTGTCTTTGTCAAGTATTGTTTCCTGTAAACCACTGTTGTGAGTCCTTTTCATGCCACGCCATGTTTTTGTTTCATGTTTGGTTTTGTTTATAATAAACTGCCCTTGGGTTCTCATTTACAACTTGCCTCCAGTGGATCACTTTTACACACATGATCCTTCAGAAATCATTCTAATATGCTGAATAAGTGCTCAAGAAACATTTCTTATTTCAGAAGAGCATTTAAACCAAAAACTTTGTGACATTATACATTTATTTACCGCCACTTTTGATAAATGTCATGCATCCTTGCAGAAAAAATAATTAAAGTAAACTTATGAACTGTAGTGTATGTCTCTCAAACCTTCTAAAACATGTAGGCGTCAGCATCTTCTTATTACTAAAAAAAAAAAAGGTGACATTTCAGGAGCGGATTCGGTTATGTAGAGGTTCATTTGTCGCCTGATCGTTATTTTCGTCTTCTTTAATAACACAAAACGGCAAAAAAGAAAATCAAATTAAATTTCCAAGAAGGCTCACTGAACCAGGGCAGCGCTCCTAAATGCTCCACTGGAGAAAGTGTGTACACGCGTGTCCCGAGCTTTTGAAAATTGCCTTTGGAGCACAGAGGCCCTGAACCATCCCACAGCGACACTTTACCCTTCCTCACACTAAACCCAAAAGGTCATTCTTTTGTCTTTGCGGGCTCTGTCAGATTGCTGTCTTTTCTCATATGTGAGAACGCTGAGACACTGTGAGCCGGTCAATACAGGTATCTGAGGGTAATGGAAAGAAAGAGATTGATTTTTAATGTTTCACTGCCCTTTGGAATGAAACAAAGACCCTTCTCAACATATTGGTAATCTATGCGACATAATTAAAATGCGTACCTAGTGAATTAACCAGGGATAGATACTCTAGCCTAACAAGATTACGATTTTAGTCAGTTTAATATTGTAGCTACGTCTCAGGTGTTAGAAAATATGAGATGAGGGCAATCATACTTGAAATTTATTTAGATTAAATCCAAATGAAGATTTTCTAGGAAGTCAAACATCACAAATTGTGATTTGTGAACCTCCTGTGACTTTTCCCTCCATAATGTTAGTGGAGCAATCTGTCAAGTCTGGTCAGTATGGCATATTGAGTTGTGATTTGTAGGATGAAATTGCAGCATTGCATGCTGAACTGCTTTTGGCTCAGTATGGGGCTGGATGATTTCCAAGCATCGCTCATTCTTTTTTGCTTTTTGCTGATTGATCACTGCTACAAACACCTTTGAATTGTGAACCTATAGCATTCCAGAGCCTCTTTTCTTTAAATGAAATAGCCTTTTTCAGAGCATCAGGTTATGTAAAGCTTGCATTTACTGCCATGACAGATTTAAAGCTAATTGTGATCCTTATAAGGAGATTATTTGGAATCTGTTAATACACGTAAAGCACAGAAATTCTGCATCGGTGAACATCCATAAAACATTACTACTTAGCAAAATTACTGATAGTATAAACGCTCCTCTGACTAAAGCTAATATTTTACATTATTAATGTGCATTTTGTATTTCAAAACAAGTCATTGCATTAAGCCCGTTCACACCAAGAACAGTAAATATAACGTTTTAATGATTCTAATTCCATGAATGGGAAAGCCAAATGACAACAACACAGAGGAACAATTTCATTGGACTCGTTTTTAGAGTGATTTTTCCCAGCTGATGAACGATAAAAACATTGACAGTCAATCAGAAATCCACCCTGCTTTGAAGAGCTCGAGCATTTAAACTGCAGTGCACGCTTACAATAAATGCTATTGTGTGTTGGTGTGGACGCTAATGTAATTATCGTTAGTTATCATCTTGGTGTGAATGGGCCTTTGGTGGTGGAATTATTCAATGGCTCTTTCTGCATATTACAGTAAGTCAATATAGGGGTCAATATAGAGATATTCTTGAGTCTTTTACTCAAATAACCTGGATGATACCCAGGATCGAGTTCTGTTTAGTTTAGTCAACTGATTCATTCATCATTAAGGAACAAGGGACTAGATCCATCTGAAATTGCATACATAAAGTGTCCATTAGATGTGCATGAGAATCTCCATGGAAGTAATAGGTTATCCAAATGACATTTCACCTTCTGTTTTATGAATACTATGAATTTGGACATTTCACATACTTTTTTCACATACTGTTGTTCGCCTGCTGTATACAGTAGAAAGGAAGCATGCGTATTTGGACATGAGTGAGTCATTGAATCATTCACTCAATGATATATTCAAGAATTAAATGCACCAACTATATGTGGCTCGGAGACGCACAGCATTTAATTCTACATTTACTTCCTTTGGAACAGTCGTTACAGACAAAGTAATAGGTAATGTTGTGTAATTTATGTAATTTATTTTCAATTGCTGATTATTCAGAGCCTCCTGCTCATGTGATATGGCCTTATTGTTCGCAAACTGACAATTCAAATGACTGCTGTGTACCACAGTAATAGGCTTTATTTCATCTTTGATTCTAGCTTTAGGTTTAATGATGTATTTGTGTTTTAAGTGCAGCCTTTCCAAACTCATTGAAGCGCACTGCTTTATCAGGCTCTTTATTATATTCATGTATATGTCCACCCTAATCCTACGAGGCAAACAAAAATAACAGTGTTTGGCCATGTAAAATAGATTCACTGAGTGCTTGTCAAGGGCATAAAATATTGCATTAGGATACACCAGCTAACTGACTCACTGCATGTATGCTGCCATATATTTAGCAGTGTGTAGAGAGGTACAAAATGTATTCAAGGTATTAAATTGGCCTAATAAAAAAAAAGATCCTCCAGATCCTGTGACAACAATACCAGTCTGTCTGTAATACTGGGGGCTCTAGACACTTCCAGCTGGGCATTATTAAACAGCTTAACATCCTACCAAACAAGAGAGCAGCTAGAGAGAATCATATCACATGTCTAGAGTTGGAATGGGAGTCAAACATATATGGCAAACAACCCCTGTACCTCCCAGAGAGACCTCAATTAATTTGTTATTTTAAACAGGATTTAATAGAACAAGCAGGCTATGGCTGGTACATATCTAGTCACGTCTGCATGCCTAAATGAAATGCTCAATAATGCATTATGGATCATATTTCAATTTCAAGATTACGCCTGGGACAAATTATTAATGAGATATCCGGCAATTATGAGTCAACTCTAAAGCTCAAACTCAAGTCATTTCCAGCAAAACAGAACAACGGTGATCTGAATACCAAAACAGAGACAGAAAAGAGTGCACTGGCCGCAGGTTGTCTCCAGATGTTATTGTGTAGTAGAATTGTAGCTGAGCATTTCATTACAACTGCAAATGGGAAACAACATAAAACATGAATCGGAAATTTCACGCCCTCTCAGTCTCATAGAAACAGATTATATGTCCACAGAATGACAAGTGCCCTAATTTTAGCTTTAACCGCACTAATGATTTTGTGCAACCATGTTTTTCAAAGCATTCTGGCATGTTGCTTCGCTTTAAGTGCAGTGTAATCTTATCAAACTCATTTCATGTGTTTCTACTCAAATATATTCACATGTGAATTGGTTTTTGTTGCGTTTGGCATCGCACGCTGTTATCCTGGTCATTCAGTGGACTATTATAAACTGTATTGTGTTAGTAAAAAGCATGTAAACGGGGCTGAGGAGCCTTTTTCTGTTTAGTTCCTCCCTGTGGCATTGAATTCTTTGTGCATGCGTTTGTAAGAGCTGTTGCATATTTATTTGCATTCTGCGACTGTGGAAGGGTTTTATGCAGATGAATAGGCTAGAAAGTGAGGAATTTAGATGGGCAGTTGCGTTTCCAATATTATTTCCATTATTACTGTACCTTTACAGTATTTGTCTATGGCCACAGGGATTCCTGCCAATTGCTTGCTGTCACATTTATCTGGCTCAAAGAAAGACAGCGCATAAGGACATGCATACAAAAGACACTGACATCCCGGCACACGGCGCTAACAGTTCGTTTAAAAGGAGTAATGCTGCGTTCCCCAGCAATATTTCATTTAGTGCTTGCCTTTTTATCTCTCTTTTCTCCTCCTTTTTGTTCTCATTCATATTTAATGCAAAATTGACATAGCCACGAATTTCAAAGCATGCAGAAAATATATAGAGGACTTTAAATCCCTCACAGCCGAACAGGATGTTTAGTGGCAGATGTTTGGTCATATTGCTCAGCAGCTGCAGGATGCATTCGTCTCTATTTGAGCACAGCAACTAAAGTATTTAAAAATGCAGTACAGAAGTTATTTATTCTCTATTGTATTTGTAAGTAAAAACTATAAATAAACTGCATAAACTTGTGCACTTTTAGGTAAGGTAGGCTACTATATGTGCATTTACTGTTTTTGAAATCGACTTCAAAGAATAGTTACAAGTGTGACACCGTGTCCTAACTACATGCCACAAGACAAGATTCCAGCGACAGGCAGTGTGTCCACACTAGACGCGACGTGACTGTGAGACGCCACAACGTCAATCAAAAATCACACCCAATCAGAACAGCGCGTGGGCGGAGTCTCGCGGCAAGTGCACAGCACTAGTGAGTAATCTTGACGGCACTCACGAATTATAGCCTATCCATTGTTGCTTTTACAGCTACAAAGCTGGAGCACTAAATGATATTCATAGTCACATTTAACGCTTTTAACATTAAATAAAGCACATAAACAGTAGGCTACCTGAGATTATCATTGCCACACTTTCTGTTTGTTGTTCCAGCGCGACATCGCAGAAAAATAGAAACCGTTTCTAAAATAGAATCGTCGCGTGTCACCGTCGCGCCTGGTTAGGACCAAAAACTCTGATTGGAAACATGGAAAAGATACCTTTTATCGCGCGTCGCGTGTAGTTAGGACACGGTGTGACAGCTAATCTTCATCTACAAAATGCTAGGTGTGTTTAAATTGGTTGGTCATATAAAACACACAGTAGGCTAGTGGCCAAAATTCGTTTTTATTGACCCCACAAGTTCGATTAAACCATCAAAATATGAGGAAAATATTTGATATTTTTGCATATTTTAAATATGAGGCAAGAAAAAACACTAAACTTAGTTATCTGACTAAGTTATTTGGCAAAAAAATGGGTAAACTACAGCTACAGGTTTTATTTTACTATGCAAAAAAAAAAAAAAAATGCATAGAAAAACAAAAAGCTCACAAAAGCATTCATTGACAACAACATAATCAGTTATTAATAGTTCCCTTTTGTTTTTGCATGTTCAGAATTTCTTTGTATGACAGCCTGGCTAAAAATTCTGTCTGCACAATTTGGCATTATTCATTGCGTTGCATCACAAATAAAACAATTGACTTGCATATATTGTAAGCATATACACGTAAAAAAAATCGTTTAACATATTTTTAATAATTTGAATAAAGGGTAATGCCGTCAAAATTCCTAGGCCTTACATCATATATTCTCTCTCTCTCTCTCTCTCTCTCTCTCTCTCTCTCTCTCTCTCTCGATTACCTTATGTAAATAGAATTCATAGAGTCCCTCTAATATTCAGGGTGCTACGAGTTCTTTATGGGATTATATAATTCTGAAAGCACATAAAATGGCAGGAAACGTTCAGTCCAACAGTGGCTAATGGAAGATAAGGAGTGATGGGTCCTGCCTTGTTGGCTAAAGCCCAATCACACTCCATCTGATCTTTACCTCCGCGAAGGCCTATATAGATCCATACTGAGCCGCAGCAGCGGCCTGTGTGAAACTCAGCACTTTCCACTTTAATGACCAGGCCTCAGCACTTCTTCATTACGGAGGAAGATCAGTTTCATATAATTCAAAGTCGAGCGCAGAAACGTACTGGGTGGGTAGGGAGGTTCAGTCTAATGAGGCCGTGTGTGCGTATGGTTGTTTCTCTGCCTGTCGTGTGCTGTTATTCAAAGCTCCCTTCATCCTGAACAATCACTTTTTCAGAGAGCATCACCATTCATGTGTGCAGATTGTTTCTGGCAGATCCTTACAGCTAAGCAACTTTTCTTCAAGGAGGATTGCGGTTTATCGTCAGCCTTCACATGGTGTGGCTTTAATCAGAATTATGCGATCGCTGGCATTGAGGAGCTGTGGAGTACAGCGTGCGATTATAAGCCTGTTTGTCTGACAGGCCGATTCTCATTAGAACACTTTCTGTGGTCTCTCTCGTATGAGAGCCTGCCAAAACAGCTGTGTCAAAAGAGGTCACAGCATAATTGTCAACCTGTGATAGTAATGACCAATTTATTCCTCATATTCCCGACTCTGTGGTTATCTGTACCGTTGTGACGATGAAGCTGTTCGTATCTTGAGCCAAAGGAGGTCGATAATATCGGGAGAAAGTTATCCGGTAGCATTCCCGGTCATCTAATGTCAGCTGCTTGGCATTTATGGTAATAAGTGACGATTTTGTTCTCTCAAGTGGGATGGAAATGCTGATTCACAAATTTTTGAACATCAGTTAAATTTAAGGTTAAGTGCAACTTTGGATGGAAACATACAGTAGCTTATGGGGCTCATTTATCACTGCTTTGGCACAAATGCATTCGATGTCATTCAAATCACATAAATTCTTCTCTCACCCCCTGCCAAAACTCGATGTACCTACAGGCCAATTATACTCTTTTCTAAAATATTAAACTTAAGTTCAAAACTTAACACAATACAAAACCGAATAAGACATTTCTACAGTAACGCCATGTTCAAAAACATTTAGCTGAACAATTAGACAGGTGTTAGTCTTTAAATGTTATTACCATCTATACAAAAGTGGAAACTTAAGAATACTTTTGTACTGTAATGTAAACGTGTTTTTAATTTTTTTTATTTACGTTATGAGTGCCGAAGTGTGCTTTGTTGGGTCACATCCTTTGCTAGTCTTATGTAAGAATGAGTTGATTTGAGACGTGTATGAAGTGTTTTGGTAGCTTTAGTGCAGTGCAGTGTGCATGCTAAATGAACTGCTGTGCCAAGCTGAAAGTTGGTTAGAAGAAGAGTTCTGTGTGAAGAGTTTTGAGAAAAGTGACATATGTATTGAGGAAGTATTGTCCTAGAACTATAAGTACACTTTTGAACTGTATATGTCAAATGTCAAATTAAAGGAACATGCTGACTTTTTGGACTTTAGCTTATTCACTGTATCCCCCAGAGTTAGATGAGTCCATACATACCCTTCTCATCTCTGTGCGTGCCGTAACTCTGTCTGACGCACCCACCGCTAGCCTAGCTTAGCACAAAGACTGGAGGTAAACGGCTCCAGCTAGCATACTGCTCCCAATAAGTGATAAAATAATCCCAACATTTTCCTATTTACTTCGTCCAAGTAGCAGTGCTTCGCCTTCTGAGAATATAGTTCCCAGTATGTATACGGTTAGAAGATGGCTGTCTCATGTGACCTTGTTATTTGTACACACTGTCACTATACAAATCACAACATGTAAATAGGAAAATGTTGGCGTTATTTTGTCACTTATTGGGAGCAGTATGCTAGCTGGAGCCGTTTACCTCCAGTCTTTGTGCTAAGCTAGGCTAGCGGTGGGTGCGTCAGACAGAGTTACGGCACGCACGGAGATGAGAAGGGTATGTATGGACTTATCAAACTCTGGGGGATACGGTGAATAAGCTGAAGTCCAAAAAAGTCGGCGTGTTCCTTTAAAAGTTTTAAAGTAAATTTAAAATGTTTTGTCATGCTTTAAAGAAGTACACTTTTAATATGTTGACTAACATACTAAAGCACACATGCTTGATTATAATTTTAACTGTGGTGTGGTATTTAATATTACATTTAAAGTTAATAAATGTTTTATTATTCATTTTATAAGTGATAAATTGCAACTTCATTACAAATATGTAATTACAAATATATTGAAATACATTGGGGATTCTTGTGCATTATTTTAACGTTGTTTAGTTTTTATTCGCGCTAATTCAGCATTAGTAACTTAATTTTCGCGGCATCAGTCGCGCGCTCACTCAACCTCCGAGCATCTCCTGTTCTTTGCTCATTTTGATTCGTGAATTCAGTGAATTGCTCACTGGAGACTTGCTCCGACCAGATCATCTGAATCAGTGAGTCGTTGACTCGAGAACAGATGCAGTCAAATCAGTCCAGTTCACAAATGAATCGTTCAGTGTTATTTGCGAACAGATTTAATAGGTTAATTGAAAATAATCAGCTTGTTCACGAATCGGACATTGTTATCGGGTGACTGTTTCTTCAGTTCAAAATAACAAGGAACGACATGTTTTTATGAAATGTAGTGGAGTAATAAGTGATATTATGCTTTGCAATGTAATGAAGTCATAGTAAAAGTTTCTGTCCACCATGTAACGGAAGTGAAACGGCTTTTTGAACAAGAAGAAATGTAGGGTGGGACTTGATTTTGTCTGTGGGGAATTGATTGGATCGTTGGATGGTTGTGGTTTGCTATTGGTTGATCTAATGTGAGTGACAGGTTGTCCCGCCCTCATGCCAGTAAACACGTCATCGGAGAAGAAAACAGATGCTACAAGAGGGAGGGGAAGTTATTTTGATCAAAGATTACGAGGGCACATGCATTTTATAACTAATAGTAATGTGCACTGATAAAAAACACAACACATAGGCTAGACATCTTTGGTTGAATGGCCGTCAATGAATAGAAAGCTGCCTCTTGCTGCCAGATGTTATATAGCTGTGCCATTTAGCAGCAGGGGCTAACTGGGTCAAACTAACCAGCCAAACCTTGTCCCCTTGTTTGAGCCAGACTCTATTATTGACCTCTCATTGGTCTGCCCTGGATGAGTCCAACTCCATTGAAATCTAGTAGAAAGAGCGTGATGTTTTTTCTATCTCTATCTGTCTCTTCCAGCACACACCCTTGATCAGTTTCACAGACATCACACTGTGGGAGTTTTATAGGCATGATGCCTTCCAGCATGATTTATTTATTTCACAGGTGTTGCTTTCCTATCATGGAGATTAGTATGACTGTGCTTTGGTTTCCCTGACATATAAAGGTTCAGCTACAGCAGCTCAGGATGCTTTGGCAAAGAACCCATTTGTTGAAAGCATTTGACTGTACTCTACATAACTTATTTATGATTTGTATTTGGGACAATGACAAAAGAAAATCACGGCACATTTTATTTATTTATTTTTTTGTGCTGTGCACAGCTGTGTCTGTCTTTTTGGGTTGGCAAAGTGTTGAAATTCTGACAGAGAAGTATGGTATAAATATGTATATGTGTGTATTTATGTGGGTGAGGCTTGTTGATCTGTAGCTTAGCATTCCAGGGGATTGAGGTTTGACTGGTTAGCAATGGCCCCTGCTGGTAAATATTGACATATTTAATGTAATTCAATTGCATTTTATATACACTATCATTCCAAGTAAGATTTTTTAAAATAAGAAATTCATACCTTTATTCAGCAAGGATGTATTGTATTGTTTAAAAAAAGACATTTATTATGACACTTTTAGCATTTTAATAAATGCTGTTCTTTTGAACTTTGTTTTCATCAAAAAAATCCTGAAAAAAACTATCATGATGTATCTAACAATGACCAATACTTCTATAGCATTTATAGTTAGTTTCACCATTTGCTAATACATTATTAAAATCAAAAGTTTTATTTGTTAACATTAGTAAATGCACCGTGAACTAACATGAACATGAATATTTGTATTAACTTACATTAACAAAGGTTAAAGGTGTTTGCAGAGATTTAGGAAACATGCTACACTGTAAAAAATTATTGTGATTTTAACGGTAAAATGCTACAGTGAAAAACTGTTAATTGGTTAACATAATTGGTTTTGTACTATATACGGTAAATAACTGTGATAGATCTAATGGTACATTTAATGTAATTTTACTGTAAAATACCGTTAAATTTACAGTTTTTGAAAGTGAAAAAGAACAACTCATTGTATAATTTACATTGAAAAAACGTAAATTGAAATTCCCACAATTTCCTGCGTGACACTTCACATTTGATCTATTTTTGTTAAAATAACTGTTTCTTCATAGTTTTCTTAGTTTGTTCTAATCAGTTATGTACATTAGGGTTTTATGTTACATTTAATGTTGTTAAATTAATGTTTATTGCATTTTTAAAATTTCATGTGTGTTACCATGATGGTGTTTAATGTTTGTGTGAATGACACTGTGCAGCTTCTATTATATTAGCATTACATTTCTGGTGGAAGAGCTGCTTGTGATGATCCTTGATTGATCATGTGACTCTCATCACTGCTGTGATTGTTGGTTATCAGTGTATTACAATGGTACAAAACAGATATTAATACTTCAATAGGGCGTTAAATTCACATTATATCAGATAATGAATTACGGTTTATTACTGTAAATTTTGAGATAAGTCTATAAAACCAATAACGTTGCTACCATATTTTTGACGGTAAAGTACTGGCAACCACAGCTGCCGTTTTTTTACCGTAAAAATCACGGTTTAATTTTTTACAGTGTAAGTTCACATACTTATTTCTTTGAAAAACCAGTGACAGCCAGTGATATTACTTTGGAATGCGTGTTCCGTGTGAGAATGTCTGTTTTTGTTTTGGTCTGTATGATCCCGCCCACTGCCAATTTACCCAATAGTATTTCGACACCCCGGGTTGCCAGTTGGCGTAAAACACAGCATATTGCAGTCATGGAAGTCAGCAAATGAATTGGGTCAGAGAATCTACTCAACCTAAAAAGCCTCGACATCCATCTAAAAGTCTCTATGAACGGGAGCATATTTGTAACGGTCACCAGCTGGAGTGCCCTTGAGAGCCACCAGAGGGCACTCCACATAAGACTATCACTCACAAACTACATTTCCCATAACTCACTGCCCGGACTCATTATCACACTGTAAAAAGTAATTGCTGAATCTACTTAAGAACAACTAGTGAATTTAACTTACTTTGGAAAATTTGTTGATTTAACTTGATTAGACTTTGTACTCTGAACTTTTAGGTGGATACTAAACAAATCTAGTACATTGTACTTAAGATTGTTAAGTGTATTGTACTAAAGGCATGTTCACACTATTGCAAACTTCTTAAGCACAGAATTTGCTAATAATAATAATAATCCTAATAATAATGAAATGAATAAACATTTTAGTAAATACCCTACAATTAGAAACGGTTGTTAAGTTTATACACACACACGTGCGCGCGCGCGTGCACACGTGCGTGTGTTTTTTCCTTTGCACTAAATAACTTGGAAACTACTAAGATTAAAGCTTATTGGCAAGCCCATTTGCTGCTGCTGTGTCACAATCCATTATATTTTTATTAACAGATATATTTACTGCCCTTTATTGGTTAAGTATTAAATAAATGCATTTTCGTCTCGCGCATGCGCAATGGGAAGGTTTGGTTATTGTTTGAACTTGAAGACGACAATCAACGAAGAAGAACTTCAGCTCGCTCGTGTTCGGGATGCAACAGCAAAATTAGGTAAGCTATTTATAAACCTCAATGTCATTGTATTGCTTATAAAAACGTAAATAAATGTAATTAGATTCTCACGTAAGTGGAAAAGGCATAAGTTAACTGTTACTTAAGTAGTTTTATGTCGAAATAATGAGACCAGCTGAGAGACCAGTGGCTTAACTTACTAGCTAGGTTGCAAAAATCGATTTTTACTGAACACTTTTTATGTAACTTAAAGTTTGTAAGCTATTTTACTCGGTTGTAAGTTCGGGGTTTATCATTATGTAAAAACCTGCGCGGCCTACTTTACGAACATTCTTTCTAGAACGTTCGATGCTCACGTGTCGTTCGTTCACATGGAAATGATCAACAGTTAAGAAAGCGTCACTAACAAGTAATTATTACCTTATTATTTTTGTCTTTTTCTTTTGTGTATGCTTATTTTGGAGACTTAATTGGTGCACTGAACGTGCAAGTTCTGCTTGTTTTCCTGTGAAAAGAGGTCTCAGCTGTTGAAACACTTTAGATTAAAACATGGAAGCTAACGTTACTCTAGAAGTACTCCGATTCCATATGTCTACAAAGTTTGTCTGTGTTCATTAAAATAATTAAATGCACTAAGAATGTACTTAATAAAAAATCATTAACATAAGGTACATGGTAGCCAATCCAGTTCATGTGATAACATCCTTTTGATATTTTACTGCCCACTTTGCAGTTTTGAGGAGCTTTGCTGTGAAGAATAGTGGAAAGGTGGCCAGCCCTCTTCACTCAGAGTCAGGTGAGTAAATATTCCTGTCTTTATTGTTTTCCTATATAATTTAATCTTCAACATTTTCAAAGCAAGTTGATCATTAACCACTTTTGATGTTTAATTTATACTCTGACATTTCAGTGAAAAGTGCTTAATGTCAGTTTGTCCTACTTTTTTTGTTTTTGTTTTTTTGGATCCTGGCAGAGTTTAGTCTTGTATTTGGCAAAAAACGTCAAACTGAATTCTTTCAAGAACTGGACCGATTCACTCTACGTTTCATCGATATCTTCTGGGCTAAAGGTGGAGACATTGGCTCCAGACTTAAGAAGATATTGCAGCAGATTGAAAATAAAGTAAGCTCCTCGACATATTACAATTATTTTCCGATAGCAAAACAACTGTTACCTTTGCTGTTTTTGTTTGCTCTTTGTTGTGTTAGTGTCATGAGCGTTATTTAATATACATTTTATAATTTTGCAGAAATCCAACATCAATGCGGTACGATCAGCCGTTCTTCATGGCCTACCACTCCTCCAAGGAGAGGACCCTTCTGATTTTTACAAGATAAATTTTGTAAGTATTTTCTTCTCTGATGTTATTCTTATTTAAAAGGCAAACTGTTCTTCAAACAGTTTTGACATCTGGCAAGAAGAGTAATGAAGGCAAGATAAAACAGTCAGACACAGAAACAAAGTAAGGGATAGAGAAAATAATTAAGAAATTAGAGGAAAAAAGACACAAGATACATTTTATATTACATAAAGAAATTAATGAAAAACAGTTGTAAGAAAGACAATTTTTTTTGTGTGTTATTTTTAATTTGTATAGCTGGGCTTCAGTTTTATTTGTCTTTTCATGCAGTGGTTTGATGCATGTATTCCTCCCTGCATCCACTGCTGTGTCCTGTTTGAAAGGGCCTTTACATTTAGTGATTTTAATGCACTTTGTGATTTTATCTGTGAAAAGCGCTTTATAAATACATTTTACTTACTTACTTTTACTTAGACATAATACAGTGTTATTAATTTAGTTTCATGCTTTAATTAGAATATGTGCTCTTAAAGGGATAGTTCACCCAAAAATAAAAATTGTCATCATTTACTCACCCTCATGTTGTTCCAAACCTGTATGAGTTTCTTTCTTTCTGCTGAATGTACAGCAGAAGAAAGAAACTCATACAGGTTTGGAACAACATAAGGGTGAGTAAATGATGATATAATTCTTTTTGGGTGAACTATCCCTTTAAAATAAGTTTTGTGGCTTGATTTGACCTCATTTTTGTTATATGCTATTCCCATTTTTAGGACTGTGATGACAATGAAGATATTTCCCACACTGAAAAAGGCATTCTTACAGTGATTCCAAAGGGCTCTGCAACCATACCCTACTCCCTGCATCTTGATGCCACAACAACAGCAGTCATTTTGGAAGGTACAGTGGTTGTGGATGAACATGAAAATATTCCACAAGCAATTTGTTTGCTCTTTGGACTAATTTATGCTCTAAACTTATCCTGCAACACTGAAGAGCACATTCGACTTCATACAGAGAGTGATTTTGTCCATTGGCCAAAATTTTAAAGAGAACTGTAGTAGGAAATGTGTCCTGTACTAAACTTACAGACTTGTAAGCTCTCCTTTTGACCACTTTATAAAGATGTTAAAAACATTGATCTTTTTATTGTCTTTTTGTTTTCCTGAGTGCAGTATGTGCTTTTTTTTTCTTCTAAAATGTTGTAGTGGGCCATGTTGATTGGCATGCCTTAAGTAATGTCTCAAATTAATATTGTTTTATGGAGCAAATAAACATTCTAGTGTTGTGCCAAATCTGCTGTCTGTCTTTGTATTCTTAACTTAGAATTTTGAGTAGAACTTGCTTGAGAAATTTAAGGCAATCAGTTTCCACATATTCCTCTAGTAAAATGAACAAGCAGACATGTTCAAATAACTGTTTTGTTTAAGTTCACCTTACTTAAATCTGTAAGTTGCCTAAACTTTTGAAATTGAGTTACCTCTACTCAAGTTTTATGGTAATCTGTACAAATGTGCAAGTTAACTCTACAAAGTAATAGAGAGTAGTATCAAATCAAACATTATGACCTAATTCACTTGAAAATTTTGAGGCAATCAGTTTCCACAGCTTTTCTAAGTAAAGTCAACTTATTACTTTTTACAGTGCACTGATCACATTCACCTGTACCTCATTCACTGATTGCATTCACCTGTGTCTCATCCTGTTAGTCTGTCTATTTATACCATGTTCATTCATTCACTCACCGCGAAGTCTTGCTTGTGTCACACTGCATTTCTGAGCGTTTCCCTGGTTTTCTTGTTTCTTGGTTTTTGATATCTTGCCCTGTTCCCTGGATTACTCTCTTGCCTCTGGTCCCTGCCTGCCTGTTTGTTTGTTTTGTTTGTTTCTTTGTTTTGACTGCCTGCCTGTGTATGACCCTAGCCTGTACATTGGATTACGCCTCTGGATTGCCCCAGCCAAATAAAGCTGCATTTGGATCTCCTACTTCGTGTCTCTGAGCAGTTTCATGACAGAAGACTTCGCCATACCCAGATCCAGCAGCAATGACAACATGGACCCAGTAACTAGACTCTGCTCCATCTTCCAGGATGGTCGCCCCATAGAGGACTATGTGGGTGAGTTTGTGGCTTGTTGCCACCTGGCCCCGCTGGATGACGGGGAACTCAAGGATTGCTTTTGGATGGGACTGGATCAGGACGTGAGTTTTTATTTGCCTGAGGCTGACCCCAGATGGACTCTGGTTCAATATATAGATTTTGTTTTGCTATTTTGTGGGTCTCCCTTCATAGTGGGCGAGGTTGAGCCCGCACTTCACGTCGCTTCTGCTGATCCAGAGACTGTTCACGTCGCTTCTGCTGATCCAGAGACTGTTCACGTCGCTTCTGCTGATCCAGAGACTGTTCACGTCGCTTCTGCTGATCCAGAGACTGTTCACGTCACTTCTGCCGATCCAGAGACTGTTCACGTCACTTCTGCCGATCCAAAGCCCTCTTCACCGCTGGTCCCGTCCAGCCCAGAGCCTTCACTGCTGGTCCCGCCCAGCTCAGAGTCCTCTTCACCGCTGGTCCCGTCCAGCACAGAGCCTTCACCGCTGGTCCCGCCCAGCTCAGAGTCTTCTTCGCCGCTGGTTCCGTCCAGTTCAGAGCTCTCATTGCTGCCCAGCACAGAGCCCTCATCGCTGCCCAGCACAGAGCCCTCATCGCTGCCCAGCACAGAGCCCTCATCGCTGCCCAGCACAGAGCCCTCATCGCTGCCCAGCACAGAGCCCTCATCGCTGCCCAGCACAGAGCCCTCATCGCTGCCCAGCACAGAGCCCTCATCGCTGCCCAGCTCCAAGCCCTCTTTGCCGCTGGTCCTGCCCAGCTCAAAGCCCTCTTTGCCGCTGGTCCTGCCCAGCTCAAAGCCCTCTTCGCCGCTGGTCCTGCCCAGCTCAAAGCCCTCGCCGCCGCTGGTCCCGTCAAGCTCAGAGCGCGCTGATTCCGATCCAGAGACTGAGCTTCACGTCAGTCCTGCCGAGCCAGAGCCAGAGCTTCACGTCAGTCCTGCCGAGCCAGAGCCAGAGCTTCACGTCAGTCCTGCCGAGCCAGAGCCAGAGCTTCACGTCAGTCCTGCCGAGCCAGAGCCAGAGCTTCACGTCAGTCCTGCCGAGCCAGAGCCAGAGCTTCACGTCAGTCCTGCCGAGCCAGAGCCAGAGCTTCACGTCAGTCCTGCCGAGCCAGAGCCAGAGCTTCACGTCAGTCCTGCCGAGCCAGAGCCAGAGCCAGAGCTTCACGTCAGTCCTGCCGAGCCAGAGCCAGAGTTTCAGGTCACGTCTGCCCGTCCAGAGTCTCGTCCCGCCGAGACTGAAATTGTTCCTGAGCCTGAATCTGATCCTGATACTGATCCTGACCCTGAATCTGTTCCTCTTCCTCTTTCTGCGCCTGTGTCCTCGGACAAGAGGGCCGACTCCACGCCTGTGTCTTCGGACAAGATGGCCGACTCCACGCCTGTGTC
The DNA here is from genome assembly GCF_963993115.1 of Abramis brama. Taxonomy (NCBI): domain Eukaryota; kingdom Metazoa; phylum Chordata; class Actinopteri; order Cypriniformes; family Leuciscidae; genus Abramis; species Abramis brama. The sequence continues at coordinate 38,928,319 of NC_139971.1, forward strand.
TTCGGACAAGATGGCCGACTCCACGCCTGTGTCTTCGGACAAGATGGCCGACTCCACGCCTGTGTCTACGGACAAGATGGCCGACTCCACGCCTGTGTCTTCGGACAAGATGGCCGAATCCACGCCAGTGTCTCCGGACAAGATGGCCGCCGCCGAGCCAGTGTCTCTGGACAAGATGGCCTCCACCGATCCAGTGTCTGTTCAAGTCACGTCTGCCGAGCCAGTGTCTCCAGACAAGATGGCCGCCGCCAAACCAGTGTCTCCAGACAAGATGGCCGCCACCGAGCCAGTGTCTCTGGACAAAATGGCCGCTGCCACGTCCCCTGAGCCCGTTCCTGTTCCTGTTCTTGAGCCCGTTCATGTTCCTGAACCGTTGGATCCGCCTGAAGGGTCGTCTCCGCCCCGGCCGCCTGAACAGCCTGCTCCGCCCTGGCCGCCTGCACAGCCTGCTCCGCCCTGGCCGCCTGCACAGCCTGCTCCGCCCTGGCCGCCTGCACAGCCTGCTCCGCCCTGGCCGCCTGCACAGCCTGCTCCGCCCTGGCCGCCTGCACAGCCTGCTCCGCCCTGGCCGCCTGCACAGCCTGATCCGCCCTGGCCGCCTGCACAGCCTGATCCGCCCTGGTCGCCTGCACAGCCTGATCCGCCCTGGTCGCCTGCACAGCCTGATCCGCCCTGGTCGCCTGCACAGCCTGATCCGCCCTGGTCGCCTGCACAGCCTGATCCGCCCTGGCCTCCCATCCTGCCGCAGTCTCCAGGTCCTCTGCCGCTCCACGGGCCTGGCCCTCCATCCCGCCCCCGGGTCCGCCTCCGCTCCACCTCCCTCCTGGACAATGTTAGGAGCGTCTGGAATCCGCTCCTTAGAGGGGGGGCTATGTAACGGTCACCAGCTGGAGTGCCCTTGAGAGCCACCAGAGGGCACTCCACATAAGACTATCACTCACAAACTACATTTCCCATAACTCACTGCCCGGACTCATTATCACTGATCACATTCACCTGTACCTCATTCACTGATTGCATTCACCTGTGTCTCATCCTGTTAGTCTGTCTATTTATACCATGTTCATTCATTCACTCACCGCGAAGTCTTGTTTGTGTCACACTGCATTTCTGAGCGTTTCCCTGGTTTTCTTGTTTCTTGGTTTTTGATATCTTGCCCTGTTCCCTGGATTACTCTCTTGCCTCTGGTCCCTGCCTGCCTGTTTGTTTGTTTTGTTTGTTTCTTTGTTTTGACTGCCTGCCTGTGTATGACCCTAGCCTGTACATTGGATTACGCCTCTGGATTGCCCCAGCCAAATAAAGCTGCATTTGGATCTCCTACTTCGTGTCTCTGAGCAGTTTCATGACAATATTTAAACGTGGATAAATCAACTTACAGTGTGTAAATCTCCTCCTCCTTCCATTGCCAATTGCGCTCGTTCCTGTTTCGTGTCCTCAATGTGGAGCGGGGAAACAACCCTCTCCAATATTTAGAATTTGGACTGCAGTACCCATTTCAACCACTAGCCATCAATATTACATTCTGCACCTTTAATAATTGCTGTAAAAAGATATTGCTCATTATTAGTTAATGCATTAACTAATGTTAATAAATTAGACCTTACTGTAATATGTTACTGAAAGGCTTTTAAAACATAAAATATTAGTATATTTTTCTCTGTCTGCTACCTTAGACGTCAAGAAATCCTGAAACAGACCCTGACGTGACTTTGAGGCGAGGTCACAAGTTCTTTTTCAGGATTTCTGTGATGAACTATTGGATGTTTTCTTGAGTTCATCACCCACTCACAATGGCTTGAAATCCTCCAGGCCGCTGTAACCTGCCGTGCAGAATGAATTTGCCAGGCATGCCGTAGATTTAAAGAAGTCATCTTTCTATTTCTTTTCTCTTCCTGTAGCTATGAGGGGCTGGAGAAGAAGCTGAAGGAGGTTTTCACAGAGAGGACAGGAATTTTACGACAACTCTCCAAAACATCAAAGGAGCTGGACAGCATCAAGGGGAACCTGCAGGTACAACTCTCTCCTGCCTCCACTGTGTGCTGATGGGAAACGTAAAGGGATTTGTGTTCCTTTCAAAATGTAAATAATCCATATGAGTGCATCTTTGTTACATGATTTAATGCTTGCAGATGGAGGAATATTTTTCTTCAAGTGAGAGAGGCGTCTCATTTCATTTTCTAACTCTTTGTGGCTGCTCAAGGTTTTGCACTAGCTGTAATGCTACTCAAGGTGTTTCTGCTACTCAGATCTTCTGCTCTTTTCATGTGTTGCTTTTGCATTTTATGTTTTGTTGACATTTTTACTTTATGCCATTTTGAGGTGTAAACATTTTCTATACCTTAAAGAAGTATTGAAATATTATTTAGGGCAGAAGTTTGTCTCTTTTTGTTTTTTGTTTTTTTACACATTTTTGTGTTCTTGTGAATATTTCTGACTTTGCAAAGGATTAAAACAAAAAGCACATAACATTTAATTGAAAAACATACATTATCTTCTATAGTTTCTAGTAGGTAAAAGGGCCTCAATGAATTGAATTCAGCCTCAATTTTAAAAGGGTAGTTCACCCAAAAAATTGTCATTTACTCACCCTCACGTCATTTCAAACCTCTATGACTTTCTTTCTCCTGCGGATCACAAAAGAGGATTTGTTTTTTTGTCTCAGAGGTTTTACCCATGCTGTGGAAGTTTGGTAACTGTTTGGTTTGGTCAAAATATATTTTGTATCCCGCAGAAGAAAGAAAGTCAGACATGACGTGAGCAAATGAGGACACAATTTTCATTCGTTGGTGTACTGTCCCACGTATTCACAACCTACAAATAAGGCTTGTTTCTTGTACTTTGCGATGTTAGCTAGCCAAAGTAGATGGGTAAACTTGCTGGCTGAACTAATAATTGCACGTGAAAGCACCCCATTACATTCGATTGCGTGAGCGATCTCTCAGAAAATCATTGAGAGCAGAATTATCTGTTGGGTTTTGTACTGTGAACAGGACACAATAAACCACTAAACCAATACGCAAAAAGTCAGCCACTAAGCAAGTTAATAAAAAACTGAGCTGCATTAGTAAGCCTGGCAAGCAGACATGTAAAGCAGTGCTGGCGCATATGGAGACAGATTAGCCACAAAGAGAATGCATTATTCCAGGCATCTGAGCCAGTCAATCAAATACTTGATTGCCTTGTCCAATGGCAGTCGACCAGGCACTGGTGCCTGAGAAGAAAAAAACATGCGCTCCAAATGCATTCAATCTAATTCATAGAGTGATTTATTGTTCTGCTGAAGTGCTTGGAGCGTTAATGGATAAGGACAATAACGGCGTAAATAAAACTGACAGAAATAGTTTGAAAGAGCTTTTTTTTATATAGATATATTGAAAAATATATCCATCACTGAAATGGATCATCATGATTTTGATGCAGTTGTGTTTCTGTATGATCTGTTCATTGAGATTCAGTGTGTCACTTTCTGCATGGGAATGCATAGCGATGTGCGAGTATAAGTGTGATGGTTCTGCTAGGATGTTATGTGGTGTTGGGTATGCAAGAGTAGCAGAACCTCAAGGGCCCGACTGCTGAATCCCTGGCCCTGCGCCGAACTGCCAGATCCCTTGAGTTTTAAGACCGGGATTTCCAGTGGATTTGTAAAACCATGATCAACCATGACCTTTTTAGTGTGATCAATTATGTATATGTGACCAGTTAACCTTTTTGTTGAGCAGATTTACTGTCCATACTGTTTATTTTTATAATGAGATCTCCCCAGAGTGCTGCTCATCATCATTAAACTTCTCCTGATGGAGCCTGTAGTCTTGGCAGGGGTTTGTGTGTTTGTGCCGGCACATTCCTGCCAGCTTGGCCTGAAAAGACACCGCGATGCCAATCTCAATACAACTCAACAGCTGCACAGATGGTCTTCCCCTGACAAAGCTTTGCTGCTGTTAGCTTCTGGAAACACAGAGGAGTCCGAGTGGGGCGACAGAGCAATAGTGATGACCAATATGTTTCATGCCAAAGAATGTCAAGTAGAATGAAATTGTTTAAGTGCTCTTTTCTTGTTTCTTGTTCATCGTTTTTTGTGGGACATTCTTTTGTTTGAACTACTATTTATTTGCTGTCAGAGACTAGAATAATCTTGTACTGTATTGACGAAAAAATATAAACAGGAGTAAAGAGGACACACCCTTAAAACCAGGTCTTTTTAAATGGACCCCAATGCTGAAATGATTTTTACAAAATATAATTTTTTAGGACTGTCAAAGTTAATGTGATTAACTTTGGATATTAAGTATGATAAACACAATATTTGGTAACACTTTTTTCCATCTATCCATCTGTCTGTCTGTAAGTACTGTATCTCTATCTCTCTATCTATATATTCTATCTATCTCTCTATATATGTCTGTCTGTCTACTATTTTATTAGGAATGGTGATGTGGATGCAGAGGTGTATGACACATTCAACACATTATTCTTTCTTTTTTTTATTATTTAACACAGAATTTTTTATCATTAGTTTCATTCTGTTTTCTAATGAAAATGGTTGTATTTCATAATTTCATAATTTTATGTGTATATAGGCCTATTCAATGTATATTGTATTATGTATATCACACAAACCGTTTCACAATTTGTATCAATCCGCTTGTTTCTGCCGGATCTATACTAGCTTTTCTCACGGCGAGCGTCAATGGCGGAGGAGCAAACGCACTGTAATTTTACAAATACTGTTATTATTTCACAGAAGGTACTTTTAGGATTTTCTTTAGCCAAGAATGTAGTTGTTTAGACATCAAATATGCAATTTATATATAAACATAGCTCCCATTTCAAAATTTGTTTAGACGTTTTCGGAGATGTGACTGTGAGCTCCAGGCCGTCTCCTAATCGTGTGCTATTGCTTGCCTTTTTAACAGTAAATCTGCCTATAGTACATTGAGAAAATGTATACTAAAAATAATATGAATTGTTCATCTCTGTTTCCTTGTGACATTTATATATTTAATGGTAACACTTTACAATAAGGTCTCATTTGTTTACATTAGTTAATGTAATAATAATGTATTAACATGAACTAACAATGAGCAATACATTTGTTACTGTATTTATTAAATACTTTCTGTTCATTGTTTGTTCATGTTAGTTCACAGTGCATTAACTAATGTTATAATAAATGTTGAAATTAACATTAACTAAGATTAATAAATGCTCTAGAAGTATAGTTCATTCTTAGTCCATGTTAACTAAAGTTGTTAACTAATGAAAACTTATTTGTGAAGTGTTACCCATTTAATAATATTGATTATGATTTATGTAATCCAGAGTACATGTAATATTTTACTACCCATCACAACCCATGACTTCTTTTTGACAATGGATAAACAATGACAACAACAATAAAAAATCTGAATGAGAAAGGTTTCATATATTTCTCTTTCAAGGTTTTGCACTCCATTATTCATGGTGTATGCTGATTGAAGAAAATGGAAATGAGGCTATAATGAGAATTAGTCAGATTTCCTCCCTCTGATCTCGCTGATGTTTCTCTGAGGAGGGAAACAGATGCTTTGGAACTGCCCCACCAAAGCTAAATTTCTCTCAAATTGGTAAAGCTCTATTTACTGGGTTTTCCAGGCTTACCGGAAAAATCAGCATATAGGAGGATGTCATATCTTTACAGATGAACAAATCTGACAGTGTCAGCATTATCTGCCAAGTCAAATCCCAAAATAAACAGCCTAAACCCTCACATACAGATATACAATATCGTAAAGCATACATCACAGCCTTTCTGTTCTTTCTCCACAGTCTTTTAAGAATGAAGACGCCGTGCCTAAGAAGGATGTGCAGAGGATCCTGGAGCTCAGTCACAAGCAAAGGTAAATGTTTTTATTCTTTTTCCACAGTTCCTCCCATGATCACTGTAGAAATGAATGACTTTTTGAATCTGCAACTCTCAAGGCCCGTTCACACCAAGAATGGTAACTATATAGATAACTATAATAGTGTGCACATCTAATATGCTGATTTGCTGCTCAAGAAACATTTAATATTATCATCACTGTTGGAAACGGTCGTGCTGCTTAATATTTGTGTGAAAATTGACATTATTTTCAGGATTTTTTGATAAATAGAAAGTTCAAAATAACGGAATTTACTTGAAATAGAATTATTTTGTAACATGATAAATGTATTTACTGTCACTTTAATGTGTCCTTGCTGAATAAAAGTATTATTTCCTTTTTAAGAAAAAAATAAAAATCTTTTCAAAAAGTTTAAAGACAAGGATCTCAGCCCATGCGGTGTTTCAGTCAACTTTAGATGAAATGAACTGTGAAGGAAACAGTGCTGTGAGAGACTCTTTAATGAATTACTCACTCTCACACACCAGCATCAGTAATTAGAGACTGTTAGCAACTGTTTACATGCACACGGCTATAGACAGATGCTCCGCCATTTGTCGTGTACATCTCTAAGGCTCTCTCAGCCACTGTTATTTCCCAGTTTCAGGAGCAACACAGGGTTCTTTAACGCAGCTTTTACGACCTTCTCGGTTTGAGCCAGATTGAATTGTCGTGGGTTTTCAGTGATAGAAAACTGCACAACACTCCAGAACACTCTTGGTGGCATCATGGCAACAGACTGGATCCATCAACGTTCAATCCATGTTGGCTGTGGAGAGTTAGTGACAGAATTCAATTTCCCCCTGTGTCAGGTGTGCGTAATGGCTTCTATTTTTAACCCCAATCAACAGCAGACAGATATTGAAATTCAGGGCAGATGTGCTGAAGTTTCTGACCTTCACTCTCTTGATTAAAATGACAATATAAGCACCTGGTGGAAAAAGAAATGTCCCATGGACATTTGTGATTACGCAAGTCAGGAGAATGACAATGGATGCTGTATTTCGCCTGCAAGTTGGCACACAGTGATGTTTCTCAGAGGATTTAATGCAGTGGGGTCCACGTAGAAAATCTGATGTTCAAAACATAATGTAAACCTGGAAATCAACAGAAAGCTTTATGATTTTGAAATGAATAATGTTTCTTTTGGGAAAATGTGCCTTTATCTACATTTTACAATGTAGCTAAATGCAATTCACTGCGGTTTCCAGCTGAAATGAACAATCGAGGCAGTAAAATGCCAATGACTTTTATTACTTTTTCACACAAGTATGAATAAAGTGGCAGGTTATGAATTAATAAAGACTTATTTTCTAGTAGTTCCTTGCACAGTACTATATTTTGAAATCACATAACCAGCTGTATGCCTTTTCTGAATAAGTATATTTGCTCAGTAACTTGGTACAGCACTGGACAAACAGAGCACTCAGTTAAAACCTGTGAAAACCCGTGATACACAAGCTACGCCACTCCATTAAAAGAGCTCAAAGTCTCATAGTAGGAAGCTAAAATGGCATGGTTGCTTCAGCAATGAGTTTTTATCTCTTACTTTCCTACACTTTTGGTTGGGTTTAGGGTAGTCTTGTGTAGCCAGATCTTCAGACTGACAGCAGAAGGTCTGGAATCCTTAGCAGCTTTCATTGGTCAAGGACAGACCAAGAGGCCTTCTGACCGACAAATAAAGCATCCAATCACTGTTCGTTTTGTTTATCGTTATGTTTAGGAGTGTGAAAATGTAATATCGATGTCCCTACTATAACAGACCGGCGAGTAAAGCTCTTGGACATATTTTAAAGAGTCTATGCCACAAACTTAACATGCTTCACATACTTTTGGAAATTCAGCTTTTAGTTGATCCCAATAAGAGCTCATTGTCACAGTTGTAAACATGACAGCTTTCTTCTTCCATAAGGGGGTTTGGCGTCACTACAGCTTTGCTTCCAGGCAGGCCGTTAAAGAATTCGACACACGTCTCCCGGACATCCTGTAGAATTCAACCAATCAGATGACAGCTTTGAATCTCCTGAAGGGTTTCCCATTTTGTGTGCTATATGCTTCAAGCGTTCAGCCAACGGTGAGGCTGAGACTAGATTCAGAGTAGGGTTTAGTGTAGATGGTACATTGTTTTCAAAAGTAATAGAGCATTACTGTAGCACCACTCACCATTTAATTTCTGAACTGCCACGACATTTACAACAACCAGCATAACAAAATGTTGCCAGATTCACATTTATCTGTTTTGGATCAAACTGAACGTGCTTATACTGCCTCTCACTGGACATTTCACTTTTGAGGTGTGTTGTGAAACGTGCAAGAAATAGCATAATTTTTTGCAGAAATTTAATTTTTACAATGAGCCTGGGTTAAATGTTTCAGATTTCTATTGGAAGGGATTAATAAAGAAAAAATCTGGAATTCTGTAAATTTTTCAATGTATACATTTTTTCATTAAAATTGTTGTAATGATAATATAATTTAAAATAAAAAAAATACATATTACATTAGATAAACGCATTTTCACTGGTGGTCTCAATATTTTGGATCCCACTTTAGATTATTTCTTTTAGAATTTACATGCTGATATAAATGAGCCACTGGATAAACATTTAATATGATTTTAGGTTTCATTAAACAAAAAATAAACTATAAAAAGAATCCAGTCGATACAAGAAGACATCTGTAACAATGGCTCAGAGAAGGAGGCGGGAACTGACGGACATTAATCATGAGATAAACATAAACAACAAAATGAAAGAAAAATTACAGCCTCTCACGGACTACTGCCACATAAACTAGAACAAAACAACAACACAATGTCCAGGCCTGGTCCTCTCTTGTCCTTCACTGTCATGGAACTGGAGACCAGTGTGGCGCGCAGGTGACACTCATTAACCCTTGTGCCACCGGCCTCGCTCCATTCACACGGCTCTTGTCCCCGCGCTGCTTGCCAGAACATCATAAAGTAGATGAAAGAGAAATTGACATGATCCAAATTGTTCAGGTTTGCGGTCATGTGACCTTCACATGCCTATGTCTGTTAAAGCAACACAACTTCAGAGTGTCCTTTTTGTCATTTCATGATTCAGAAGGTCCTCGTGAGTCTACCCCTTTTTGGCTGCTTTACACCCACAGTGCCCTTTTATGAAGATGAAGTTCCATTGACAATCTTACGCAATATCTAAATTGGGCCATCAAAATCTTTAGCCATTGTTTTTGCCTGAAATGTCAGATACTGAAAAACATCTTAATGGTGGAACTTGGTGGAACTCAGTGGACCTCGAGGCAAATTTGTGTGACTCTCATGTGAAATATCAGCTCAAACAGTGTAGTGGTGCGTATGTTATGAATATCGCAAAGTTATCCACCAGTTGCTAGGCAACCATACATCCCATCCATCCTTAAATTACAGAGAATGCAATTAGCCACAGACCTTGCATGCATGCAAAGTTTGGTGAGTTTTCACCACAGGGAAGAAAAGTTAAATTTTCCATCCCCATGAAATAAAACATTGATGCATATCAATTTTATCATTCGGCATCAAGCGTACAGTGTGAGCAATCCCTGCTTTATGGTAGAGTGTATTGATTTACATATTTGTCATGGACCTTTATTTATATATATTGCTCAGATATTGGTGAATTTCGGTTGTGCTCATGTGCTGATATGGCATGACTGTATGTGTGTTTTAGAGTATACCACACATTTAAGATGGCCATTGTGATCGCTATCCCTGTGCACTGTTTTTCATTTGTTTTTCTCTGTGCCTCTATCTCTCATTCACAGGGATGAGATGAAGTCGCTCCAGGCAGCTCTGCAGAAACAACTGGATGATGCAGCTGAACGTGCAGAGAAACAACAGGCCACCGTGAGACCCTTTACACTGATGCGTTAAACTATATAAATACAACCTGCTGAAATGCTAAAAACATGAACTTGGCTTTTGGGGACTGTCAAAATACTAATGATAATAGCCTAATGGACTATAGCTTTTACCACTTGCATGATTACTCATGAGTCATGACATTACTGTCCATGGCTGAGTCTTCAGTTCAGAGCACTTTTGACTTCTTGAAATCTTAAAAGAAAAGCAAGCTTCTCTAGTCTATTAAAATATTCAATACATATCCTGGAATAAAGATCTGATCATGGCCTTAATCAACTTTCAACAGTATTGTGGCAGAATGTGTGATGGTAATGACATTTTTTCACTTTTTGAAAAGAAAGTAAAAGCCTTGGGTTGCTGGCACAACAGATTAGATAACAGTCAATAAACTTTAATTTATAAAATTCAAAAATAATAATAATTTATATTTTTTAAATACGAACATGTAAAAAAGATGCTTTCAGATCATGATGGAAAAGCTTCCGATTTAATGACATTTCTGATTTTCAAATCGTCATTCTGTCATCATAACGGAAACAACAACAACAACAACAACTACCTTTCTTGATTATTGAAAAATTACAAATTGTACATAAAAATGACTGAAAATACAGTAAAAGTACTAAAAGTACAAGTACAAAGCATAAAGTTATTATAAAGAGCAAGTTAAAAAGTCTGTGCACTTTACAATACAAATAGAATACTGGCAAATTAATATGTCAACACCCTTAATATATATATATTGAAGAGTTCAGATGCAAAAGCCTCTAAGTGCCATCTGAAATTTCCTTGTAGAATGATCATTTTTATCAAGCTTGTATATCTAAGTTCAGTAATTTCACTTTAATGATAATTAATAGGTCATTTTCATTGCCATTAAAGTGAAATAAGTGAACATAAACATACAAGCTTGATAAAAATGATCATTCTACAAGGAAATTTCAGATGGCACTTAGAGGCTTTTGCATCTGAACTCTTCATATATATATATATATATATATATAAAGGAATTACATTTCTGTTACACTTATGTTTTTCTGTTAACATTTATGTTACACTTTATTTTGATGGTCCAATTTAGACATTCAACCAACTATAACTAACTTTGCAACTACATGTCAACTAACTGTCATAAGAGTATTAGTAGTCTGTAGTAGACTGTTAGTTAGTAGACTGTAGGTGTTAGGTTCGGGTTAGTAGAATAAGTTGTACTTGCAAAGTTCCTTACAGTCAGTAGAATGTCTGTTGGGAGCTTCAAAATAAAGTGTTAGCAGATACTAAGCAGACAGACTACTAATACTCAAATGATATTTAGTTGACATATAGTTGCAAAGCTAAAATGTCTAAAAGTGGACTATTAAAATAAAGTGCTACCAAGTTTTACCCTTTAAAACTAGAATGATAAAAAAAAAAAAATCATAGTATTGTACAAATAGATCTCTCTCTAATTGAATAATCCGCCCTGATTCGCCAGACAAACAAGTGCGCCGCCATCTTTAGAATATTGTCTTTGAACTTCCGGTTTTGCGGTCGCTCTGTATATCTCTATGGCATCGCTGTCGACGAGTGATAAGCTGGTGAAGTGGATTTACTTATTGAAAAGTTAACGAAAGTCATCGTGAGGATTGTAATGTTTAAAGCAGACGTCTTAACAAACGTCAGTAGACCGGGAAGATTTTAAAACGAGCCGCTCATTCATAAATATGTAAGATCGCTGTGAAAATACAAACCGGAAGACAAAAGACAACGAGCGCAGCGCTGAAAAGGGGCGGGGCTACATACGGTCTATAGATCAGGGCAGAAATAAAATTGTTTAGGTTTGTTGTTGCTGTACTGAAGCACTAAATATCACGACTTCTCCATTTTGAATGTTTGCTGTGTTTCCACTGCACCCTCCAAACGAATTACCAGGAAAACACTAGAATCCTCATTGAAGTCAGTGAGATGGCATGGAGGGGCCATAGAGAGCCTCTTCTATTTTAGGCATTTACCTTTAGGTATGGAAGTGTTATGTTCCAGTAATTATGGAAAACTGTAGGAAGCACCTTGCTGTCTCTGGAAGAGATACACAATTATCTGGATGCAACTTTTCTTGTTTCATCTCTGTGTGTGTCTGCACCGTACTGCGGGGGATAGAGGCACTGGGGCTCGTGTTCGGAATGAGAATGAATCTCTCAGAATTAGCATTTCACCAGCTCTGGCCATTCTTTCCATTCTGTGAATAGTTCACCACCAATTGACACCAATTACAGAGAGCAAAGCTGATTCACAACCCCAGATATATTCACAAGCTGCAACAATGTGCCCGTTCAGTTCGGGGAATGTTAACATTTTGCACTGCTGTTGAAACGGCCCAACGAGCTGTGACCTTTTGTTTGCCTGCAAGTGTCTTTTTATGCCAACCTTTATATTAACTGGCTATCATGTTGAGCCGTTAGCATTGTCCTGAGTTTTGGCAAAATAAATTAGGTCCATATCAGCTTATTTTAACTGCATATTCAAAACTTGTGCACTGAGAGACTGTTTTAGCATCATTTATTTACCCTCATGTCATTGACTTTCTTCGATATTTTGATATATGTGACCCTGGATCACAAAACCAGTCATAAGTCGCACGGGTATATTTGTGGCAATAGCCAACAATACAGTGTATGGGTCAAAATGATCGATTTTTCTTTTATGCCAAAAATCATTAGGATATTAAGTAAAGATCAAGTTCCATTAAGATATTTTGTAAATTTTTTACCGTAAATATATAAAACTTTTATTTCTGTGAGTGAATATAGCACAATCGCGAACATAAATGGACAACTTTAAAGGCGATTTTCTCAATGTTTCGATTTTTTTGCATCTTCTGATTCCAGGGTTTCAAATAGTTGTATCTCGACCAAATATTGTCATATCCTAACAAACCATACATCAATGAAAAGCTTATTTATTTAGCTTTCATGATGTATAAATCTCAATTTAAAAAAATTGACCCATGTGACTGGTTTTGTGGTCCAGGGTCACATATGTCTTAGTGTTATTTATTTTGTTTGTTTTTGGTCCATACAATGAAAGCCAATGGGGTCCAGTGTTATTTTGGACCCCATTGACTTTCATTATATGGACAAAAATAAGGGAGAATTCTCAAGGGAGAATTCAGCAAAAAAAGCAAACATAAATATAAATTAAGATATTGGATGGAAGGAAGGAAGGAAGGAAGGAAGGAAGGGAGGGAGGGAGGGAGGGAGGGAGGGAGGGAGGGAGGGAGGAAGGAAGGAAGGAAGGAAGGAAGGAAGGAAGGAAGGAAGGAAGGAAGGAAGGAAGGAAGGAAGGAAGGATTTTGAAAAGACATGAGAGTGTATAAATTATGACAGAACTTTCTTTTTTGCACGAAAGTTTTAGTAAACTATCATTTTCAGATTCTTTTAAGAACTCAAATTAAATTATTCATGAACCTTAAATATACCCATGATATAAACCCTTTGAAGTATTCGACAAATCAAAACGTTTAGTGAAGACACTCAGGATAGAATAGACTCAGGATGCATGTAGTTCACAAACAAAGCCGCGTGAAACCAGGAAATAAGAAACAAGATACCGTTCTATTGTTATCCAAAAAAAACAAGATTGAAAAAAATATCTATGCATTGACTGCAACATATCAATATATATTCTTGGACTGAATTCAATTAAATTGCTAATCAGAATGAATCCACCTGCAGCTACGCTGGCGTATTGTCTGGAAATGCGCACAGCTGCTCGGCTTCAGTATTTAGATGTGCTGTTATTTTTCCACAGTGTCTGCCGTGGCTGGAGGGAGGAGAGAGAGAGTTTGCGAGTTGAGGTAGTTTGACATTCAGGGCTGAGCTGGGTGAATAAGGAATAAGGAGCAATAGTGGAACGTTCTATTTGATTGGTTGCGGTTCACCCTCAGGGCTGTAAACACTTCTGATTCTTTTTTGGCTGTTTGTACCACGCTCCGGATTGTTTTGGGAACTCTCACTTCCACATTTGTATTCTACAAAGAGACGTGTTGAAATTTTCATTTTCGTTTGTATTCATGAGGGGTAAATATGATTGAGGTTTTCATGAATTTACATTGCGGTTATACAGGAAATGTACAGTAAGATCTGATCTACCTTTGTTATTCAATTTCCTTCTTCCTTTATTTTAATCTGTAAACCCCCAAACCAAGCCAATAAACCAATAAAATAAATACAAAATATATATGGCTCAGAACAGTGCTGGGTAGATTGCTTACTAATAGTAGATGGCTACGGATTCCAAATTACAGGACAAAAAAGTATCGCAATCCATTAGAATACACATTTAAGGTAATGTAATCTGACTACTGTTTGATTACTTTTAGATTACTTTTGACCTAACTCATTTATCACATTGATTTTAAAAGGATAATCTTGTACTATATTGATGTAAAAATACAAAGAGAAAGGAAATATATTTAAAAAAATTGTTATTAACAACATGAAGTGCATTAAATATTATGTTATGTTTCCCAGACTGAGGTTTTTGAAGGAACTGCAGGGTTTAAGTGAGTTTAATGGAAAACTATTAGGTAATTAAATCTTTTTTTTTTTTTTTTTTTTTTTATATTTTACAATTTTATAAATAAAACACTTACTAAAAAATCTGGATTACATCTTGCATGTCATAAATTACTACCCAGGACTGGCTCAAAATAATCTCATAAATTAAATTACGAAAATAGATGTTTCTTGATTTTTGTTTGCATAGATAACAGTGCAGTGACATTTCTGTACATACTGTACACTACCGTGCAAAATCTGTGGCAGTAATATTGTTAAAGAAATCATTGCTTTTATTTATCAAGGATGCATTCATTTGATTCAATTAATAATTAAGCAGCACAACAGCTTTCAACATTGATAATAATAATAATAAATGTTTTTTGAGCATCAAATCATCATATTAGAATGATTTCTGAAGGATCATGTGACACTGAAGACTGGAGTAATGATGCTGAAAATTCAGCTTTGCATCATAGAAATAAATTACCTTTTAAAATATATTAAACATGTAATAAAATTTCACAATATTATTTTTACTGTAATTTTGATAGATAAATAAATGCTGGATGTGAACAAAAAAATACTTTTTTTTAAAAACAAAAACAAAACGTACTTTCCCCAAACTTTAGAACGGTAGTGTATATTTAACAGCATACTTTATTCTTTGTTAAAACAGATTAAAAATATATATTTTTACCTGTATAAAATGTTACTGTGGCCTTAACATGCAAGATTTTTTCCCTTCCATACAGATAAAGTTTTTAAAGATGGAGATGGAAAAGAAGACCAAAATCATCAAAGACCTTCAGCAAGAGGTACTGAGCACCACCATTTTTTTCTTTATAATTTTTAAAGAGTAGGAAATATTATTAATGTATTAATTCTGAATATATGCAATAATGCCTCAGAACATCAAAGGAAAAAATTCTTATTCTTTAATAGTCGTAGTATTTACAGGATATGTGAGATTAAATGCAATTAAATGAAAGAGTGTTGAATGTTGTCATTCATCAAGGAAGAGAACGATGCAGCCACAGCAGTTGTTTTTGCCAACAGCTGGTCATAAATGAATGGAGAAATTATGCTATGACTACTGCAATATGCTGTGTTATTCAAGGTAAAGTCTGCGGTGGAATGGTCTTGAATTGAACATAAAATTTAAATTGTTCAACTGCAATTTAAATCAACAATACCTTAGTTCAACTGAAGTCAAGGGAATGTGTTAAAGTACTGGTGAAAAGCTTATCACTCAAGTTAGCTTTATAGATTTACAAAATAATAATAATAAAAAATAAAGATTTAAAGGGATAGTTCACCCAAAAAAAGATGTAATCATTTACTCACCCTCATCATGTCGATTTAAACCTGTATGACAAGTCTGGAAATTATGGAAGCTTGTTTCCGCCACAGAGTGAAAAATAAAAAAGGTAATTGCGACTTCTGACTTTTTTTCACACAATTGCGAGTTTACATCTCACAATTCTGACTTTTTATCTCAGAATTACGTGATATTAAGTCGCAATTGCAGGTTATAAAGTCAGAATTGCATGATATAAAGTCGCAATTGTGTGTTATTAAGTCAAAATTGCGTGATATAAAGTCGTAATTCTCGCAATTGCGAGAAACATACTTGAAATTCTGACTTTTTCTCAGAATTGCATGTCTATATCTCGCAATTCTGACTTTATAATATGCAATTGGGAGATATAAAGTCAGAATTGCATGATATAAAGTCGCAATTGCGTGTTATAAAGTCAAAATTGGGAGATGTAAACTATTCTGAGGTAAAAAAAAAAAAAGTCTGTCTTTTTTTTCCTTAGAATTGGAGTTTATATCTCACAATTGTGAGAAAAGATGTCAGAACTGCGAGATATAAAGTCGCAGTTGCGAGAAAAAAAGTCAGAATTCTGACTTTATAAGACGCTATTGCGACTTTATTTCACGCAATTCTGACTTTATATCTCGCAAACACGCAATTCCAACTCTATGTCTCGCAATTCTGAGAAATAAAGTCAGAATTGCGAGATGTAAACTCGCAATTGTGAGATAAAAAGTCGCAATTATCTTTTAAAATGTTTTATTCTGTGGCGGAAACAAGCTTCCATAGGAACTGCATTCATTGCAAGGACAAAAAACAAAACCCCTTTTTTTTATAAAATCCCTTCTTTTATGTCCCACAGAATAAAGAGTCATACAGGTTTGGGCCTGAATAAAGTCTGACAGAAGTCTCGTTTTTGGGTGAACTGTCCCTTTAAGGCTGTGGGTTTTCATGGTTGTTGTCTGAAGTGACTTGACTCTGATCTGCTTGGGTGGATCCCTGTGTCATCGCAGTCTGTAGCAGGGCAGCCTCGTGTCACTTTTAATGACAGCTGCCATTTTTCTTGCAGACTTGGGCACTCGTTCTTCTTCAGAGAGGGGTTGAGATGCAAGTGTGTGGATTTGATACTCAGCCAATTCCACCTCATTGAATCGTATTGCAATGCTATTCTGCTTCATTACCTCAAACACCCTTCCACTTGCTCTCAGAACGTCCCTTCCTTTCTTTTCTTTCTCCTTTCTCATTCTTTCTCTTTCACGCACAGTCACTTTAATGTAACACCTCTGTGACCCAGCAGCTATTATATATTCCCGAGTCAATCTGTTGGTGTGGGCTACAGTGACTCGTTACACAGCAGGTGTTGTAATTACAGTAAAAGTAGAAAAGAGCCTGTTGAACTCCCAGCGTTAATTTAATGACGGAAGCACCGGACATATGGTGTGCAAAGCAAGTGTTCTGCTGTGATAATGGCTGTGCCATTTTTAGTTGTATTGAAATTTTCTGTCAAACGTCACTTGGTGGAAATGAGTGAAACACTGACCGTTTTTGCACCCAACATGAAAGAATTTCACAATTTGGCGCAATACAATGAAAACTGCACTTAGTTAGACTGATGCAATCAAATGATGCAAATTCAGCCCCCATTTTATTTGTGCTAGCATGCAACTGGTCTCATTTTCACAGTTTTTCTGCCAAAAAACACAAACTTGAAAGGGAACACTCTGAAGGGCGTCTCATTGCGTCTTGCATGCGTCTACAAAAAGACTTCACTGCCACTTAATTCTTAAACCATTTTGGACCCACTTTATATTAAGTGTCTTTAAATACTATGTACTAACATTTAAATGAATCATTTGATACAATGCACTTTTACTTGTAGTTAAAAAATACCTGCATGTAATTACAGCTGTAAATGATTTCTGTAATGACATATAATTACACTTTTGACCCTTCCCTTATCCCCTAACCCACCCTTAAACCAAGTCTCACATAGCCAGACCTTCAGACTGACGGCAGAAGGTCTGAACTCCATCGCAGCTTTCATTGGCCAAGGGCCGACCAGTTTGTTTTGTTCAGTGTCATGTTTAGGCGTTTAGCTGATCCTGATAAGCGCTCATTGTCTCAGTTGTAAATACAACGGCTTTCTTCTTCCATAAGGGGGTTTGGCATCACAACGGCTTTGCTTCCAGGTGGAGCGTTAAAGAACGCGACACACACGTCTCCTGGAAATCCTGTAGAATTTGAAACTCCCGAAGTGTTTCCCATTTGTGTGTCATATGCATCAAGTGTTCAGCTAATTTCCTTCATTAAGTGGTCACTAGGTTTTTTAGAGATTTTGTTTTTACACTTAACATTTTGAATGTGCTTAGAAACAATAGCTGGACTATCAAAATCGTGATTTTTTTTATTTTTTTATTTAATTGTGGCAAACGAAAATCAACTTTTTTTAATGATTCTAGAGCAAATGCAAAAATATTGAGATATAGGGCCTACAGTATATCGATTATCGTCCAAATTTGGAAGACTTTGAGATTTTAGGTATATCACCCAGCCCTAAACAGGGACACTGTAAAATAAAGTGAGCTCCTGTGGTGAGATTCAAGATTTTATTGTTTTTTATATGTCTATGTGGTGTTTTTAATATGCTTTAAATTAAGACAAACCATGTGCAAATTCATCAGTCAATTAATTGCTGAGTATTTTCTCCTTAAAATTGCAGTTAACCAAAGAAATCGCCCGTTTCCTACCGTCACAAACATGTAATCAATCCCATCAACAATCGTTTGTGTAACATTAGCAACACATTATTAGCTGTTTGATAACGTAGTCAAGCCAAAGGCTAATCATATCAATTACCGTTATGTGTCTGATGTTGTAGAGAATGATACATAAAACGCATTATCATTCTGATGCATCGACTTGTAGATACTCTTCCTCTTCTGAATCAGTTTCTGGTTCACATATATATGGCTGGACTAAACCAATATTTCCACATGCCATTGTGTTGCGTTTACTATACAGTTGAGCGAGTGGATCAGGAAGTCCGAGCTGGTGTGATTGAGTGGAGGCGGGGCTAATTTGCATATTCATGCTTCCATGTATACTAAATGAAGCAAAGGTGTAGAGTTGCATTCAAGCTATTTTAAGGCATGAAGAAATTATTCTCACAGGAAAAAAAAACATTTAAATATATAATTTTGATAATCAAAGATGATTCTTTAATCATTGACTGCAGGGGGACTTTAATGACCCTAACGAAATGGTAATGTTTACCAAAAAACATTAAATTAAATACAGAGGTGGGTAGAGTATCCAAAAACTGTACTCAAGTAAATGTATCAAAGTAAATCGTTACTACTACCCACCTCTGATTGATTATACCTGTTGTGTCTACAGAAAATGATTTCCATAAGTTTTTGTGTTAATGACTCAAGGTTTTGTTAACATGATCTCTCTGTTTACGCTGAATACGGAATACAGAAATATAAAGGCTAGTGCATTGTTGTCTTAATATTTCAGTGTGTACTGTTATTATGCTCTAAAACAATTAAAGGTAATTGTACTTCAACTGTCACTAACTCTAATTGCATGGTTGCTGATGGGTTTTCTCTGCAAAACAACACCAAAAATACCACAGCAACATCACAATTTAGGAGAAAAGCCTCTAGAAAGTCAGAACATTGTTTTTGTTTTTTTTGTCTGCAATTATCAGACAAAAAGTCCTGTGAAATACTCGTAGGTCTGAATCTGGGAGACATTGCCAGTAAAAGCATGTACATTTGCATCTGAGAGAGAGAGAGAGAGAGAGAGAGAGAGAGAGATAAAGAAAAATAAAAGCAAAGGGACATGAACAGAGAGAAAAACAGAGGAGGAGGTGGAGAAAAGCACTAGATTAAACTCAGCACCACCATCATCTCGGTATTGATTCTTAATCTACCATCATCTATTTCCATAAAGACATCCACTGCAGGTTATTACAGAAATGAGGCATATACTCCTGGGTCACCTTGAGCTTCAATAAGCTTGTGAGGGAACTGTCAGAATGAGCTCCGTGGAAACAGTTGAAGCATGGCTTTTGTCTGCAGGGACAGGGTACCATTAAACTGAGTGTATTTACCTAGATAAAACAAGACGTCGGGGCTTGTTTCATGCTTGATGTTACAAAGCCGACTGTACAGTATATCTCTGTTTATTGCCTTTTCCTGCCTTGCAGAATAAAAGCTTGAAGAACAAACTTCTGTCGGGGACCAAGCTCTGTGACATACACGCAGAGGAGGTATGTTGCGTCGGACCGTTGCACACACAAACACAGTAATATTGCTGGTCCAAGGCCTATTTACACCCATTCACAAGACACCCTCAGATTTTTAAGCGTGATTTTGAATGCAAGTTCCAAAAATATAGAAATATATTATTTTAGAATTTATATTTATAGTACGTTTCATGATTATGATTATGAACAAAACGTTTTTCTCTTAAACGCAGTGGCCAAAATCTTTCATTCCAATCATTGGCTTAAAATTGAAACACACACACATACATGTACAGTATAACACACATACATACATAATGTCAATACGATTTTTGAAAGAATTTTCTTATGCCCGCCAAGGCTGCATTTATTTGATTGAAAATACAGTAATATTGTGAAATATACAATTGAACTAATAACTAATATTTCAAAAATAACTTCTCTATTTAAATATACATATATATTAAAACCAATTTATTTCTGTAATGTCAAAGCTGAACTTTCAACACACACACACACACACACATTCTAGTTTGGTGCTAGATGTGCAACCACCTTGATATTATAAATTCAACCTTCCAGTTTTTCCAAGCAAAGGAAATTGCCAAGGTAGACAACTAAACGCAAGTGTTATTTTGGTTCTCTAAGGGGAAGAGAGTAATGAAATGTCATTAGTTTTGTGGAGGTGTTGTACACTTCAGTTACTAAGAGATTAGTGAAGACACTGGGGCTATAGAGAAAGAGAAGTGTATGTGTGTGTGCGTATGTTCCTGTGAATGTTTACATCTGTGGCAGCAATCCACAGGCAGAAAGCCAAGACAATACCATAGCATGGAGTGAGTGTGATTGTGCGAGTGTGTGTTGATGTGTTAATGTGTTCGTGGCGCCGCGTGGTCCCTGCAGTCCACTGAAGGGAAGAGTTTTATATTTTCTTGCTCAGTGACGGTCTCTCCTTTGAATTGGAGCTTTGCCCAGCAAGGGACACAAATGAACACTTCGGCACGGCCACAAAAGCCCGCTACACAATCTAAAACCAATTTTACTATTTGAATAAGCTAACGCACATTCTCTCTTATCTTCTTTTTGCAGTCCAAAAAAATCCAAGCCCAACTGAAAGAGCTGAGGTACGGCAAAAAGGATTTAATTTTTAAGGTAAGAACCAAACAAAGAGGATGTGTCATTACTGTACCCTTGCATGATTTGAGCAGTTTAACCACAGGTCTGAAGCCTAACGCTATTGTGTGTTGTCTTGTTACTGTAACCATTCATAAGATATTTATGATTTAGTTTACAATGTCAGGCCACATCACCAGATGTCTCTTGATGAGCGGTTTTCTGAGTGTCGACGTGTTCACTGTACTATTGAAACAGGAATTTTCAGCTTGTCCTGATGAAATATCTACACTACCGTTCAAAAGTTTGGGGTCAGGAAGATTTTTGTTATGATTTTGAAAGTCGTCTTTTATGCTCAATAAGGCTGCATTTCTTTGATCCAAAATACAATAAAAACAGTAATGCATATTAAAATTATGGATGGAATCATATCAAAACTGAATTTTCAGCATCTTCAGTGTCACATGATTTATTCATTTATTTATTTATTTTTTGTGGACACCGTGACACTTTTTTTTTTTTTCAGGATTCTTAGATGAATACAAAGGTCAAAAGAACATTTATTTAAAATTGAAATCCTTTGGAAAATTATATAGGCCTATGCCCTTACTGTGACTTCTGCTGAATGAAAGTGCTAATTTAAAAATGTTTCAATAAAAAAAAGAGAGAGAGACAGAGGAAATCGTACTGACCCCAAACTTTTGAACAGTATACATTTTAACCAAAGGAAAAAGAGAAATAAAGTCAAATACAATTGCTATAAGTTCAACTTTTATGAGGACAAAAGCATTTAGAGCTTCCACAAATGATCCAAAAGCCAAACTCCTCTTATTCCAAATGGGGTCTTTAACCTCTTTTAACCATTCTGACTTCAGAGATGCTTTTGAAAGTGCAAACAAAGCAATGTGAATGTCACCGTCAAAAAAAAAATACTACGCAATAATCTGCATTTTTGGCCAAAATAAAACAGATTAGGGGTAATATGTGCACTCTAGTTGAATGGTTTGACCTTTTTATGTGAGATGAGAGTGAAGATTCATGGAAAAAACAGCGACCTTTCCTGCCATGTAGGTTGACCTTTCCTCTCTTATTTGCAGTGTAAGATGGGAAAATGTCAGCTGATATTTCCAGCACATTGCCCTTATCATACAAGCACTGGCTTTTCACACAAAGTGCATCACTTTGAAACCATTGCTTCTTAATCGGGAAGACAGCCTAACACGAGTTGTCAAATATGTCTCGTCTATTTTGTTGAAAGAATTACTAATTTTGTTGGCCGAGGCGCCTGCAAAACATATTCAAAAAGCAATATCCAATCTGGGCTTACTTTCCTCTAATGTGTTTTTATCTGCGCTGTACATCAATTTCTGCCTCCCCGGTTTGAAATCAATGAAGGAAGATTATCCTTCCTCCTTTTATATTCACGACTAAAGAAGTTCTTTTCAGAGTTTTTAAATACGAGTCGGTTTGAAGTGGCATTGTTCGGTAATGGGAAGCAAAGGTAGAATATTCAGAGTCTCGGGATAGCTCAGCAAAGCTCGAGAAGGACAATGAGCAAGATTGCTTTGTCAAAGTATTTTTCCCAGATCTAGCCAGCATTACATGGATTTTTTTTCTTATTCAAAGCACTGCCATTTATCACAATCATTTTTAGTTGTGAATTACCTGAATGATGCACATGTCCTGTATGTGTCAAATGATTCATAGAAACAGATTGTTACATATTGTGTGGCATTGCTGTTTATTCAAACATATTAGCATTTGCTTGGTACTCTAGTTGTCCTTTATCACCTGTTTTACCATCATTCCTCTTCAGTTCCTGTAGCAAAACGCCATACTTGTTTAAGATTTGGCAATTTCTTTGGTGGCTCTTCTCTGGCATGCTCGAAAGATGTCTGTGAAAATAATTATACATAGATTAAAGATTAAATAGATTCAATTTTGATGGCAGTGACATAATCAGAATGATTGCAATTTGTTCTTTGTTTTAATTATATTTTGAATACAGTTTTCTTTTTTAATAAATCAGCAGCTACTTAACAAGCAATTAAGGATATTCCTCAATCTACTGTGATTATGGTAATATTACATTGATTGAAAACAAATCCCATTACAGAATATCCTGCATTTGAGTATATATAACAATGGACATTTATTTAGAGCAGTGTTTCTCAACCGGTGGGCCTCAAGACCTTTTTAAGAGGTTCTCGGACTATATAGTCAAAGAAACAACAACGAAAACAAGAAAACGTAATTTTAAATGCTTTTCTGATGCAAGACTTTTATTTTGAAAGCTGTTGACTCTTCTGTCTGACGTGTTTTCTTGATTCAGTATCTGCTGTCAGATGAAATGTTGTCAGGCAATATGTCAGTGTCATTATTCTAATGTTTTTTTCGTAATTTGTTACGGAATAAAAAGTCTCTCACCTCGGAAAAACAAACTTTCCTGTCCTGTCAGACGTTATACTGTGCTCTTCAATTGCACGCATTGTATTCACTAAAGAGCAAATTAAATTATGAGCATGCAACAACTTATATCTTGCACCCAGCGCAATTGACTTTGTACACCGACGCATGTATCATTCCTATTTTGCACCCGACGCACAGCGGACTTTTCCCTCCACAGACGCACGTCGGTTAACTAAGAAATACACTTGCGCTCCCGGGGGCGGTTCAGCGAAAAGAGGAGGCGTGTTCCGGCGCAAACGTTCCCTGGTGCTATTTTGCAGGTTTAGAAAACAATTCCGTCACTGGCCGAAAAAAAAAACAGTTTAAAGTCAGTGGCGCGTTGCGCATGATATTCATATGCTATTTTAAGGGCGCATGCTTGGCCATAATCAATGTAGCGTGTGCACAACGCGCATACACTTTGATTCTCTCATCTACACACAGACGCAGCAGTTCTCATTTTTGCAAATCATACATTATTACGATAGATAGTTTATTATAAAAGCATACATCTAGCTTACACATTTACCCAAATTATCATACGCCTGTTTAACCGAAGTTAATTTGGGTGTGTTTCTCCATCCCCAACGTCCCTGACAAGAACGTCGGTCTCCTCGGCTGTGAACCGCTCCTCGCGTGCGCCTGGCAAATCCGCCGTTATAATAGGAATCCGCTATAGAACAAGCGCGCCTGCTCTTAAAGGGAATGTGAGATGACGCTCTGATTGGTTTATTTCATGTTACGCCCAAACCACACCTATGAATAATGAAGCTACTTCAGACCAACCCATTTTAGATTTGCGTCGGGAGCAAGAGTCATTTATCCCCCCGGTATAATAGCAACAGCGCCCGAGACCCGCCCACAAAGTTACTTGCGTTTTGCGCTTGATACTTGCGTTTCAGATCGTTAAAATAGGGCCCATGTTGTTAATTAGTATGTCATGAAATTATCAAAGTACCAATAAATTACGTAACTGGTATGCGTGCGTTAGCTGGGAAGGATTTGCATGCTGGTATGATGTTTATCCTGTTCATTAGGATCAGTGTCCATGTATTTTATTAACAGGTATTGTGCATTTACCATGTTTACTGTAGTTTCCGTATAACCTTAATCCAAAATTACACTTTATTTTCACTTTGTGATTTTTTTCTATATTTTTGATGACTTTGGTGGCTCAATACCAACTTGCTAACGAACAAATAGTTTGGGACTGCTATTTAATAGCCTTACCTTATACTGTTTATTCATCAGTGTTAGTTATATTTTTTACAATATATGTGTATGTGATGTAAAGTGGGATGGTACTTATGTGTGTGTCAACGTTTTTTTGAGAAATAAGTTTGTTTGATTTAAATTCCTAAAAAATTGGGTCGCAGCTTAATGACCATATGGGTTTCATGGCCAAACCAGTTGAGACCCACTGATATAGAGTCACAAGAGCATTTATAATGTGATATGAAATGAAATATTTAAGATTTGTTTGGTTTATCTAGCCAGCTGCATTAATGTTATTTTCACTTTAATTAAATTGTTTTTGGTGTGTGTGTGTGTGTGTGTGCTTAACCACTGAGTTACTGAGGAAAAAAACACCATCTTAGAGCTACTTTTCTTTAGACTGATGTGTCTTTCATTGATTTTGTTCCATGCTCAAAACCAAAGGCTTTAGTAGTTTCTAAAGGTTTAACCCGAAAAGCTATTCAAAAACGAATTTGGCTTTTTAGAACAAACAAAATGACTTCATCTTTTTTCAGGATTTCAGGAACCTTGAAACTCAATCTGAATCATAGCTTGTTCATTTTAGATTTTAATGACTTACTCATATTTAAGAAACTATGTAAACATTTCAGTCCATTCTGTAAAGAATGAATACCTAAATTATCTCTTATATCCAAGCTTGTTAGTTTTCATTGCCCAGATAAGTGCTAATCATCCCAGATGGGCAATCTCTGTTACCTATTTAGATCTCAATGAGTCTCTTGTTGACTGCACACACCGCGTCACAGTCACATAGCAATATTTATGAAACTGAACTAATGACATACTGAAGGCAGGTCATTATGTAGTTCTGCCTCAATAAAGAGCGTCATGCTCAATGATATAAGTATTCACAATAGAGTTCACAGAACCAAAAGTATAATATATCTAGATGAATATAGAAAGTGTGCAAAATGAGCTAATTTTATTTTAGCAAGATTTATCTTTAAATCTGCTAGAAATATTAATTTATATCTAGCTAAAAAATGGGTTCTTTGGTTAGTTTGGTCATTTTGCACACTTTCTATGCACAAAGTCTCTGAACACAATATAGGATTCAAATATAATTTAACCCTCTGGTGCTCTTGGGTCATTTTGACCAAAAATGGTTTTTATGGTTAGTTTTTTTCTTCTTTTTTTTCCTCTTTTTTAACTTCATCGGAATGGTACAAAACTTGTTTGTTAACATTTTTGGCACTTGCTACAGTATGTGATATGGGGTAACAGTTTAGGCCCCTCGGACCAGATGTTTGAAAGAAGACCCAGAGTCAGAATTATAATGATGCAGTTTCATCAGCAGAAGTCAGCTTCAAGACTCACACAGGAGTTCGTAGGCCACGTAGATCACAGCAGTTATACCCTACACCAAGGTCTAAGCTACGTCCTTGCTTCAGGTTGAATGATTCTCATTGGCTAAGAAATATAAACATAGTAATTTTCCAGACATATACAGATAGACTGAAGCATATCTAAATCGATTATGCAGCTGACACTCAGACCCTGAAGTTAGGCACGTCGTGACCTTCCAGTTCTCAGATTTGGGTTGCCGGGCGCCAACATGTCCAGAACAACAACTCAGTCAATATCCAATTAGTGGTTTCTTAACCTGTAACCAAGAAGACTAACACACACACCAACACACAGCTTTTCCAAGGTTGGATTTGGCCAGGCTCTAACTATAAACAGGGGAGTCGTCTCAAAACATCAAGATAATGTGTTCTTTCTCTCAAGGAGAGCTACACTTTAGTCTAACTGGAAAGTAAGGTTTTAACAAAGAAATGATCCCTTAACTATTGGCTTCAATGACCCCTGTAGGATTTAACACGTTAAAGACCTTTCTCAAACACAAAACAAGTCCCTATTTCATTTCTGGAAGCCGGGCTAAATAAGCAAGCACTGTTACTGCATTCAGACATCAAATACAGACATTAAAGAATACATGAAAAGAACATTTCAGTAACCACACTGGCAACTTCTATAACAAAGTAAAATCTCCAGAGAAGTCATTCAACTCATTTGATATTTAGAAGGAAACATATTGAATAATACCTTGATTATAATCACTCATTACATATACATTGAAGCAGTGGGCGCATTCCAGAATCAACCCGCTTCAGAACACACACACGAAAATATAAATGAGTGCATTGGAAATTATTAGGAAAGAATTTCATCTAGTGGAAATGTTTGATACTGCACTCAAACAAAATCTTACTGAAAGCTACATTTTTGAAATATCAACCTTAAATTTGGAACACAGCTTTTTTAGATGTATGGGTTTGCTCACTATAGTATATATGTACACACTATATGTATATATTTAATATAAAAATTGAAAATCATATTTTTGTGCATTTTTCACAACAAAAGACCAAAGACTATAACTTTTACAAGTAGTTTGAACTAAAACTTATGTGAGTTTGGTAAGATGATAAGAGGATCTTCTGTGCAGGGGCAGCAACTGATGGACTTGGAGAATAAACTCAAAGTAGCCAAAGATGAACTGGAGAAGGCAGCGCTGGATAAGGTGAGGCACGAGCCGATCCGCTTCGTCATTCCAGTTCAGCTTTACTGTTTTTCTCTTCTGCTATCTTCTAAAATGTAAACTTTGAGAATGAATTGTATTATCTCTTTAGGCCAGGGATTTTGCAATTTCAGCAGAGAGCGAGGAACAGATAAATGGTTTGAGGACAAAAGGATAAGATGACAGCGTGATAAACATTTGCCCATTAATCTCATGTGTGTTGTCTCACTTAATCTGTCGCAGGAGTCACAGCTGAAAGCCCTGAAGGACACCGTACATATCTGCTTCTCGTCTGTCCTACACAGCCAGACAGGAAGTTTACACAGATTCCCAGCAACACCCTCCAACCTGTTGAGGTACTCACCCCTGCTCAACAACTCAAGAGTCACCTTTCAGCAGCCGCACGCAAAGGTACGAACACCTAAACCATTCTCTGATGTGATGAAAACGCAAGATTTTAAATGACCATCAGACGTAGTATGACCAAGACAGACTTTTTTACCTTGGCTTATTCATGTCATAGACATACAATCAAATATTAAAGGGATGGTTAAAAAATAATTCGGCAACAATGTACTAAAAACGGAAACGTTTTTCCTTTGACAACTAAAAGCGCTGTATTCTGGTCAGGCCAGTAGTCGGCAATGGTATAGTTTTCAAAAACGTGCACTTTGAAACCTGTTTACAAAACTTTCGGTTTTCAGGCCCTCAAAACGCTGTTGTTATGTTAATGAACGGCCAAAGCGCTTAAAAAGTTTTCTGTTTTTAGTTGAAAACAGCAGGGCTGTGCACAGACATTTTGAGGGGGAGATGCTCAAGTGGAATAAAGGGTAACCCTTTTATTATTATTAATTAAAAAAAAATCTTAATTAATGGCACTATTTAACACTATACACAATAGGGTTGTGATACCAATTAAATGAAATCGGTATCAACAAGATCCATCTTACCATTCATCAAAATCCACTTACACTGCAATTACAATTGCCCAAATAATGTTATGAGATTAATGTTCTAAATATAACATTTTGAGTAAAGAAAAATTAAATGATACTATTATATATGAAACTAAATTATATATGACTAAATTGACCTGATTCGTTCAGCAAAAACAGTCAAAATCAACAACGTTGTGTCGAAATTCTCAATTCATATAATCAAATTATTGTTTCTGGAACTGTTGTATAAAATGAATATCACATTTTGCAATCGTGCTGATATTCGAGAAAATGGCACTCTTGCTTGTATTATGTATTATCTATATGCATGTATATGCAGCGCGCTTTCAGAAACCCTCCACCTTCCCCAGCTCCACCTGTATAGATCTGCTACGGGGGTTAATTTGTGTATGTTGCATGAGCAATAGCATGTCATACATGCTCACAGCAATGTCTATGAATGTATTGGCAGTAGCAAATCTTGGTACTTGCTCTGCAGCAGCACAGCAGATCTATTCCACCAAGACCAAATACATTAACATTGCCATATCCATTACCATGCCAGTCTCTATTACCATGCCAATTTCCCGAGAGTTGTCATGACAGAACTGTATTATGTTATAAACACAAAATGCAAGAACTCATACAAGGGCAATTCATATCTTGAATGAATAGATGGACACTGAAGCTATCAACCTTCATAAACAACATTAACGTACCATAAAAGTATGCGTACAGTTTGCTAGATTCAGAACTTCTGAATCCAAATGAAAGCTTTGTGTAAGATAAAGACCAATGCGAAAATTGTTATTCACTTAAAATCTGAACATTTTAAAGTAAAAACGTAGCGCACTCGCATGTTCTATCCAACTTATTTTGCAAGACATTTGACATACATAAATATAAATCAGCACATTATTCCTTTAACAGTTGTATTGTTATCTCATAAGCATAGTGTGATTTGTAAATTGACGATGAGAGGTTTGTTACTCTGAGGCAACATTTTAGGATTAAATGTCATAATCCACATGTCATCCAAACTGTTAAGTAACAGCTCTTTCAGTGCATACAGTACTACTGAGAAAACAAACATTAACAGTGCTTGATTTATTTAGCAGACAGTGTGGGAGAATCTGCGTCTATTTTTTCCCCTAGATGACGCAAAAGCACTCAGCCTCAGTGAGAAGTGTTGCTCAGAATCTCAATGCTTATATGTATTAAACCCAGAGGACAGAGCAGTGCTTTTTGATTACGCTCCAATACTCTTGTCCATAAGCGAGAGGTCTCCACAGAACCATATTAGAGAACATCAAAAGACCTCATAAAACAAGGCTTTAGCCTTCAGCTTTTTTTCTCGAAAAAGCTTATTTTTTATGAAAGAATATTTTAGGTACTGAACATGGTATTCAAAATACATTATTATTAAGCACTCATGAAAGGAAAAAAAGATGCAGTATCTTCTCATACAATGTCATATTTGTTTAATGTTCCTTAGAATCTTTATCTGAAGTGTTTCACTTTGAGCTTTTCAGCAAGACTTTCATTGGAAACCGGACAAAAATCTCAACCCTAAAAAAAGGCATGTGACAACCCTCTTCAGCGGTTCGGATTTAGGAACATCAAAATGACTGCTGTGTTCCTTATTACACCCAAGAACAGAACACCACAATCGCTTAGACGCCATTCTGCTCATAGACAGTGCTCCAGCGTATCAACAATGACCGCGCGGACTATGATTGACAGCTCGCTCACGAGCGAGGGTGGGTCTGTGTTGAAATGCTGCTGTCAATCAACAATCGTGGGAGGGGCGTCGATTTTGTGACGTCACAAAATCGAACGGCTTGATTTGAGACGGGGGAAAACATATAAGAAGTTTTAAAAAAAAACACTGGATGGATATTTATCATTTTATGATGGTTGTGTACAGGCACTGCCAACACACATTTCAGTACAATCAACTTGTAAAAGTGCATGTACCATTATATGACCCCTTTTAGATTAAATATATCATTGTGAAATATCTGTCCATGGTTTTCTCTCAAGTAAAAATCACTTTCTTCCACTCAAATTAAGTGGATGAGCAGAAGACATTTAGTCCTTCTTACAGTGTCCCATTCAGCATTTCATTACAGTCCCTATTCATCAACTGTTGGGAACGTAATGAGCCTTAATCCATTCCAAACAGCCGTGCAAAACCTATACTGTCAGCCAGCGCACACTAGTCCCTGCTGCTGAAAGATTCATCAGTGTGAGGTTTTAACAAACAGCCAGTTTTAAATGATAGTTGCTTCATGTTTAACAGCCGTTGAAAGATGTCGTGCTGCAGGTTTAGTCGCATGCAACATTTATGTGTTTGTGCTGTTTGCCTGTCAGCAAATACTGTGTATGTGAAGTAGATTGTTTAGATCAAAAGATATCAAAAGAGCATTATGCAAGTATTAATGCAAATGAATTTGAGAAGTTTATCATTTATATAGATCCACAAAAAGCATAAAAACATAAGCTTAGGTGTTTAAAAAATGTTGTATATAATATATATTTATCAATATGTTTTGCATTACAAGCCTATTTTAATAAAGCATTTAAAATATATATGTATTTAATTAAAATTTGATTCATCACAAATACACAGGTCACTAAATGCATGCAATTATAAAAAAGCAATAATACAATTTTAATAATAAATGCAAATTATATAATATAAATCATATAAATATAACTTTAATAATAGTCAATTTATTGCATCCGAAATATATCACTTTGTTCCCAGTTGATTGGTCCAGTATCCAGTATCTGTTTACAATCTATTTAGGACTTTACAATAAAGTACCATTAGTTAACTTTAGTTGATGCATTAACTAACACTAATAATGAGCAATGCATTTGTTACAGTATTTATTCATTGTTCTTCACATTAATATTAATACATCTATTAGTTCATGTAAGCTCTGATTCATTAAATATTAATAAAGACTTTTTATTGTATTGATGCATTAGTAAATCTTAAAATCAACATTAACGGTGCATTTCTGCACTTTCAGTGATTTTTGACAAACGTTGTTGAAAGTGGATCAGACCGAGCAGCACAACACACTTGTAGCCAATCAGCAGTAGGGGGTGTGTCCACTCATGATGGGGGAGGAGAGAGAGTGAGCCAATCAGCAGTAGGGGGCGTGTCCACTCATGATGGGGGAGGAGAGATAGTGAGCCAATCAGCAGTAGGAGGCGTGGCCACTCATGATGGGGGAGGAGAGAGAGTGAGTGAGCAGGAGGGAGGTTTGAAGAAAGACTGTAGAAAGAGAGATGGCTGAGAGACATTACAAAAGAGAAAGCTCATAAGAATATCTCTGGAAAAAGAAGGATTATGATCAGGCAAGAGCTTTAGGACCGGTGTTATATTAGAAAAGCTTTCCAGCGCTGAAAACAGATGCCAAGGTTGTGTTGTTTCTGTTCCATACATGAGTAACATTGGTTTTGTGCTTTTGTTGTAATGTCTATAACAAGACAGTTTTGAGTGTCATTGTTTGTCTGGAGCTGCTGGCGACTAACAACAAGCTCCTGCTTTTATATACTCGTGTACTGTATGTTCATTTTTTGTTTTTCCCCGTTCATCATCTTTTTGCTTTTTTTGGAGAGGAAACATTTTGCTTTGCTTCAGCTATGATAAAGAGACATCCAGTCCATGCATTTTGGGGGCGGAGCAATGAAGGGAGGGGTGTGTTTGTTTAGGCTGATTTCAAATATAAACATTGTTTCTCAGAAATTGTTTACTGCACCTTTTAAAGAAATACTTTACAAGTCATTTTAATTATTAGATAATGCTAACTAGTGTAGTCATCTAATATTAAATGAAATCTTATTATAAAGTGTTACCACAATCTCTTTTCCTGAACAAAACTTGCCCCGGATCAGGTTAGTCGTGCAGCAATTTTTTACCACGGTAATGAAAATTGTTTAAAAAAAGATCTACCTTCAAAGCCAGAGTTCGCTCAAACTAATCTGAAATGTAATTGAGAAGCCACTTAGGCTGCCTCTCGAGACAGACCTCAGATTGCTGCTGATGGTTGTTGCTGCTGCTGTATATATGTGTATGGATGGCATACTAAATATATTATCTGGAAATTACTTCAGGGTAAAGCGTCTGGCAAACCTGTTTTAAAGCTATTTTAGCAATTCCGGTCTGTGTCTGTTGTGGTGCAGTAATTACATCATCTTTAAAGACTGTATACAAGTCATATTTCAAGTAAACCCCAAATAAAAGCTAGTTTGTAAATGCGTTAAATTGACAAAAGTTTTGATCTCTCTATCTCAAGCCAACAGCAGCTGACAACAACAGAATTGAATGTGATGATGCTGGAAATCATGGCAATTGATCATATTAACTCTGTTGATTCATTATGTACAGTTAAACACAGTTAATTAACTGACAATCTGAACAAACCGAGAACCAAAATATTTTTACCCCCGCTTTCCCTGCAGGTATTTCTACCCAACATCCGCTAATTAGCTCATCTTAAACCAAGGAGGGCAAGCCGATTAATTAAAACAGGTGTTTTGAACAAGTAACTCAAACACGAAAGCCTCATTTTAATAACTCTTTACAGCAGTCGCCCGACGGCATCTTGTCTTGATGCTGTTGGTCTTCTCATGAGAGTTGTTTTGAATTGAAATACAGCACAACATTTCTCATGTAAAAACAAGAATTCTGAGGGCTTGATACAAGATTCATGGATATGTCCTGAAGTGAAATGTGCAAACTCAAATCCTTCATAACCATGTGTGGCATCGTGAGAGGTAGGGTATCGATCTTTCCACTATCAAATTCCATCATGTAAATAGCGAATCTGCCATGGCGCGAGCGCAACTGGCATTTAAAGGGAATGGGAGATGAGACTCTGATTGATTTAACGCACGTAAATCCCAAAACACACTCATTACTCATTATGAGAATAGGGACAACCCTTTTAGACCATTTTTCCCATCGTTAAACTAGCAAAAGTGGATTCGGACACGCCCTAACTTGCGCCCTGCGCTTTAGACCATGCGCTTAGATTGTTAAAATAGGGCCCCCAGTCTCTCTGTTCTCAGCTCATTAACAGCTTTTCTCCTTCACTCGCAACAGCTGTGTCCCCACCGCTGAGGAACCAGGTAACTGTAGTCCCGGACCAGGTGGCCATCTTGGTTTGTAGTCCCCATGCTGCACCCACCTAGATGGCACATACCTTGCCTTTATGACATACCCTCTCATGATACCACACATGATTCTAACCAGTCTACTGTGTACAGTACCTGTGCAAAAGATAGTAATTTGATTGTATAAGCACATTTTCTTTTAAAATCTGGACATTTTAGTATATGCAAACTCCCGTCGATACCAGATAACCATGTTCAAAACTGACTTACAAAAAATAAAAAAATAAAAAACTGTGCCTCTATGGATATCATGCTGATTTGCAATGGGGAAGCAATGAGTGTGTCATATTCCATTTCATTCACTCTGAGGAGCAGAGAGTCTCTAAGCTGATTATTGTTATATCATTACTTCTCCAGAGAGACACTTCAGAGACTGTATGAAGTTACTGTAGTAACATTCATCTCATCTGTCTTTGCTCAGTAAATGAGTGATAGGATGTGTGAAAAGCTTTTCTGGAAGCTTTTTTTCTTTCTTTCTTTACGCTAATTGCACACATTGATTTACCTAGAGACGCACATATACGGTAATCAGAGACAAATTTACCTGCTGGTTCTGAGTGTCTGAGGATCAATGATTTGATCATTTTTCTATAGTTTTATTGCTATTATTACAGACAAAACATACACAATGTCATTCCCCCAAAACAGAATAAACTAACAATATCTAAAGATACACTACCATTCATAAGTTTGGGGTTGAAAGAAGTCTCTTCTGCTCACCAAGGCTGCATTTATTTGATGAAAAATGCAGTAAAATGCTAATATTGTGAATTTAAAATAACCATTTTTATATTTGAATACATTTTGAAATGTAATTTATTCCTGTGATGCAAAGATGTTAAAAACATTGACACAAATGACTTGCCTTAAAGGGACTTTGATAGTGTTGTGTATAGTATTATTTTCATGTATAGTTTGTACACTATTATTACAGACAAACATTTACATAAAAAATCCCCCCCCCCCCCACACACACACACATTTTTTATATATAAGGTATACATTTATATTTATATATTATATATACTATACTGGTATTGATATTATAAAAATATTATTAGTATTATTATAATCTCTATAAGCACAGAACCAGCAAAATACTTAGCATTTATATTTATGTTGTTAGGCTAATGGAACAGATGTCATTTACTGTAAGTCTCTTCAGATAAAAGCATGAATGCTGAATGGAAAAAAATAACAGAACAGTCGAGTAGTAGATCACAATAGATAGAGAGAGAGCTGACAACTGACTTCAGATTAACCTAAGTGGAAAATTGTCTGTGCTTTATAATAGACTGTCTGGAGAATTTAACCCCAGCACTCTCCTATTTTTCCTCTTTTTCTTTCTCTCTCTATTCCTTTGTGTCTTTCATATCATAACATAACATTCTGTTTCTTTATGCTCTCTTCCTTAAGGACATCCCGAAAGTTCCCCGGATCACAACAACAAGTAAATTGCCTTTGAGCAGTGCGGTAATGAGGAGAGAGAGCACAGGACCGAAAGACTGCCAGATGGTGAAGGTAAATCTTTAGTGCCCCTTATACTCTAATGGCCACTTCCTTACCCTTTGGACTAAATGGGACGACTTATGTTCATTGCATCTCAGTGTATCCCTTAGCCATTTAAGATCATTTACAACTTTGCATTCAATTTCGTTCGAGAATAAGCTTTGAGGCCTCGCTCAGCAGTTTTCTCCTGATCAATGGTATATTGAACCGCTGCTGTTGGACCCATGAGAAAATATCATTGCTCCATTCCGGTGAAGTGTGTAATTTCTGTCCCTTTACGGCACCAAATGGAACTAATAATAATGATTGTTTTCAAACAGGTTGTTTAAACACTCCCCTGTCTTCCATTGGTCAGCTAAACAGATAGACCCGCCTCAAAATCACACCATTGGTGAGCCAGTACCATTTTGGGCCAGTCAAAGGGGCTTCGCACCGGAGGAACGTTTTTATAGTTCCTATAACTATTGGTGGAAGCATCCGCTTTACGGAGTGGGACCCCGCCTTTTTAGGGGACTAAATTAGCTCCTACTTCAGAGTAGGATCTAACACATCACAATAGAAACTACCAGTGATGTAATTGTACGCTGATTGTCTAAATGCACGCCAGATGAAACACCAGCACCGGCTATTTAAAAAAAACAACTACATTGTAAACACAGTTTACTTAGTTTGAAACGCGCGCTGTTTTCGGTGCGCACACACTGAACCGCACGAGAACAACAAAATTCCCTTCTCTTCGGCATCTATTTGTGGGACAAATACACTCAAAATGCCCGTCTCGGTGAGTATCCTCGTAAACAGTCGCTTATGGCTCACGTGAATGTAGACAATTGAGAAAGAAAGCAGTGTGTGTCATTATCATAGACTGTAAAAAATCTGGACAAAGCGTCACCCATAGACTTTCTGAAGAACGGGTTTGAAGCCGTTTATGGGGGGTATGGGCGGCGCCATCTTGGAAAATCTTGGGAAATCCTAACCCCGCCCACCTTCTAACGCAGCGCGCGTCACTCAGCTCGCTCTGCTACTCCGGTTATCTCTGTGTATATTTTAGGCAACGAAATATGTTATAAAACACCATACTAACTCTTTTCGTTTTCATTTAAAGAAATCTTAAACATTATAGCCACACAAATGTGGTTCAGGCAACGCATATTGATTATATTCAACTGCACATAACGTTTGCCTATTTATGAAAAAACAAAATATAAAACACAAACCTGCCTCTTTTCATTTTAAATATAATATAAAAATATTAAACATTTTATGGTCCAGGCAATATGTGCATTTGTACTAAACAACAGATTTTGCAGTAAACAACATTATAGATCATCTTCGTTGTATTAAAATTTAAAATGACAAAACTCAACCCAGTCTCTTTTTGTTAAATTTCAGTTTTATCAATATTAGCCATTATAAAAGTATAAGTAAAAGGTATAAGAAGCTATACAAATAAAGCAAACAATTCAGTCAAACATACAAAGTCAGCGCTCTAGTCTAACCATACAACGGTAAAGTTAAATAGCTTATAAAGTTATGAAACTTCCCCTCAGCCAAAACGATTGCCCAGGGAAAAAATTATAGATTCACGAGACCAAAAATCGACCCATTAGATATACACAAGACGAATTATATCTCATGTTTAACCACTACAGAGACACCAGAGTCTGCGGCATTGGCGGCAAACCTCAGAACGACTAGCCGAGGAAAGGCTGCTCCAGGCGGGGTACATGAACGCCGATCACCCGGTCATCGCTGGATCAACTGGATAAAATTTTCATAAATCTTTATAAATAAACCACAGATTTGAGCTTTAAACAACTACATTCTCGCCTGAAAAACTCTTAAAACTACATTTCATGATACAGAAGCAGTAGTATTATATGTCAACTGTATTAAAAAATGTCGTTTCTTATGTTGTCATTCTCCGTGGCGCTGCCTTGTCAGCTGTCAATCAAGCTGTCAATCAAAGTTAACCACGCCCTTATTGTCATACATATATCTAAATACGATCTAAACTAAAGAGTCAGAAAAAAATTCCCCCCCCTCACAGTTGTCAGGCACTCGGAAACTATCGAAAAATACAATAAAAGTCCATGGGACCAACCTGTAAAAACATGAATTTATGCTGTGAAAACGGACATTTTAACATGGGGGCTATGGACATTTGCTACTTTTGGGACCTCCCTCTAGCGGATTTTCGATGTATTGCAGTTTTTCGCACTTCCGGGTAGGCTTCATTTTTCAGATCAGAATGTTGCCGCTTGGTCATTATATTGGATCCGTGCATTCGCAGCCAAATTTGACTGCTGGTGACTGTGTCATGAATGTTAATCAAAGCACAAAATACAAAGACAAAATCTAAATCTTTTGTAACTTTAATCAAGATTAATTATATTTAATTTATACAGTGACTTTACATTCGATTATTCAATTTCCGTACCTGAATACTGTTAGATTTACCTGAAAACCATAAAGCACTTTTTTTTCATGTGTATTTTTGTTCTATTTTATTTATATATGTTTATAATTTGTTTATTGTTTTCTCTGCAGATTCACTCCCCTATAAAATCACCCCAATCATTCTAGAATTATTAATTATTTCCTAATAGAGCCTATTCAAGTCATCTGGTGAAATTGTTTTCATATGGCAATGTATATCACAGAAAAACTAAATATCACAATGCCAGTTTTTTCCCCAATATCATGAAACTATACTTAGTATCTCTTAATCACTCACACAAATGCTCGTCGACGCAGCTGTCTAATGTAGTTGAGGTTTTTGTTGTTGTTCTGTATCATTCAAATTTTTTTGACTGTCAAAAAAAAAAAGCCTGGGTCAGTGTTGCCAGTTTTTGGACCAACCTATCGGCACAAAAGAAATTCAAGGTGCCTGTGCGAGCTGAGCATGCAGAGAACACATGTGTAGAAAAATATGGCTGATGATGAAATTTACATCACAAGCACTGTACACATACAGTAGTCATTAAAAATGTATAAAAAAGAACTATGCCTTGGGATTTACCCTGATTTTTCAATAATAAATTGCCTCCAAGATAGCTAAAAATGACCTCAAAATGATTATGAGTGCATGTCATAGATCTTTGGAGGTATTTAAAAAAAGAAAAAATGTGCAGATTAAATAGATTACAATCCCATTTTGAGAAACGCACTCATTCGTATGGTAAGCATTAGGGGTGTGCCGTTAAGGCAATATCTGGATCTGGTCTTTACCCGGAAGTTCATACAAGTACTTAAGACTGTTATGTCTGTACTGTTTTCTTTGCAGTTATCACTGAACAAATATGCCTTGTGTAACTGATAAAATAATATATTTTTTATCATACT
Organism: Abramis brama; assembly: GCF_963993115.1. Taxonomy (NCBI): domain Eukaryota; kingdom Metazoa; phylum Chordata; class Actinopteri; order Cypriniformes; family Leuciscidae; genus Abramis; species Abramis brama. The sequence continues at coordinate 38,966,534 of NC_139971.1, forward strand.
AAATATCTTCTAACTGTCGGAGGCGATTACATCGTATAGGCAATGCTTTGAGGTGTAATGCGGTCGTGCTTCAGGCAACCCGAGATATAGATATATATATATATATATTCCAGAGGAACTCTGTGTACTGAGTAATGTCAGGACAACCCCAACCTCAAATAAGAGGAGTCTGACCCTGATTAGAGAACATAGAAGTTGAGGAGGTAGAAAAGAAAAGAAACTAAACACTTTTACTATGCATACAAATGCAAATCTGAACAAATTATAGCCTATCATATCATACAAAGTTTAAACCATTTAAATAGACATATCAAGTAGCTGAAAATGTATATGTATCCTAGTTAATATAGGCTCCTCTTGACAGTCAGCTGGTTTGGTTTCTGAGAGACGCTCAGAGATCTTGCTGTGTTATTCCATTCATTAGTGTATCATATCGTACAAGGTTTAAACTTTAAAGCATGTAATTACACATATCAAGTAGTAGAACGTGTATGATATAGTATTTTAGTTGATTTACTCTTGCCAAGCTCTGATTTCTGAGATACAGACAGAGAGGCAACAGCAACGCTGCTATTTCATTTGTACTACTCATTTCATTCATACTGTACACTCATTCACTTCACACACTCATTATTGTGTTGTGATTTTAGAGATGTATGTATAATATCATGCTTTCTTTTGGCTCACCTGTTATCCAGCAAACGCGAGAAGTGACTGTGTGAGCCTCAGCCGAATATTATTCGGCAGAATTATTCGTTATTCTTTTTCAAGCCATTATCCGTACTTGATCTCTGGTCGTCATCAGTTGACACATGATGTGGATCCTGTATTCTGCAAGGTTTGAGACAGCGCTTCACGGATATCAGCATGGCAGAGAACAGTACTGTAAGACAGACGAGATACATCTCACTGACTGCTGACATGCGCTTATCAACTATAATGACAGGATTGTGTGTGTGTGTGTGTGTGTGTGTGATTGTGAGTAAGTGGCTGTGTGTTAGCTGAACGTGTGTGTGAGGGGAAGATATAGCCACGTGAAGAAGAGACACAGAAGAAACACAGGATCCCAGGGAGACGGTGTCATCTTCTGTAGATGACATGCCATGAAGATTGTCTAATGGAAATGTTCCCGAAGCAGATCTCAGTCTGCTGATGGTCCTGATGACAGCAGTGTGACGGAGATAAAACACATTACTCTGGCTTTCTCACCAGGGGCATCTTATCATTTATGAATGCTGCTGAATGTTCTTTCTTACTAAAGTCATTTACCAAGTCATTTATCATAGAGTAGTGTGTGTTTGAAGACCAGTTTTTTCATTATTGTAGTTTTTATTATTATTATTATGTTTTAGTATGTGGTTTGTTTTTCTTTTGCCTTATGATCAGGTTCTCCAGCATGATTTGAAATGATCAAAGAGCATCTTGAGCTTCAATGGGAGAACAACAACTAACTGACTGTCTGTACAAAGAGTCACATGACCTTTAACTTTATTTATTAACCTTTAAATAATGCAAAATCTATAGATTTATCAGTAAGTTTTACATTTAAATAATAAAATGCAAATCCCAGTTTTAAATGTTTGTCCCATATTTTGGACTCCATACACTACAGTTCAAAAGGGTCAGTAAGCTTTTTTTGCATCTTTTGAAAGAAATTATTACTTTTATTAATTAAATTGATCAAATGTTACAGTAAAGACATGCATAATGTTACAGAGATTTCTGTTTCAAATAAATGTTGATTTTCCTTACTTTACTTAAAATAATCATGAATATGTATCTCTGTTAAAAAAATATTACTAAGCATTTCAACTGTTTTCAACATTGATAATAATAAGTAATATAAGAATCATTTCTGAAGTATCATGTGACACTAAAGACTGATAATTCAGCTTTGCCATCTCATGAATAAATTACATTTTAAAATATATTAAAATAGAAAACATGTATTTAAATTAGAAAAATATTTCACAATATTACTGTTTTTTTTTAATGTGGTTTAGATCAAATGAATGCAGCCTTGATAAGAATAAGAGACTTGCAAACAATTGTAAAGGTCTAAAAAATGTGACGTAATGATGTCATGAAGGTGCCTAATTAGCATATGACGTTATCTAGCGACTTTCCATTGAAAATAGTTGGCATCGGTGGTCCAGAGGCACGTGTTTGCGACTCGTTTCGTTTATCTCTGCTGGCTTCAGTACAGTATATTCCTTAAACAATTCCTCAACCTCAATAATTTTGAGCAAACAGCACTTGAAGCAGACCTAGGCAGTGAAGGAAAATGAACAAGAGTTTTAGATGGTTAATCTTTACTGCCTATATAAAGTTGTTCTTTTGGCTGACACCATTCTACAGCACTTCCATTAACTTAGCCTCTCTGTTGTTTGTCCTGTCAGAATAAAAAAAAATGAGGGTGTTTTTTCCAGTTAAACACTGTCTCTTGTAGTCTTGTTCTCTTCTATTTAATGTGTTGATCCAGAAACATCTTTCTAGCTTGTTTCAGAGCTCCTATAGACAAGCATATAAAACATCTCCTGAAAATACTCCATCCCTTGAGCAACATGATTAATCTTTTTTTCTATTGTATAATCTCATAGCTCAGGGCTTTTGTGGAAAATGTAAACAGCAAACATTTATAGCCTATACAGTGTCTCTACTCCATTGTTTGCTTTTTAAATGAACATGTTCTTTTCTGTCTCTCTCTCTTTGTTCCTTCAGATGGGAGCAGAATGTTCCAATCAGACCGAGAGTTCATCTGAGATGAAAAAGACATTTGGACACAGTCGAGTGAGTTGTTCTGATGTGCCCTATTGAAAGAATTAAAGAGAGAGAAAAATAAAAATCTGTTGAACATGATCAAAAGAAGATGAATTTGAAGATTTTTTTCAACAGTTTTTGCCCATATGAAAGCAAAACATCATTAGAATTCAAAATATAGGCTAATAATTATTTTGTGTTCCGCAGAAAACCAAGTAATTTATTTAAATGAGGGGGTAACTATGATTTAATTACACAAAATGGAGTCCAAAAGTCTGAAACTTGTGAAAGTGAAAATGCTTGTTCATTTTGTTTTAATTTAATTAATTTGCATATATCACTGATATTTCTTCATTACAAATTTAAAAATTATAGTATCGTTCAAAACTTTTTTTGAAATAAATGAATACTGAATGAATTAATGTAGTATTAATTTAAAACTAAATTGATGAATAAGTTTACTCAGCAAGGACACATTAAACTGATCAAAAGAGAGAGTAAAAACATTCATAATGATTTCGGTTTTAAATAAATGCTGTTCTTTTGACTTTCTAGCCATCAAAGTATCATGGTTTTCACAAAAAATTAACAAGCACAAATGTTTTCAACATTGATAATATAATTCGAGTCGAGCATCAAATCATCATATTAGAATGATTTCTGAAGGATCATGTGACACTAATGATGTTGAAAATTCAAAGGAATAAACTGCATTTTAAAATATATTAGAATAGAAAATGTGCAGAATCTGAAATCTTATTCACTTTACTGTACATCATCACGTGTCTTTGTTTAAAATTAAACTCAACTTATTATATTATTTTCAGATTTAAATATTTTTTTAATTCCAGATTGTCTCAAACCTTTTGACTCCAATGCAAATTTGCCAAAATTTGTCTCTGAGCCTCCTTGTTCCCCATGTCATAGAAGTGAGCTGTCAAGACGCAGTAAGCATAGACATACACACACTTTCACAGATAACTATTTGCTACAGTGCTAAGAAGCGTTAGCCCTGGGCACTCCAGCAAGTGGTGACAGTTTTTGTCAATGATAGGTCAGTCTGACGCGACAGGGGAAATGGAGAGGAAGGTGTAAACGTCTAATCACCTGCTCTGTTTGTGCCAGACTTCACTACCATATGCATGTATTCTCTTCTCTTGTCACTTCTGTTCTCTAGCCCAAGAGCCCAGAGCAGATCGGACAAGGTCAAGAAAGGACAGCAGAGGAAAGCGGGAAAACAGACGGAGACCTAAAAAAGACACAAATGGACAAACACAACTGAAAGGACAGTGGAAGACTTGGCAGATTTTCTGCATGGTAAAAATGATGTCATATCGGTTTAAGCCCCTCTTCATCACTGAGCTTATAAGCACACACACACTGTAGGCAAACACAAACAACGACAGACACACAAAAAATAATAATCAGTCTAACACTGCTAATGTAGAAAAAGATATTCCCAACATTCAATTTTGAACTTTCTTAAAAAAAAACAAAAAAAAAAAAAAAAAAAAAAACAACCACATAGTATGGCATGCATTATAGAGTTTTAGATATTGATTTTACAAGGTTACGATGGTACTGGTGGTTTTTAATAACTGTTATTCTTTTTTTCTTTTTTCCCACTATTTTGATTCTTTTTTTTTTCTCTCTCTTCTGAAGTGAGGACACGATGTTCTTTGATTTGTGTTGTTTGTAATTAAAGACTATTTCTGGCACCGCAGACCAGAATTTCAGTGTTAAAAGTCACGCTGGGGGTCTTTTGAGTTCTGTAAATTTACACATGAGGTCAAATTCAAACTTTTGTCAAAGCAGCTTCTGAAAATATTGAACTATTGAACACTGTATGTCCTGAATGCAAAATAGGGCTGCACGATTTGGGGGGGAAAAAACTGAATTGTGATTTTTCTGATAAATTGTGATTTAAAATGTGATTTTTATTTTACAGTACTACTGTAAAATTACAATAATAATATTTTAGTCTTAATTTTTTCATTTTCGAACGTTAAACCAGCTTTTATTTAGTCAAGAAACCACAGAGAGCCCTTAAAGCATTTCTTTTTTTTTTGACAACAGCCGGTTTATAAGCACTTCTCACTTCTCTGCCAGTTTCCCAACAATTCTCACGTTTGGTGCGTTGCATTTTTTTAAATGCACGTAATAAGCGACCCAAACTCAGAGCACATGCTGAGATGAGATTGTGTGGAGCAGCATTTACTGTTAATGGAGCTGAAAACACCAGATCATAAGCTGCTCACATAGTGCTGCGCTTCACTCTGAAACACGCAGTGCATGTACTTATTTAATTCTCTCGCAGCCTTTACGATTCGATAGTCACACTAAGTGACTATCGAATCGACGATAGTCGCGATAGTCGCGTTTTCGTTTTTATTCCGATTAATTGTGCAGCCCTAACAGAACCCGAATCAATCCCAATTCAGCTGAAATTACGAAAAGAACTGTTTAACGTGAAGGTACGGTTTGTCTCGTGTTGTAGCAAAGATTAATTTACTCCTCCTACTCCATATTACGAGGATCAAGTTGGCTGGCCAACTATCACTGTTGAATATTTCGGAGCTTTTGGTGCCAGAATTAAAGAGAAAAACTCGACTCACAGTGAGTCGTCTCCCTAAGAATGATGTGCCATGCACCGAGTACTTAATCTACTGCTACATCTCTCTGTTTCTCTACCTTCTTGTGTCCTTTACAATAAACCGTGATTTTCGCTAAATGTGTGAAGAATAAATGGTTATTTGTGGAGTAAAACAAACCGTGCATTTCCTGCGTCCTGACTCTTCCTCTCCGTTTAATTAACACCTCTGGTGCTTCAAGAAAGGCCCTGATATACCGTTAGAGTGCAAGGTCAATAACCTAGATCCCGCGGGATCAAGGGAAAGTCCTCATTGGTGTATCCTGTACGTGAGCAGCACATCATAATAACGTAAAAGCTTTGGTTCTTAGCTTTTTCAAAGACCTTTGGACCTTTGATCTCCGTCCTTCCTCTCGCTGCCCACCACTTTTCCCTGCTAAAGTTTCTATTCTTTTTTATGTATACACTTGACTGAAAGATATAAAGAGACTAGGAGACTAGAAGTTGTGGTGAGTTGAGTCTTGATGGCAGCTTGTTCTTTTTTTGGCCTTGACATGACATCTTTGTCTTGGAAATTAAAGCTGTTCTTTAAAGATTATTTCAGTTAATCAAGGCTTTTGTCCTCCTATGTTGTAGTTGTTGCTTTTTATCACATTTATGTCTGTGTAAAAATACAGGCACAATTTTAATGAGGCAACAGCATCTTTTCCTTCGAGTCGGAGGTGGTAAAACACTCAGCCAGCAGAAACGTCCACCTGCAAATTATGATTTCAGGCCATTTGCTACCTTGCCAATTATCATCAAAACTTCTAAGGGAAAGCATGCCAAGTGTATCCCAGAAAGAAAGAGAGGTTCCTCATGAATGTTTGAGCTGGACAACTCCCTGACGGACTACATGCTCTCTCTCAGATCGCTTCACAGGAAAATGAGGCCGATAGTGACAAATCTGTGCGAAGAGCCAATTTACTTGTAGCTACACTGTGGCTTCCAAAAATATGATGTTGTCTTCCCTTGAAAAACTTACCTCTACAAGATCTTATAAATAAAAATGAGCCGTGATCAAAACCTGATTTATATCAGCCTCTCTTGCGGAGAGGCAGAATATGCCTGATTACATTTGCTTCGAATCGAGGCTGACTTGTTACAAACTTTTCAAAGTCAAGTGCTTCATTCAGCACCGGGAATGAGACATTCATTTTGGATTTACGTATTACCTCCAATCTTTGGATCCAAACACAACCTTCCGTTCTGCCATAACTGCGAAAATACTGTAAAAGCAAAACAATGCAAAAAAGAGTGCCATGTGTCATTCTACTCTGATCTTGGAAACGCCAACCATTTTCTTGCCTTCAGCCTCCATTAACGCTTATATGGGGTTTGGATGAATTCGAGAAAGGCATTCTGATAGGCTAATTACAGCTCAGAAAGCCAATTTTCCCCTCTAACCCACTCCAGTCAGGGAAAAGGTGTAGGAAATAGAGCCCATCAGCAACTTCAAAGTGAATTTAAATAGCTCCATCAATACTTCTATTCAAACTCACCCTGGAAGTACTCGCGCACAGGCATCTCTATTGGTTTGGCTCTTTACGTGTTGAGTTATGAGGAGGTAAAACAGTATTTTCAGGAACAACAACAGTCGTCGTCAGAGGAGAAAAGGAAGCTGAAGAATCCGGGCCAGCTGTGAGACACGCAGTGCCAGTGGATTCATGCCGATTCCTGGTTGCCAAAATTACACGGTCAAACACACACACATACAAACACACAGAGAAAAAAAATATGCATTTGGATACTATGCAGACGGTGTTCCTTAAGATAGAAACAACAGCCAACAGAAACAGCCTGGTTTTTAAACCTTATCTGACATTTGGAGATAAGAATGATGCAGTATTATGCATTCTGTGTGCGGTGACGCAAAAGTACAGCTTCACCCTGCAGACATGTTGACAACATGACACCAATGAGTAGCATCTTTTCTTCTGTACCTGGACAGTGATAGATGATTCATTAGGTTCATTTGGAGGCGAGCTGCTCCTCAAGGATGGAGGAAGGTTTCATGGCAACAGTATATTCCCCACCTGGTTAAAAACCAACTTTAACTTTGTGCGAATCTGTGCACACAGATATAAAAGTGTGGCGGCGGGCCAGCCGTAAAGTCATTGCGAGGACAGATTTTACAGTGAACAGCTGTGGGGCTTTGCAGTAAAGTTTCTCACTGCCTCCCACACAGTGCATAAAAATACAATTATTCACCTATTATCTTTCACCTCATCACATTTGTACTCTAGAAATAGTTCTTTTTCATTTAGTTAGTACACTTTTTGCTTGGACATTCCCTCTGGACTGGACTTGTAAATATTTGAACTATACATTACAATATAAACTGTAGTTGGAGATGTTAGTTACACTTTGTTTTAGCAGATCTTTAACCACAGACTGATGATATCACTGCACATAACTCTTACTAATAACCACTTTAATATAGCTGAACTATGTTGGATTATTAAAAAAGAAGTATGATAGAGTCCCATGAAATGTTGTAGAAATTGATTTAGCTCCTTATATTGAGTGAGTGTCATTACTGGCAGTAGGCCACAATCTGAAATATGCACTCCGATATAGTATGCTGTACTCGAATTCTAACTACATTGACGAAACATCTCCTGCAGCTAATTGATGTATAACATGCACACAGCCTGACGATGTCAAACTATTTCAAGGTGTTTAATCTTAAAGAGCAAACCCGCATTAATATTCATAAGGTAGCCTGCCAACATATGCTGGTCCTAGCTAAATCATTCATCTTATATTAGGCTCCACTGTTTTGAGATGTTGTGTCTTAAGTCAAATTAAGCTGTAAAGGTCAACAATGCAAAGCATTTAATAGAACTCAGAGTAATCTAAGCCTACAACCTAATTAAATACTCACACTAATTACCCATCATGCCCTTCTCTTCCTCCTGTAGAGTGGGCTGCTCATTAAAACAAACAGTTCTGATGGATGAGATGTTTTGACATTTCTCTCTCTCTCTCTCTCTCTCTCTCTCTCTCTCTCTCTCTCTATATATAAATATATCTATATATATATATATATATATATATATATATATATACACACACATACACAAAAATCATTGATGTTCTTACAATGTACCCATTAATTCAGTTTTCAGTATCACATGATCCTTTAGAAATTATTCTAATATGATAATTTGCCAAACAACAACAAAAAAAGAAACATCTAATTTGGAACTTTTTGTAATTGAGTTTAAATTACTTGTTATTACTTGTATCAGAGTTGATGTTCTATTTCCAGTTTAGATGCACCAAAGCCTTGAAAAACATGAATTCTGTTTCAGTAAGTTATTCAGCTGTTTGAAAACTTCTATAGCCTACATCAAGTGTAGGGTTTAATATGACAACTTTATCATTCTTCTCAGAATAGTAAATGTTAATGACTAACTTTTCAAATAAAATAAAAAGATAATTTAAAAAAATTAAGGGGAACGTTGAATTGAATAAAATTCGATCAAATTATTGACCTGACATAACATTCTTTTTCTGCTTATCCACTTTTTATTTAGTGATACTTTAGCAAATTGTGGACATTCACATAAGTGCACCACATGCTGTTTTTTTTTGTGTTTTTTTATGTTTACCTCTCTGTTAGCACCCTGAGGGCCCTCAAGAGCTCTGACACAATCTGAATACTGATTAATATTACCTCTAAATGTTAAACTGTGTTAAAAAAAATTAATAATGTACCGTGAATTTATTTATAATAAATTTATTAGACATTAGAGATTGGAATTTTCATGTACTATGGTGGTTCTATTTTCTCCACATTTTCTAATAAGAGGACAGAAGAAGCTGAATCTTCTGTTCCTATATAACAGAAACTCATGCACTGAATCATTTTCTGGGGTGTAGGCATAAACTAGGCAGCAGACTGCGATTTCATACCTCATAATAATTCCCATTGCTGCATTTCTGAAGTCATCATCAGTTCAGCCGCTTACATTGTCTTCCTGGAATACACACCACCAAATTAATATGATCAGTTAGCAATGAATTGGAAAACTTCTTTATGTGATAATGAAAATGATATAGGAAATACGAGTCTTCCAGGAGAACACTGCTGAAACTGTTATCTCCAGCTGAGTTGATTTAATAAACACAGAGGATGGTGTGATGTTTAATCTGTCTAATAGCGCCTACTCTTCCAGAAAAATACATCTCTCTCTTCCTATCTTTGAGATTGTGTTCTTCTAAAGCCATCTGGGGAGAGTGGAAAAACAGTAGGTATCATTATTTGGTTTAAAAGTGGTTTCTGGTGGGTTTTACTTTACAAATAACAATGACTTGTGGAGGGTTGACAAGAGCCACTCATGACCAGATGTGAAGGTCCCAAAGGCTTGAGACATGAGAGTGGAAAAGAAATTAGAGCTGTGTTATTGTAAAGCACTAGAGCTATTAGCTCTAATGCACTCCTTTTCGGCTCTTCACAACAACAAAAAAGAATCTCTCCAGAATGAGCAACGCTATCTCACGACCAATTCGTACGAGTGAGTAAAGGGTGGCTAATTCATACGAATTCGTACAGCCTCACTCGTATGAAATCGAATGATTTGTCTAAACCCACGTGATGGTTAGGTTTACGGGCGGGGTCAGGGGTAGGTCATTCGTACAAATTCGTATGAATTGGGCAACTCGTAAAATATGTACGATTTAGCAAAAATCGCACAAATTCGTACGAGTGAGGTCGTATGAATTAGCCATCTCGTAAAACGAATTGCCGTGAGATCAGGTTGGAATGAGTCTAGTACCATCACTGATGTTGGTGTGTATTTTCTTTTCACTGTATTATGCATGCCGTCCATGACTTGTCATATCCGTCAATAGACGTGTGTCTGGTGTGGGAGGTCAGAGGTTAGTTGTCAAAATGACTGAGAAAGGTTGACATGGAGCAGCTAAATCTCCAACCTCAGGAGAATCACCCGTTTAAAACAAACGCTGAACAGAGGAGAGTCTGCTGGAGAAAAGAGAACGACAGAGCTCGTAATAAAACAAGAACCAACACTGGCTTGGGTTTGCAGAGGTGGCGAGAACTGAGGGATGTTGTAAAAGCGACACGAAGATGCCGTCTTTATTACTCAACAGGTCAGTAAGTCATTTTATTGAACAGATAAATTGGCATATGTAGCTCTCTAACAGAGTTCACTGTAAAGCATTATATATTGTGGAAGGTTGTTTCATCGTTGTTCGCTGTGCTGGGATTTATTTTCAAGGAAGTACCGTGTCTTTTAATGGCTAAATCTACAGTGATGTCTTCAGCTAGTCAACTAAAGATCCTTTCCATCTAAACTGGTTATATCTATTAAGCCTAGTAGTGAATGTTTTATGAGCAGAAGGATAACCATATTCTCTATTAACAATGTGTTAACCGTTAAACATAGTGTACCTTTAAAGGAGAGCTACAGTAATAATAATGCATGTTTTATTATCATGACTAATGTGAGAAATCAGAGAGATATCACGGGTGTATGGAGGCATGATTCTCAGCAAAACCAATTCGATCAATAGGTCTGTTGATTTACATACTGTATAACCCTCTCTGAAAAAAAAGCAAGCTTTTTGCTCGCTCTGCTCATGCTCAGTTCAACTGAGGCACAGGAATGACAAGCTGAGTGACAGTTGACAGTTTAACCCCAGTATGAAAGTGCATCCGCTGATATTCGCGAGAGGCTTTTCCCCACGCAGTCGCACAGTTGCTCCACTCTGGAGTGTGTCTCAGATATGATATTGCAGGGTATTGCCATGATAAGGAAAAATCCTTACGATGGCACTTAGTTAGTTAGTAGAGTCAGTCACATCTCCTAGCTCAAGCGAATAGAGTGAGGCTGCAGGTGTCAGATCTCAAAAGAACAGATGCTTGTCAGGTAATAGCAGTAAAGGAATCACATTCAGAATTGCAATGACTTTATGTAATCTGCAAACAGTAGCAACATTTGACTGGTTAGTTTAAAGAGCATGTTATGTCGAGCATGTTATTGAGTATGTAATGCACATGTGTTTGTGGTCACTATAGAATTGATTTTAAAGCGATTTTACTTATAGATTACAGAATGCCAATAGACCTCTTAGATAATTAGAAAAGTCAGCTGGAAATAACTTAGGTTCATTCCAAACATGAGACAGCATTTAGCTTTTATGCCAACGACTGCAGCGTCCAGAAGAGCTCAGATGTGCCCCGACTGGAGCCTTATTCAAATCTGCAAATCTTTAATTAAAGCACTCTACTACACTTTTATATCAGTTCACTACATAATTTCAATTGATGTAATTTTATGTATAATATTCTTTTCTCTTTTTATAAATTTTAAATCAACTTATTTCATTTGTTCCGTATTCATTTTGCACTACATTCTGAACCCCTGTGGCATTGCTTGATATCCATAGTATTTAGGAGTGCTGATGGATGAAATATAGGCCCTCTTACAAATCAGAGATTTCAGAATACGATATGCATTATGTAGCTATAATTTATGCCGGACAAGCATAAGATAATGGTTCAAACTCTGATAATCTATAAAAGGTCTCTATTTTCTGTTTATATTTTCAAGGGACATGGTTAACTAGCATCCTTTTTTTTTTTTTCAGGAAAATGCATCCACAGCATTTGTGTAAAGGTAATTGGTTGTTATTAAGCGCCACAGTGAGAATATTGTAATATTGATGGGCAATTGGCGTTCTTAGATTTCAAGCTTTCCATTTCTGCAGGTATACAGGGAGCAGTAATGCAATTAGTATAAACATAAATTTTAACATTCTGTAATACTTCTTCTGTTTACCAGAAGGCCGGGTTGTGCTAATCATGTACTGAAAGACTGTTTGGGGATGGACTAATTAAAAGGGAGATGAAATAATCCGAGGTCAAATAGCTATTGTAGCATCAGTGATTTTTCCCAAACTGTTGGCTTGATTATGTGAAGATTAGTGACGGCTGACAGAATGTAGTCAGCCATTTCTTTCTTTCTTTTTTTTGAGAATTTTTCAGAGAATTTTTTTTCTCGTTCCAATTCAAATTGCAGAAACTTCCCTACAGGGGATAAGACTAAAGAAAAAGGATCATTAAACTCCAAATAGCTAAATAATAAGTCTATATTCTATTATAAGACAAATAAGCATGCTGTTAAGGCACCAGCTGAGAATGCCTGGGATATCTGTAGTATAAGCATTGCTATTTTTCCAATTTACATTTTGCAGCCAATTTACATTGGTTCGGTAGTGTCTAGTGAAGGCCAGACACTGGAATTGTCTTTACATTGACAGACCTAGCGTTATGTGTTCACTTAAGGTTATCAATATAAATCAGTAGTTGAATACATTGAGCTAGTTAGCTCTGCTTGAAGAGATTTGTTTAAATCGTTTCAAGCAGATTGCAGATTCAACTGGACTCCAATGGGTCCACGTTTGACAAAGTCCTCTGTAATGCAGCGCAGTCTTAGACAGGATTAGGATCTGTGTTCAGACTAGTTGTGTTAAGATCTTAACGTCCGCAGCCAAGAGCAGAAGCATAGAAATATGCTTTAGAGCATTTTGCAATGGTGTCTCATACCCTCATTTTTGTAAAACTCCAATAATGTACATATACATACAATTCACCACAGTTTCCAGCTGCATTGAACATTAGTGGCAGTACAACACCAACAACTTTTAGTCCTTTTCACACATATTATGTTTACAAGGGCAGATAATCAGTTAATTTCCCGCAGTTTCTTGCACAATGTCCACATAAAACAAAAACAAGCATAAGGACAGGAAGAACTATGGAATATCCGAGAACTGTATGGTAAAAATTTGTGAAATTTGGCACAGAGATAGGAGAGAGAAGGTCGAAGGTATAATGTCACAAGTTTTGGTATCGGACTTTTAAAAACCTTGTAGTGCAAACAGAGGTCCGAACATTTTCTGTAATCGATGGAATATTTTAGAAGTGATGGAAAAATTTGAAAGCCATCCGCCATTTTGACAGATACACTGTGGGTGATGTATTGTAACTTGTAACTGTAATTCCCACCCTGTCCAGTTGGTGGCGAGTGCGCTCTTGCTGACTATCAAGTTAATGGCCAACGAATGGCTTTTCTGGGTTACGTGACTTTGTTTACTAAATGTTTTATTGCCATCTCTCTGATTGAGCGATTACATGAGAGACATGATACGGATTTCAGTAAGTTGTAGGCTACTGTATTTTTCGACATATTTTCTGAAGTTCATTCATGCGTATTTCGTTCTGTAACGTAGTAAAAAGGAAGAAATTATCGCGTTCACTCGCGCTCTGCTTCACTTGAACTGATCGATACAGTGATCTTGCGCCACATTAAAGAGCGCCGAAACGGTATTTATTGTTTGAATTTTGTGATAAAATGGACAGAATTCGAAAGCCGAGACTTTGTTTCATATCACAAGTAACAAAGCACAAAGCTAAATTGTGATTTATTAGACAGACATTCATGATGAAACCTGAAAAGTGTCCACGGTCTCGTTCAACTTTCTCTGCATAAATAAATAAATGCATAGGCTAATCTATCTTATAAAATGACGGGTAATAATAGATTATGACAGAATTTGTTTGACCCTGTCCTGTCCTGTCCTGATAATGCATAAGTCTAACTTAACCTCTAAATGAAAACAAAGTTGTAGCCTACATGTGTTTCTGCCAATAACTCTGTCCAGGTCTACGTGTTTCATGTGATTCATCACTCCACACACAACTTCACATATTCTGGCAAAAACTTCATTCTGTCTTTGGTGTTTTTCTGAGACACCATTAAGTAGTTTTTAAGCTTTTTAAGTAGTGCATTTGCTTAAATTTAGCTAATTTCCGGACCAATAATTTGTGGTTTAGACAATTAAAAGCTTAATGTTTAGCCATTTTGGACTTGGCCCATTTTTTTTGCCCTGGAGTATAGATCACATATTTCTGCCATTTATATTCAATCTAACAGTGCTCATAAACTTTTTACAGCTGATCAAAAAGCATAATTCTTCCATCCACTGATTCTTTGAAGATTGGCTGAATTGTAATATACTGTATGATCTGTGTCATACTATGTCTTTTTTCCATAATTGCTGCTTGCAGCTATATTTTCCACAGTTATTATGCCTCCTGAAAGCGGACCCATTTTCCATATTCCTAGTTTCTAGGTTCACACCATCTATTGCTGTGGTGTGTCCTGGATTTGTAAGTCTATCAGCTCGCTCAAATACTGTGAGTCCCGCTAGAAGATGTACGAGGTCAAAGGTAAAGACAAAAAGCGTACCTCTGTGTAAAATAGCATATTGAGGATGTCAGGCTTAACCAAGAAAAAAACACTTTATTAGTTGCATAAAAATAAATGAATGTTCCAGTGAGCCAGGCGATGCACTTGCAGAAATACTTGCCAGAAAACTGGAAACACTCATTTTAAATTATCTTTGGAAAAATGACCAATTCTGCTAAAAATAAAATGTATTTATTACCCTTAAAGAGATTTCAACAGCTTTCATTAATTGGTGTCACAACTGTATAGAAAAAAAAAAAGGTTTACAGTCGGTGCATGTCCAACAAACTGGTCTATTTTGATATTATTATGAGATTATTGTGTGCATAACACAGAGCAGGTCATAACGCATGCATCTCTATACTTTTACCTTTTATTAGCAGAAATATGCATGAATATAACCCTCCAGCACTCTCTCCAGCAATTATTTCATACCTCAGCTACATATGAAGTTCCCTTCTCTCATAAACTCGGTCTCAGTGTAACCCTAAACAGAACAGAGAACAATCAAACATAATGAGGGCTGCGTTTCCCGATAATGTTGTCTCTTAGTGCGCTACGAAGACTCTTAAGGTATAACTTAACTAAAGGTATACCATTTCTAGGCGTGTTCCCCGAACCATACCTTAGGAAGTTGCTTAAGATATCCCTTCTTACGTGCGACGTTACCCGGTGCTGTCCGTGGCGATCGTGCTGAATTGGTTGATATCGATGGCTCGAGAATCAATTATTCTCTCGTGCAGGGGCTGTTTCACTGCGTTATGTGAGAAAGCGGTGTTCTTTATAAAAGAAGCACTTTAGAAATAGTTGAAATTGCATTTATTAGGACTCATGGGATATTATAAAAAATAATCCAAACTATAATGGCCTATAATAGCCTAGCCTACATATTTTAAAATTGTATCATATATTGCTGCCTGCCTTGATAACCATTTACATTTTTTGCGTGCTTTCTTCTCTTTCCCATTTTTGTTCGCTGAGGTGGAGCTGCGATGAAATATTGTTCTTGTAAATACTTTCCAGCATTTCAGTAATAAAAGTGTACATCTTACGTACGGTGCTCGGCAGTGATCAAAAAGGATTTAAACAGTGAATTTTGAATCTCTTCTTGTAAACTCGGAGATGTGGATTCAGACGACCTGTTTGTCAAAAAACAGTAGGTACTAATTTGGCCAGGGATTTTTACGTGGGTTGGGTGAGAAAAAACACTGATATTATGGATTTGGACGGCACTAAAATCACCGACTTACCTCTGTAAATGTTTAAAATACGAGCACATGAGAAACGATTAGCATCCGAATAGGACTTAACTGACAGTAGCCTATATGCTTTCACTGGCCTTTAAAAGCGCTCTTTAATTAAATTAATAATATAATATATATATATAATAATTAATTAAAAAAACTAACAATAATCAGTGTAATGACAATTTTATTCTTTGCATGAAAACACTTTTAGCCTATTAGCCTAAACTGGCCTAATTCAACACTATCTGGGTGTATTAAAACTTCAGAGTTATATAGACCTGCAACAGTGATAAGGCAAAGCTAAGAGTGGTCCAGATCAACCTTCCGAACGTATGACTTACAGAAGGTATACTTAACTAAGAACGTTTCGGGAAACACATATTATCGATAAGGTACAGCTTAAGAACGATGTAGCGTTAAGAAGGTTTCGGGAAATGCAGCCTAGAGCATTGCAACAATGCAAAGCAACCACTGTATGCACTGCTCAGTCCACAACTGCAGAAGAACGCTCCATTTTTCTAAAATGTTTTAAATTTAAAGGATCTCAGAAGCTCAGACGCTGAAAATGCAATCCCCGAAAAAAATTTTTTTTAAAACAGCTACTGTAAATATGAATATGCTGAAAGCCGCTGCTGTTGGACTGTGTGCCATGCATGGGGCGATGGATGATTTACAGTAAGCAGAACATCCTCAGGACTCCCAAGAGTGTGTATTCTCCTCTCAGATGTGTTTTCTGTGGATTCAATTTTACTGCTTTAGAGACATGGGAATCGCCATTCATAACAGGCCTAGGACTTGAGCGAAAAAGCTCACATTTGCCTCTCTTTCAAAGCATGTAAGAGTTGAAGTTGAGGTCGTGCCAGTGGGTTTACATGGAGAAGAACTGTGGTGTGGTGGGAAATCTGGAGCAAACATGGCTTTGATGGCTGCCTTTCACCCGCTGCAGTTTGAGACTTCAGAGATGTGAATAAAACAGCAGCACATGTTGCTTACTTCCTTACAAGACATGTGCTTGATATGGGTTATGTTGTTTTCAGACCCAGAGATGTATTGCTTCTGTTAAATAATTTAAATCTTTTGTAATTGCATTGTGTATAACAAAATTGTAGTTCACTCATGTGAAGTCTTCCGCATTTTTGAATAACAAGTGAGATTTGAATGCATTATTAAAGTCAGAGTTGCAATTGTCTTTTCTTCCCTGTTCTGACGTATAGCCGAGTAAAATGGCTTCTTGGACAGGAAAAAATATAGGACGGGACTTGATTTTGTCCAAGGGGAATTGATTGGATGGTTGTGGTTTGCTATTGGTCCTTTTTTGGAATTTTTGGAAACTTTCCAGGATTTTTGGGAAAGTTTCTAAAACTTTTGGAAAGTTTCTGGAAATTTACCGGAAATGTTAAGCCCCTTTGCAACACTCATGTGAGTGATAGGTTACCATGAACATGTCAGAGAAGAGAAGAGAAGAGAAGAGAAGAGAAGAGAAGAGAAGAGAAGAGAAGAGAAGAGAAGAGAAGAGAAGAGAAGAGAAGAGAAGAGAAGATATATAGATATATATATATATATATATATATATATATTCATTCATTCATTCATTCATTCATTCAGTCATTCATTCGAAACTGTCTATTATATTTGTATATTATATTATATTTTTATTATATTATATTTGTATATTATATCATAGACAAAACATTGTGCTTTTGTAAAATAAAGAAAACATTCAGGATGCCGCTTTCTGTCACCCCGGTTTCCTTTCTGTGAAGCTTGTGGAGCCTGTCACAAAAATGAATCGAAACTCAGCGTGTGGGTTACTAGCAAGCTCGCCTCTTGTGTGCCATCTGAACTTGTTTTGGGCAGAGCCCGTCTACGGAGAGCCTTGGCACTTCCTATTAGCCCCATTGTATCGATCTTGGTTGTAGTTCCACCAGAGTTCCACTGGGGGTGATCGCCCATGAGTGCAAAATGAATGGGAGTCTATGGGGCTAGACGGCTAAATTTGTCTCTTTCACCCGATTGCCGTTGAGAAATCTCAGATTTGATTGTAGGTTTTGCAAGTTCAACATGGGTTATAGGTCGAAAGTTGAATGAACGAGTACTTCGATTTCTTACAGGTTGAGTTGTTGTTGCCCATAACACGCTAGCATTCTGCTAATGAACGCTGATTGGTCAGTGAAGGACTGATTACGACCAGAGATACCGCTTGATGGCATCGTGGCATCCGAAGCGGGACCAGAAACAAACAAAACAAAAACTCTTCTAGCACGTGTATTTACCTGTGTCAGCTGTGTTGTCGATGCCTCGAGAGAAAAGAAAGTGCAGAGCGCGAAAGCAACAAAGTGACTGAAGGATTGTCGTGAAGCAGTATCTCTGGTCGTACGATGTGTATGACGTCATTGACATTTTAAAATACTTTTTAAAGCAAATAAGTGACTCTAAAAAATCTAACACCCAGCAGTGTGTAATTTCTATGCATCTCCTTTCGAATACAACATTCAAATTACTAGACAAAAAATTATATCCTGAGAAAAGTGGATTTTGAGAGGTATAGTGCCATAGACCTCCATTCATTCTGCACTCGTCCTGTGAGCGCCCTCATATGGAACCAGAGTGGAACTGCAACCAGTTCAGAAGCCGGAAGTGTACTGAGAGTGGAAGTTCTCCCCTTATTAGACATTCTCTGCTTAGTGCATAGATCTTCTCTTCTTCTTAAGCTCTTTTTCCTGTTGTGGCGGTTAGCAAACAGTGTTGCATTACCGCATGTGCCCCCTTCTGGAATGGAGTGTAGATCGCCTGTGAATGACTGTATTCATCTGAGTGTATGCACTGAACCGTGACGTCCTTACCTCGACGGTTCTGGACAAATACATGTACCGATACATATATATATATATATAAAACACTTCTTAATAAACTCTATTTTTTGTGTTTTCTTCAATAATTTATTATTATTTGTATCCTGTATTGATCCATTTCTTCTGTTTGCACTGTTCGAGGCCACTACTGAGACGTTGTTTGCGAGGAGGAAACGTTGCAGAAGATTACATCATCATCGTCCTACTGTGCTTCAGGTATTCGGACGGCCAGCGGTGTTGGTTAACCAAAAGAATGGTGTGTGTTTGAGCTTGCCAGCGATGCCGAGAAGCATGTTTCTGAGTTAGCTAGTAGAGCGGTGTGTGTTTAAGCTAGTCATCAGTGTGCTCTGGGTTTGAGTATTGATTCATGTGTTCTCTCTGTCAGCCCTGTTGCTCCTCTGCATGGCCGTGTAAATCTGTGGCACGCTGACAGAAATAGGAGGGGGGAAATGTAGATCCTGCTGGATTCGAGGATACCAGTTGTGTAAATTTGTGTCAGGTTACAGTTAAGATGGTGGCAGGTGACTATTCTTTTAATTGAGACCATTATCAAACTCCTTTTTTGAGTCTGAAACTGTTATTTGAGGCAGATTAGCTGATTTGAAAAATCTAAATCTTTAGCTATTATATAGAAATTAATTTTGCATATAAAATATGAAGAATTTGACTTTCTTTCCACTGCTTTTTTGTGTTCAGTGTCCTTCAGATGTTAACATTACAATATCAAACATTATAGAGGGAATTATAAGGTCTCACAGTAGTAATCTTCAATTACCTGTAAGTCTGACTTTTTCCATGACATTTGACATCTTGAACTAACTTTAAAAGTCAAACAGCTTTGTCAAACTCCTCTCATCTCCATGGAAACAAGCTTGTACAGCGCTTTAAGCCTTCACTTGAGAAACCCTGTCCTCCCTGCCACAACCACAGGACTGTAATGTTGTTTACTTGTATCATCATCTTTGTTATAATGTATACATTAGGTGTGATTTCATACTATCAGCAGGTAATTACAGTATAAAGCATCATTTTGAAGTCTGCAGTTTGCAAGAAATGACAAATAGAAGTGACTAATGCTGTGGAAAGGCTGAGGATTTAATGAGAACAGACCCTGATGTCTTGCATGTTTCTGTCACATAATAACCCTGGGGGAAAATGACCCTCAGATGTGTCGTTCTCACAGGGTTAATCATCAGAGACCAGTAATAATTTGAGTGATTTGATAATGAAACTTAAGTCCCTGAATTGGCTTAACAAATTGATTAGATATCCATGCAGTAAGATATTGTGCACATGTTAATGAACTGCTCGGCTAATTTGGAGAACATTTACAGGGTAAAAACGTTGTAATTATAATGACTGTATGGTTCTGTGCATGATAGACTCTGTCTCTGTTCTGAGTGGTCTCACTGCCTGGTCACTACACTACACGCTCACTGAACCTTACATGCATACATTTTTACATAATTTGATGTTAGCATGTTGCTAAACAAATGATGCAATGCTCTAAAAGGCATGATGATTAGTGTGCACAAAATAAATCCTGAACTAAGCTTATATATGCACACTAACATTCTTGGGTGCAGATTTTTTTTATATATATATATATATATATATATATATATATATATATATATATATATATATATATATATATATATATATATTCTTGAAAGAAGACTTTCATGCTCAACAAGGCTGCATTTATTTGATAAAAAATATGGTAAAACAGTAATATTGTGAAAAATTATTACAATTTAAAATAACTGATTTCTATCTTTATATATTTTAAATTGTAATTTATTCATGTGGTCAAAGCTGAATTTTCAGCATCATTACTCCAGTCATGATCCTTCAGAAATCATTCTAATATGATGATTTTCACACAAAAAAATCTGGATTCTATGAATAAAAAGTTTTAAAAAAAATACCTTTCTTTGAAATATTTTGTAACATAAATGTCTTTACTGTCAAATTTGATTAATTTAATGCACACTTGCTGAGTAAAATAATTTATATATATATTTAAAATTAATATTAATTTTAGTTTTTTAGTTTTTGTGCTGCCTAAATTCATTTATAGCATTTAAAATGATTGATTGTAGTTTTTATTGTGTTGTTGTTTTTAGTATTTTTAAGATAAAAAATTGGATTAATCAGTTATCAGCGATTACATGAAAATAATGATCTGCTAATTTTAATATCAGTGAATGCCTAATAACAATAGAACATAATACATTCTTCATTACTGTGAAATATTTTAATGGATATGTTTTAGAAATGTTTATTTATAATAAAATTTTCATGAAGGATACATACTGTATGAAGGACGCTGCCTTCGAATTTGCCCCGCGGTATCTGTAGCTCGACCTTCTAAAACGGGTCAAGAAAGTGTTTTGAAACAGTGCGTTGAAGATCTTGTCAAAGGGAAAAGAAAGTGTTGTTGTGGTGCTTGGCTCTCTCCACATGCTTGGTGGCTGGTGCACTTTACAAATGGCTCTCGATTGAAGCCAAACCTTTTGTTACCTTGACTGACCTCCAGAGAGACTGCCTGTCCACGACCCTCGGGTCATTCGATGTCCTCAGCAGAGCATGAAAGCAGCGCTGCATCTCCTTAATCTAATTAGATCTGGTGCTGGCAAGCCTCACCTTGTCTTTCACTTTACTCCATGTGGTACTCTTCTTGCTTTATAGGAACTAATAACAGATTCCTTTTTATATGCCTTTTTTTTATTCAAAGCAGCCTTCAAAGCTGCTGTCGCCATCTCGTAGGCTAACTGTAAAAGCGAGGATAGCAGAGATGCTGTAAGGCATGACAAACAGATTGCCCATAACAATCATACATCTTTCTGAGCATGTGTCAGTGCGGTTGCATCATTTCCTCCATTTATGTTTGGCCAGGAGGAAGAAAAGTGGATTACCTCTCGTTTTCCTCACAAAACATAAAGAATGCTGTCAGATGAACTGAAAAATTGATCCAACCCCAATTATGATGCCTTTATGGGCTTCATGTGTTTTCTTTTTTGTCTGAAGGCAGATTCTCTGGAAGTTACAAAATATCGGATAATCTGACTACAACAAACTCAAGCCAATATCCTCAGGTTTTTTTTGATGCTCCAATATGAAACATCTGGGACATTTTAATGTCAGCCATCACAGCACTCTGTTCTAATCAAATTATTTGCTGATGAAAAAGTATTCAAAAAGCCAAAGAAATAGGCA
The DNA here is from genome assembly GCF_963993115.1 of Abramis brama. Lineage (NCBI taxonomy): Eukaryota > Metazoa > Chordata > Actinopteri > Cypriniformes > Leuciscidae > Abramis > Abramis brama. Next base: position 38,988,525 of record NC_139971.1, read on the forward strand.
GAAATTCCCGACACAATGCACAACATGATAGATATTGTCAGTGAATGAATCCAGATCTACTGTGATAATGCCATGATGAACGGCTCCACGGAAACCTCATCTCTGGCACTGATCTTTAAATGCTCTCCTGGAAAAGAAACTCAAATAAATGTCTTCTTAGTCAATTCAGTTTGGTATGAAATTCCAGCTTCTTTATAGCACTGTGATTGGATTAAATCTTTACATTTAATCCAATAACTTTTATATCTTTATCTTTAATCGCTAAAGATATTAGAGATTGTTAAAAGACTTGCCTACAAGCCACGGTTGTCGTTTCGTATAAAGGTGGCTGTTGAAATCTAACATCCAGATCACATCCACACATACGGAGTGTGACTTGAATCTCATTTTCATGAATAACACTTCAGAAACAAGAGCTACTGCAAAGTAAATGCTACAGGGGAGAACATAGTCTACCATAGATACCAGGGAATTAATTAGGCAAAACTTGCACGAGCCAGACATTTTGATTAAACTCTTGTGAAAATGAAGAAATGCCTACACATAAATGAGAACAATTCTGGAGTAAAATTCGACAGGTTGCATAAGTTACATTTATATTGGTTTTTACACATAAATCTGCTCGTAATATAAATGTCATTGCTGGAGTTGAGATTTTAAAGTGAAGGACAGACTGAGCTCAGACCTCATTCAGGTTATTCATAAAGGACAAGCCTGAAAGATTCTCATCTTAGACAAAAGACAGATTACCAATGTTTACAAGTAACATGGGAGAAGAATTAGGCTACTTTTTATTTTGCAAGAAATGAAAAAGTTTTTTTTTCCTTTTCTTTTACAGCTGCAATTGGATCTTGAGAATAACAGACTAATAATAAAACTGTCTCATTGCATTTTAATGGCGGTTTGGAGGGATTACCTTTCTTCACTTGCACGATAGAAAAACCCTCAGAAAAGCACTGAAGTCTCCTCTCGTTCAACATTGTTAGTGTGAAAGTGGCTTGTAGAAAGCAATTTCAGCACACTAGACTTTGATCTTGTTAGTATGGGTATTACAGGCGCAGTCTTATGACGGAGCACTGAGCCTCTCTGTACTAAGAAGGATGAATTATGCATTTTGCCCTCCTGCTGTAAGTGTTTTCTTTGGAGACATCACATCTGTTGAACGCATGACAGAGAAGAGACTGAATCTGACCTTTTTATTCTGCTTGCACAGCTATTGAAATCTAACTTTGCTCTCAATATTAATGCCAGTATCCGACTGCTGTTCTCAGAGACCATATCACTCAGAGATACTTCTGATCTGACAAACTGAGCCAAACTCAATTCTGAATGATAAATCTTGCCTGCAATTCAAAGTGCAGATTTAGATGTCACAGACATCAGCCAAACAATCATATCACAACAAATGAAAAAGCATAGCTCATGGTATCGATTGCATCAACGTGGCTCATTGCCTATGTCAGTATTAATGTATTTCGCAACCTTCTTGATTTCCAAGGCCCCACTGTCCACAACAATATTCAATATACCCGCCCTGTCCCTTTAATTTTAATCTATGGACACTCGTAAAAATAAAGGTTCTTTATTGGGATTGATGGTCCCAGGAAGAACCTTTAACATCCATGGAACCTTTCCATTCCACTAAAGGATCTTTATAGTGGAAAAAGGTTCTTTAGATTGTTAAAATGTTCTTTACACTAAAAAACTGTTCACTGAAAGGTTCTATGGGGAACCAAAATGGTTCTTCTATGGCATAACTTTGAAAAAAACCCTTTTGGAACTATAATTTTCAAGAGTGTAATAGTTTGTCAATTCAATTTCAGAATTCCAGACATTTTAAGAGCAGAATGCACTCCGTAAACATGTGAAACGCATTACGGTTTTTACATTTGATCGAAATAAATGTAAATTTTTCACAATTGATTGCAGTATAATTTTAGTTTGTTAATCTTCTTTTGGCACCAAAAGTCAATACTGTATCTGTGTCAGGTTCAGCCCGGCAGTCTCCAAAGGAGGTGAAGAAGCAGAGGAGCAGGGCTAGATTTCGGTATACACGTCTTCTTTTCAATGAATCCCGAGAAGTTTTCCCACGGAGACACGGAAGCCTTATCACTGATGCTCTTTCAGTATGCGATCGTCTGTAAGATTTCATTAAACATGCTCTTTGTCCGCTGCCTAACTCGCTCTCTCTGCCTCTCGCTCGATGCATGTGTCACTCTGTTTCCCTCTACCCCATACTGTTTTTCTTCTGGTGTGTGATGTTCTTTATCTGGCAGCTCTGTCATTGTCTTCTGCCCTTCGACTTTAATGGGATCCCGCATCTGCATCAAAGAGAGTCATTGATGTGCCCCTTGGTACTCTGACAGTATCAGACTGTCCAGAAGAGGAAGAACGAAAAGGAGGACAGCGACTTTACGTGACCCGACGACCATTGTCCATAAACAGACGGATGAGAGGATGTCCTTCACATCGTCATTCAGAAGGGATTTACAGTATCTATCTTTTACTATCCCTTTCCAGAGTCATTTCAAGCAAACCTCACCAAAAGGTGAAGGGTGATGTTGCGGTAGTTAGTCACAGATCTCCTCTCTGAGCGTCTAGGCTGCGCATGTCCACTCATTTTTTAAGCCTTTAGTGATGGCCTGATCATTTTTCATGGTCACGTCTGATGTCAGTCCTGACTTGGCTTTGTGTAAAATCCTTTCGGCTGTTTGTCTTTGACGCCCCATCAGCAGGGACCTCGATTAAAATCCTGATAATACCTCTTAATGCTGCCTCTCCTTCCCTTGAGCGAGCTGTTCTCACTTCTCAAAGATTAGGATGGACAGATTGTGAGTCCAATTCACAAAAGATATTCACCACTTCAGAGCTTTATTTAATCAATGTCACAAACCATGATTAAAAAGTGGATAAAAGAAAGTGCCCTTGTAGATTTTGTTCTTCTGCTGCAGACTATGGAGATGCACACCTGTATTTATGCTGAAAACATGGTATTTGTGCTTGTGTGGGGGTGGATTTATCACAGAGGGACTTGAAGATGTTGACTGCTGCGAAATGACAAAAGAATATGCTAATGTGGTGTAATTATACACAATAAACTTTATAGAAATGAAAGACTGTACTGTTTAATTCATCAGTTTGAATCCCAACACAGAGAGATCCATTCAGACAGAACGTGGTGTTCTCCCAATGCCATTTAAAGCAATTATTGTGTCCATTTCCTTTTTCATCAGTGTCTTACCTGTGAGCATCTGTTGCATGCATGAATATTGTGCTCAATGACTAATTGGTCCAGTAATTCACCACCAGTAACATGTGTGGGAGCTTAACCATCTCCAGAGGGTCGTTGGAAATTCAAAACAGTATAATTAATAATTTCCAATCTTGTTTCCAAGTTGTTTCTTGTAATTAGTGCTTACGTTCAGTACAGGAAGAAAACAAAATCATGTACATTTGTGGGCTGACGATTATTTGTCTTCCAATTTGTGTAGAACACTGCCGTTCAAAAGTTCGGGTTTGGACATAAGAAGTCTCTTATGCTCACCAAGGCTGCATTTATTTGGTTCTCAAGAAAAGATTATTATTATTATTATAAATTTTTTAGGATTCTTTGATGAATAGAAAGTTCAAAAGAACAGCATTTATCTGAAATAGAAAGCTTTTGTAACATACGCTACAGTTCAAAAGTTTGGGGAAATAAAATAAATCAATACTTTTATTCAGCAAAGGATGCATTAGAGACTTCTTTTAAAAACATTAAAACTCGTACCGATCCCAAACTTTTTAACATCAGTGTATGTGTATGTGTGTGTTCTTCAATGAAAGCAGCGCATTAATATAAAATGGCGATTCAACTGACTTGGAAGTACCAGAGCATTAAACAGCTTTATTGCACACCTTCCAGCTAATCCGAATCCAGCATTCAGACAGACCATGGGATAATATAAATTAACCTGACTACATTACACCAACAAAACTAACTTTTCAGATAGAGAAAGGACTTCTATAAAGTTTCACTTCTTACAATATCATAAGAATATCATTATTTTTGGACATGAAACCAGCCTTGATCAATTGAAAAGCTGCTTGCAAATTCCCAAACAATCATGCGTCACTTCTGTGTGAGCGGAAGTGTTGTTCTCCTGCTCTTCTTTACAGATTATAAGAGGATATCTGTGTTTACATACAAGGACTGATGTAGGGCGGATTAGTGTTCTATTTCATTTAAACATCTTGAGCTTAACATTTACAAAGCAATTATGCCTCTAAATGTTCCCAGCCCCTCGGGGAGTCTAACATAATGCTGAAAGATTGAGAGGCGTGAGGTATAGAGCTAAAGCATCTGTGGGCTCCGGTCTTTAAATTAAACCTGAACGTTGTTAGATCTTTCACTGCAGTCTAATAATGAACTATTAATTACTGGTAAGCCTAAACCTATTAAGATTGATGTTCAACACTTGATGATTTGATGAGCCGTTAGGGCCTAATTTGTGATTTTACAGGTAAAACATTCATTATTCACTCGTTATGTATAAAACGCTGCTGTGTCAATATATTGACAAGACGGTGCGGATCCAGCGACAGGTGGTCCGGGCTGCTGATGTTTTCTGATTGAGTGGAGACCCACCTTGAGCAGATAATTAGCTGTCTCCTTGGTGAGAAAGAGGAGGATGTTGTTCAATCAAAGCATGATGCTGACAGCTATTAAGAGTCTTGCAAGACATTAAATGAACGTGGATGTGCACGTTAATATCACATCAGCTCTCGACTGTCCGGTCCTTGTTTATTCATTTGTAATAATTAATGATGGCACCCTTTACGCACAGATTCAGGTGGACCCTGTAGAACTGCCAGGACTGTCCCGTTCTTGAGGCCTGCAGACAGAGGGTCGATGGGATAATACATCTCTAGAGGAATGCTCTGTCAACACTGCCTGAGGTAACGCTCGCTCCTCACCTCCACGGGGGAGATCCGCTGCTTTGACCCTCACGGTACTCCCCAGAAAGCCAGATTGATAATAGCAGTTTAGCCCCTCGGTGTGCAAGTCACATTAGACCTTCAACTCGTCGCACACATCCTTCCTCTCGGTCTCTCTCCCAGACAGAGTGCTGGAGGGAAAACAACCCCATCAGTTTAATTACAGTTCTCGAAGGGCTGATGATCTGATGAGTTAGTTACACTCGCTCATGAATTAATGATATCCCTCCCATCTCACGTTATTTAGGCTGTGGAGTCAAGGGGAAAGCCATTCAAAGACTCAATTTGGGACTTCTATGGTGAGCCACAGCTGAGATCCAGTCTCCTCATGAATGATGTGAATTGAGCAGTGTTGTCAAAAATAGCAATATTTCGAGATGTATCGATACTGAAATATCTGAAATGGTTGCAATACTCCTTTTCTGCAGTTTCATAAATATAGCCGCCTCTCAAACAGCTCCTGAGTGCCAAATTGACTTCTTTTTTGTGACAAATTATTTCATAATGCCGGTCTTGGTGAGTATTCAGGTTAATCCAGTCAGTTTTGGTCAAAAACTTATGTTGTTTAACAGTATATTGGATCCTTGCATGAAGCCTGCCACACACAAGATATTCGGACCTGCCCTAAGACGTCAGTTACATTTACACTAAAGTTTGGGGTTTTATTTATTATTAGTTTTAGTTAGCAAGAATCCATGAAATTTATTAAAACGTGACAGTAAAGACATTTATAATGTTGCAAAAGAATTCTATTTCAAATAAATGCTGTTCTTTTGAACTTTATATTCATTAAAGAATCCTGAAACAAAATGTATCATGGTTTCCGTGAAAATATTTAGCAGGACAAATGTTCTTAACATTAATTAATAAGACATGTTTCTTGAGCAACAAATCAGCATGAATGATTTCTGAAGGATCACAAGACACTGAAAATTGGAGTAATGATGCAGAAAATTCAGCATTGCATCACAGGAATAAATTCAATTTTTGCAAGAAATTTAAATAGAAAACGGTCATTTGAAATTGTAATAATATTTTGCAATATTAATGTTTTTACTGTATTTTTTTTTTGTTCATATAAATGCTGTGTTAATGAGCATAAGAGACTTAATAACGTGTATATATATATATATATATATATATATATATATATATATATATATATGTGTGTGTATGTAAATTATTACAGACCCTAATTTAATGCCTATTTTAATGTCAAAAACATATAGGCTATTTCTTTTTTTTTCTTTTTTTTACATCCCTTTCTTTTCTTTTTTTAATTTCCAAGTTCACTTTTCTAAATCTTATATAATAATAATTAAACATGCAGTTTTTAAGACCTCATTAACTAAGTGACTCCAGGAATATACTTCAATTCTTTTATCATATACAGGACCATTTAAAATAAACTAGTCAAGGCAACAAAAAAAAAAGTTTAAAAGATTACAACCATGAAAAACTTTAGAGGAAGTAAAAGGATCTAAAATACACACTTTCTCTTACTCATTCATAAAAAATGTATCCTATTTTAAAATCTTAATGCCGTTAAAGCTTGTGGTCATGTTACACACCATATATCTACCCTTAAATGATACATCATGAGTCATATCTGTTATTGTCTCTCAAATGCCCCCCAGTTAAGCTGTAAAGATTTATGAGGGCTTAACCCAGTACAGATTTGTAATCATTCATCACCTGATCCCTTTTACATGAATAATTCAAATTCGCATGCCATATAAGAGGTTCTGATTGCGACAGCCGTACCTTCAGATTCCTCATTTATAATAAGAGTCCAGGACTACTGAATATCGCATTGCAATTCCTTCCTACCCACCTCGTGTGTGATGGCTGCTCGCCACTGTGAGAACGAGAAGTGCAGGACCGGCACAATTACCTTGTCACTTATGCATCTGCCACTAACATTCTCTCTCCCTTTTATTTAGTTTGTTTTACTGACTATCCGTTTAGATTGGATTGTTTATTTAAGCATGAGATGCAGAGCTGAAGATGGAAATTCACTCTTCTCTCTGTGTCTTCTCAAATAATGCTTGGGCTCCAACAGCTTTTACCATTTATCTGGGTCTTTATTGTTATAGAGATCAAAGCAAGAAATAATCTCTTCTATTTCATCTGATTTCACAAAACACGCTGACGTACAGCACACACAACGTGATTTTGTCAGATTTGTAACCAGTACTGTAACAGTCAATTTTATGCTGTTTTGCGTGGTACGCCTGGAATGTATTTATTTTAAAAATATGTTTTCACACATTTGGAAAGTGGCACCTCAAGCATGTTTTTTGGAGGAGCTTGAGCTACTCACATTAAATTAAAAAGCAGAGACTGTGCAGTAACACAAATGTGTGTGTTGATGCGGCCTTGATGGGCAATTATGTCACCTACTTCAGTATTAAGCTGTTGAAAAGAGATAAGTTGGACTTTTTCACCTTCTCCAAAGCTGCTAAAAGAGGGCAGTCACAAGAGGACTACTGATAACCAGTTTTATTTATCCCTACCTAAAATGTGACAAAATATAATTTAATGTATACTTTTTTTAATCACTTTTTATCAGTGTTTGCCACCTTTAATGAAGTAAAACAAACATCAATTTGACAATATTGACTAAAATTGACTTGATAAGGTTATCAGTCTTGCGAAAGTTGACTTTTGGCTCGATGGTAGCAGGTCTTGTCCACATTGCCGGTTATTCTGGCCATGAAGAACAAGAAGAGTGTCTTTAAAGCAAGTCAGCTCACTCTGCATCAATACAGGCAACCTAAACTTTAAATGGGAAAACTTTTGGTCAAAATGTCATGTTTCAATAACCTCTTTCAAATGAGAAGTAAAATCTGACAACAATGGTGTCATAGATTATGCTTCTTTGTGCTAAATCAGGCAAACTAATATTTTAAAGGCTGATCCAGCTAATGCAAATTTGCATTATAGAGTAAACAAAACAAATGTTTATCATTGCAATTTCTTGCATTCCATTGAAAAGTTTAGGTTGGGTAAGATATTTAAATGTTTTTGACACCAAAGTTTTTGAAAGAAAGCTTCATGTATTAAAAAATAATAATAATAAGAAATATTGTGAAACATTATTAAGAATAAACACAACTGTTTTCTGTTTAAAAATGTAATTTATTCCTGTGATGGCAAAAACAAAACAAAAATTAGCATCATTACTCCAGTCTTCAGTGTCACATCATTCAAAAATCCTTAGAATATGCTGATTTAATGCTCAGATATTATTATTATCAATGTTGAAAAGAGTTGTGCTGCTTAATATTTTTGTGAAAGCTTTTTTCATGATTCTTTGATGACTAAAGTTAAAAAATCCACCATTAGGAAAACATTTTCAGCTCCCAGAGAAGTTCAAAAAGCCTCTGTGGAGAAGAAGCCATTTTAATAGGGATGACTGGCATCATCCATATCAGGTGTGGCTTGCTTTGCATTTGTAATGACATAAAGAACTAATTAGACATCCCCACGGTTTTTCTCTCGCATGTTCATCAGAGTACATTCTCTCGAATGGCTGCACAGTTTAGTCACCTACAGACTAAGAGAGCGTAAGCATTATTCTCCATCTCTTTCACAGCACATCTCTTTCGCTGTATTAAGACTGCCTCAGGGCATAATAGTGAAAATGGCAGGCAAGTAAAGCTCTCTTGCTGCTCAGATCACAAACGTGAGTCTGAGAAAGTGTGTGTTTGACATGGTGTGAAATGTGATGACTTTCTCTCACTCGCTCATGTGCCGGTCCAGATTTTGGGGCTTCAGGGCAGATTTTTTTCCAATGCTTGTTGACTACTTTTGACTCACACAGAAAAATTATTTCTCTCCACAGTTATAATTTTTTCAATACCTGAGAGTAAATACAGACTGTTTTGAGCACTGTATTGATCTGTCAGCATCTCTCCAACAGCGCCATAAAGATTTGGATTTGCTGATCTCTCACACTGTGCTTAGTGTGTGTTTAGTGTATCTTGTGTCTTGTACATTTATGATTTAATATTTTTGTAGGCCTATGTGTCTGCCTGTGGTTAAGCCAGTGTTTCCATGTGATGTCTTTAACACCAAAAAATGCACAGTTCTGCGTTAAAGTCCCCCGTTGGTGAAAATCAAGCTTTTAATATTGTTTATATGGTGTTTTTAATATGCTTTAAGAACAAACCATGTGCAAATTCATCAGTCAACACCATTGCAGAGTATTTTCTCTTTAAAACTGCAGTGAACCAAAGACTGAAAAATGCAGTTTGAAATCGTTGGTGTTTCGAAGTCTATCAGATCAACATGTGATCGTCAACGGGTGGATCTCTGAGCTGGTGCGAGTGAATGGAGGCGGGGCTCATTTGCATATTCATAGGACCGCGTAAACTAAATTAGGCAAGAGTGTAGAGTTACATTCAAGCTATTTTAAAAGCATGAAGATTTTTTTCCATGGAAAAAACGTTTAAATGTCATTTTGATGATCAAAGATGAGTTTTAAGGGATACAATTTGACTACAGGGGGACTTTAAGAACAGTGTTTTAAAGGTCACATTAAATTATTGATGTATTACCGCACCAAGTGTAGTTATAGACATTGCGTATAAAATTGTATTGTCTCAGTACTTCTTATATTATCATGTGCTATAATATTCCTATAGGCCTATAAAGAAAGACCTTTTAAAATAACAACTAGGACATTTTATTTCAACTGTAAAAGTGTAACGTGAGCTTGTAAATATAATGTGGACTGTATTGCACGTGACCACCTGTATGCCTGTGGTATTCAGAGCTCATATCAAAGCCCAGAAGCCGTGTATTTGGATCAGTTTTACATTCACTGATCTTGTAAGTCCATTTTAATACCTTGACTCTTTGATTTGTCACCAAATAAACTAAGTATTAGCTGTCTAACACAGATGAGGTTTTATCAAAATGGCAAAAGAATGGCTTTTGATAGACTTGAATACATCAAAGAAGAATGTGTTAAATCTAAAAACCTATCAGTGATGTTTTGCGCCATATGGATCTGTTACATAATAGGTGTATAATTTCTGGCTTGTTGAACATTATATGGCCTCACTTTTACATTGAAAAAAATGGTATAAAAATGTTCACTTTGTTCACTTTCACAAACAATTGCAAAGAAATGACAAGTAACACATTCAATTAAACATGACATTTTGAAGTAGCAGAACTGAAATAGTATTTTCTTGTAAAACATACTCCAATAATCTTTGCTTTATTTACAACTTTGATTATTTAAAAAAAAATTACAGTGTGCATTACAGCATGATTTGTAAACTAATACATTTTGAAGTTTGCATCACGGCACATTGCGGAGCACTCAGGTTCGAGTGCCATGAAAAATTAGTTTAGGATAAAAGAGCTCAAGATAAAATGGCACAGTTGCTTCAGCAAATGCACTCATATTTCATGTTTGCTTTTTCTAACATTATTTCTTTAGGTTTAGGATAGGGTTAGTGTAGTTGGTATGTTATTTTCAAATGTTGCATAATATCTTTTGCAGAAATGTCGCCGCAGGCATGTTTTCCAATGAGCCTGTGTTGAAAAAATCCTTTTTGTTGAGCCCTACAGCATCCATCTATTCTGTCATATTGAAAAATAGATGTTAGATTAAATGTTCAATATACATTCACCAGCCACTTTATTACATACACATTTCTATTGGTGGGACCTCTTTTTGCCATCTTGATTCTTTGTGGTATAGATTCAGCAAGGTGCTGGAAACATTCATTAGAGATTTTGGTCCAAATTATTGACATGATCGCTTCACACAGTTGCTGCATATTTGTCGGCTGCCGTCCATGATGCGAAACTCGCATTCCAGCACATCCCAAAGATGCTGTACTGGACTGAGATCTGGTGACTGTGGAGGCCATTTGAGTTCAGTGAGCTCACTGAAACCAGTTTGAGATGATTTGAGCTGTGTGACGGACGATGTTATCCTGCCAGAAGTAGCCATCAGAAGATGGGTTATAATGGGATGGACATGGTCAGCAACAACACTCAGGTCGGCTGTGGTGTTTAAATGAAGCTCGGTTTAGTATTAAGGGACCCAAAGTGTGCCAAGAAAACCTCCATTACACCAATACACCAGCAGGAGCCTGAACCGCTGATACGAGGCAGGGTGGATCCATGATTTCATGTTGTTTATGCCAAATTCTGACCCGACGGCCTGAATGTCGCAACAGAAATTGAGACACATCAGACCAGGCAATGTTTTCCCAATCTTCTATTGTCCAGTTTTGGTGAGCCCGTGTGTATTGTAGTCTCAGTTTGCTGTTCTCCACTGACAGGAGTGTCACCAGTGTGTCTTCTGCTGCTGTAGCTCTTCTGCTTCAAGGTTTGATTGTGTGTTCAGAGATGTTCTTCTGCAGACTTTGTTTGTAACAAGTGCTTATTTGAGTTACTGTTGCCTTTCTATCAGCTGAACCAGTCTGGCCATTGTCCTCTGACCTCTGGCATCAACAAGACATTTTCTCCAACAGAACTGATGCTCACTGGATATGTTCTCTTTTTCTGACCATTCTCTGTAAACCCTAGAGAAGGTTGTGCACGAAAATCCCAGTAGATCAGCAGTTTCTGAAATACTCAACAAACATGACACATTCAAAGTCACTTAAATCAGCTTTCTTCCCCATTCTGATGCTCAGTTTGAACTTCAGCACATCGTCTTGACAATGGCTGCATGCCTAAATTATTGTCTGATTAGATATTTGCATTAACGAGCAGTTGAACAGGTGTAACTAATAAAATGGCCGATGAATGTACTGTATACAGTAGGCTATACAAACTATGTAATATAGGGGAAAAATTGTGTTCAATCAGAGTTTAAAAGACTCTCTCACATACAGTATCACTGCTCACTGTTGCAAATCTATAATAGACAGAAATGTCATGCATTCTTAGCAATGACTAATTAAACTATATTCTTGGTGCTGAGGTGTATTACACCTCTCTGTGTGTCAAAGCAGTGCGCCGGTGAGACGTTTCATTAGGAAAGCTTTACATACAGTACAGTATTTATATAGTATGCTGTATAGTAACTAACAGAAAGATAACTGCATTAATTTCACAGCTGAATACCTAATTGATTTCTGTGGTTAAGGCCTAACTGATGTAAATTAAGTCCTTAAATGGTGCAGTTGAACATCATTTTTTGAGGTTGTTGGGTTATTGAGCACTGACCGGTCTGGATAGGTATCAAAATGTTTTAGTATGCAACCACAGCTGTGATATTTATTGCTATAGTGAATAACGATGTAGCGTCAGCATATTTAAATGCTGAGAATTCATCCGAGAATTAATGACGATGACAAAACCATGACAGAATGTCGATAGGGTCTGCGTTAAATCAATTTACAGACTATATTTCAAACCTTCCATGGTTATCAAAAATACAGACAAATCATCAGTGACACATTGGAGTGGAGTCCACATAGATACGCACACTGTGTGAGTTAACCTGAGTGTACGCTATAGTTGCAGGGAAAGTAGAGCATAACATTTACATGATTTCGATTTCAGATATCTCTCAAACATGGAAGTCTATTGGGAAACAGCAAGCATAATGCATCTGCACTGAGACAGTTAGACAGAGGAAAGAAGCCAGCCCTCTCTGTCATCATAACGCAGGCCTGAATTCGACAATATTTTATTGTTGTGGGTGACAAGGATGTCATATGAGACATCTGACGTAATCAGTCACAAAGCGTGCACACAGACGCTCTAGCATGAAGCTTTCTGACAGCAGTCTGCCTCCTGTTGGTAATGCAGTCTGACAACAACCAAACCGGAGACTGATTACAGAAGCCATTTTACAGATTTTTGATGTTTTTGTTGTATTGCTATACACTGAAATGATAAAACCATTTGTATGGTAGAGGTTTTTGCAAGGCATTGTATATGCTGCAAGCATCAATATATTTCCATCTGATATAATCATTTAAATATGATGTTTTAGTGTCCCTGATTCTTCCCTTTCAAAAATGATTTGAATCCCATTTTATAATCATTACAAGAATATGCAGGAGGCATGTTTGTTAATGCAGTTACACATAAAACATGCTTCTTTTCCCTGGCACTATGAAAGTTTAGTCAAGGTTATTCAACCTGGCTGGGCACTCGCTTCCATTATATTTGTGTTTTGCATTCATTATACACTAGTGTTATAACTGGCCTTGAATCTAATTCTTCGTCCAAATGACCAGTGGTGCATACATCTAATTTAAAATTCAGACGGCCACTTTGCACACAGCGCAGTGATCCATTTATTTCACCAAATTGAAAAGCCAGATAGATTGCACATTAGCTCACTTAGGTTCAGTTCGCCAGCACAAAAATGCTTCCAATAAATATTTAACACTGTTTGTAATGTCATCTTTGAGGTGAATTGGCATCACACACACCATTGTGTTTCTAGCTCTTTAAAACAAACTAAGCCTGACGAAGTCCTGTATTAAGTTTGTCTGTGGAAACGGAGTATATACTGAAGATAGTGACCAGGTGCAGTTATTAGAATGGAGCAAAGCTATATTACATTAAAAGATCCTTCAGTGTGTTTATTTAAAGTCCCCCAGTAGTCAATCATTTTATCCCTTAAAACCCATCTTTGATCACCAAAATTACCAATTTAAATGTCAAATTTAAAGAAAAAAAATTATTCATGTCTTAAAATGTTGAATGTAACTCTACACCATTGCTTCATTTAGTATATGCGGATCTATGAATATGCAAATTAGCCCTGCCTCCACTCACTCGCACCAGCTCAGAGATCCACTCGTTGATGATCGCGTTGTTGCCGCCTTAAATTTTTAAGTATAATCAACTTGGATATTTAAGTCATTTCAACTTAAATTACATTAAACTGACTTTAAAAAAAATGAGTTGAATCTTGCTTAACTTATTTTGATGAGCAATTTAAAAACATGTCAATAATTTTTTCAGTGTAGTTTTGTTGTATTATTCCCAGACTGTTAACATTAACTGAGATTGCATGTGCACCTATTTATATAGTTTTGAAGTGTGTTTGTATATATAAGTATTAAACTGCAATGCAAATAACTATTTTTATAAGTTTGGAAAACCGCATAGATTGGAACTTTTAGGATATTTTGAAGAACGTTGGTAACCAAACAACATTAGAGTCCATTGACTTCCATTGTCTGGATAAAAAAAACTGGTTACACTTTATTTTAATGTGTCATTGTTACAGTGTAATTATATATTTAAGTACTGAGTAATATTAAACAACTACATGTACTTACTATAGGGTTAGGGTAGGATTAGGGTTTGGTTGAGGGTTAGTTGCATGTAATTATGCATAACTATGGTAAGTACATGTAACATATGTAACAAGGACACTGTAAAATAAAGTGTTACCAAAAAATTAAACATTTCTCAAAATCTTCAAAATAATAATAATAATAATAATATAATTGTTTTATATTCCACAGAAGAGAGAAAGTCATGCAGGTTTGGAATGACATGAGGGTGTGTAAATAATGAAAACATTTTCCTTTGTGTCTTTAAAGTGATAACTGATGCTAACATTTCTCTGATCTTGCAGTATTACATGCTTTCTGAGTCTGATTTGTAATAGATATATGAATCAATAAAACAAAGTCAGGTCTATGTGAACAAGGTCCAAAGAACAAAAGAAAGAACAGTAAACAAAAGAACAGTAAAAAAAAAAAATATATATATATATATATATATATATATATATATATTGCTGCACATAAACATTACTGATTATTTACACTAAACTAGTGTGTGATGCAATCTACTATATGTAATAAAATCAATAGGTTCATGAATGTGGTAAATGGCATCGCATTCCATTACATAGGATATATTTTGACTGAATAAACTGCAGAAAACAATGTTGGCCAAACAGTACACTCATTCATAACTGAGGATCTGCTGCATTGAGAGATGCCCTTTATTGTTCATGCTTGAAACCTGTGACGGAGGAACTTTAAATGTCAGTATGATACAGAGGGGAGTAATTCCCTGTCCTGAATCTACTTGTACAGATTAGTCTGCTGGAATTTCACATTTTGGCCGTCGAAAAGAGGAACTATCTGACCTTGCACTACTGGACCATGATTCTAAAGAGATAGTTCAGCCAAAAATAAAAATAAAATACTGTTATCAGTTAGTCACCTTCATGTCTTTCTAAACCTGTATGACTTTCTTTTTTTCTCTGGAACACAAAAGAATATATTTTGGAGAATGTTTTGACTGCTTTAGTCCATACAACAAAAGTCAGTGGGGTCCAAAACAACATTGGGCCCCATTGACTTTCATTACTATATGGACAAATGCAGTTAAAACATTTTGTGTGTGTGTGTGTGTGTGTGTGTGTGTGTGTGTGTGTGTGTGTGTGTGTGTGTGTGTGTGTGTGTGTGTGTGTGTGTGTGTGTGTGTGTGTGTGTGTGTGTGTGTGAAGCAAAAGAAGGCAAGTCATAAAGTTGTAGGAAAAGGACTTAATATTTAGCACTGACCAGTTTTGGGTAAGTTACTCCAAAAAAGTAATTAAGTACTAGCTACTAATTAAGTTTTCAACAGTGTAATTACATTACGGTACTAATTACTAAATCTAAAATGTATTGCATTACTTGTTACTAATTACTTTCTAAATTCCATATAAACCTCGACCAGACATGAAAATGCTCTTTTAATTCTTTCAAATATAAAATGGCATAAAATATTCTTGAATTGAAAGTATTTAAAGGGAGAAGGTTACATTAAAAACATACATTTTAACATTAGATGTTACATTTTGATGTTAAATCCACTGTTTTAGATAGAATTGTTCTTTACAGTATTTAATGCAATTACATCAGAAGTAACTGTAATTTAATTAAGTAAGAGTAACCCAGATTCAATCCCAATTTAAAAGAAAATGTAATTAAATTACAGAATTTAATAACTTAGTAATGCATTACACAGAAACACTGGGACTGACATTAGTTTCTGCTTGCATATGTTAAATGAAAATATCCACACATAATAAAAAATAAATAAATAAATGCATTGTGATCTACAACAAAGACCTAAAGCTCAATACGTGAGAAAAAATGTTGATATATGAGAATATGAGAAAATCTCACACAGAAATGCATTGCTATGCTAAATCTTCTCAGAAGTAAATGTCACCAACAAATTACATATTATCATTGAGGATTCGGTTTGGACAGGAAATTGCCACTCGTCAGCACTCTCCACTTAGCCTCTATTACAGTGTTCAGCAAAATAAGCAAAATACTGCTAAAGTCTATTGGTTGCATCTTAAAAGGCTAGTATGTCCTCAAGGAATGCTGTAAGCCTTAATGAAAAATGAAGGATGCTGTTCATTAGTCAAACTTCCTGAAACTACTTTTGAGGATGTGAAGTGGGAGAGATGAAAAAAAAAAGAGTTTGAGAGGGTTTCTTTAGGATTAAACGATGACAAGTAATATTCTTAATTCTCACTAAATATAGTCCCATACATTTCTTTACATCAGGGGTGAAATTGTACCAGTTTTTTTTTTGTGTGGAACTTTTGTATTTTCACAATTTTGAATTTTAATATGATTCAACACACTGGTGTCCCAAATTTCAACATGGTTATAGGCATATGCAAATACGCTTCCTCCACCATGCATGATATCACTGGGATCCTCTTGAGTTTTAAAATATTTCCGTTTTCTTTCAATTTCACCACTCATTTGCTTTCCACACTTGATGACTAAACAATGCTCTTGCTTGAGGCATAAAATAAGAGGCTACCATGCTGTGCCACAGATAAGGTTATACTCCAACTGTCCTTTACATATTTAGTACCTCTTTTTCACACCGCTGAATAGTCATTTTGTGCATGTTTATCTTTTGCTGTTTCTATTACATGCAATGTTTTGTGGTGTCAGTGTTACAGAGGTTAAGTGCAGAATGACTATTTTACATACTGAACTTATGTTCTTTAAAGTAAAGAGCCTTTGTTCATAATGAGCATTTGATTAATTACATTTTTCTACACAGAATTTAGAAAAAAAAGTAATAGTGTATAGTCATTTATCATGTGCTTATACATTAAGCTTAGGCTATATAAGCAATCAATAAGTGGATCGCTCAAGGACACAATAGTGAAAGCATAGATCTTTAATTTACTCTATCCCAGATCTTTAACCGTTAGGCCACCCACCCCAAAATTAATATATATATATTTATCTAAATAATATATAATACATTCTTCTGAAGCCATGTGATAGTTTGTGTGAAGAACAGACCGCACTTTAAGATGATAAACATTTTTAATTTTCTCCTTTGGAATTTCTGATCCTGAAATCTGATGTGTTTGGTCTTACTGTATTAGATTTAGAAAGCCTTCAAGATTACTGACACACAGACGTGCACAGTGTGCATAAAGCTCTGTTTGCAATACATGAAACAATTGATTTAAAGTCTTAACATCTCTGATTTGATTATACAGTAACTCCATGTGTGGTTATTCTCGTAGTGTTACTGCTTGCCTGCCAGTTATGTTGTTTTTGCTGAGAGATTTATCTTGCTTCTCAAAATAAACATGATTTTCTATGCGTTGTGCTTCCTGCTTAAATCCAATGAATTATAACTATGCCAGATAGCATAACAAACAGAAGAATATTCCCCCTTACAGTACGCACAAGATCACAGAACGATGTTCAGAGAGCCAGAAAATGAAGCACAGTAACTAAAAATTCATGTCAAGTATACGTCAAATATCTAGAACTAAAAAAAATTTACATTTACATTGTATTTTGTACATTGACAGACATCTTTTTTCCCAATCGACTTAAATGTATTAAATCATGAATCCATGAATATATACATATATATATACACACACACACACACACTCTCTCTCTCTCTCAAAAATTTAAATGGAATCATAGCAGACGTAGGCATGTCTTGGCCTATAATGTGGTGACTACACTGAAACATGACAGGTCTCCATATTTTTAACAGTTGTTATGTAATAGCTATGTTTGCCAACAGACTGTAAGAGCTTAGCTAGCATGTCAGATTTGCTTACAGTCCTGCAAAAACGTTGCGCTGTAAGCTTCATGTGAGCCCATTTGGCTATATACATTTTCACACCTCTTTATCAGCACAGCTCCTTGCTAAGTTGTTTTATTGCTTCTTCTCTGGGAATTTGTGTTTATGTGGGTGAAATGGTTCTGCGCTCGCAGAAATTGACAACGCTAGCCAAGTGTAAACAAAGCGACTCATGTTGTACACAGGAACAAGGAGATGCATCCTCTTTTATTGAATCATGGAAGACAACAGATTGTCACTTGACTGGGCTGGTGGAAATTCTTGTACGTATAGCTTTAAGACAAAAAGGTGTTTAAGAAGTCACATTGATCTTAGTGGCACTTGCTCATTGGGCATTGATAGGACCCCTCCGTTTTCACACTCCATAACAGAACCACAGTATATCCACAAAATACTGATTTTGGGGTTACTACATAGAATATTTCCTTTAATAACCACCATAAATTGTAAAATAGTTATCAGGAATGGGCCGTTGAGAACTATAACAAATTGAAAAGTACCATCCTAAGTTTGCAGGTTTAAAGATAAAAAGTTTCCGGATTCCCACAGAGCACTTCATCACATGAAATTATTCCACCCTCCATAGTTTAATAGCAGCGGTTTGACAAAGAGGTGAAATATTAGCTCTGGCTGGTTTGCTATAGCTGCCAGGGGCAGCTCATTTAGGAGGAGAGCATGCATCTAAATGATGGCAGGGATATTCGGTTGTTGCTTTGGGACACTAGAGCGAATTCTTCCTCCCTGCAAAAGGAGATTTTAATAAACTACCATGACAGCACTGAGGCCGACGCTGACCTCACCAGACTGAGGGAGGTTTAAATGAGCACCATATGTTGTTGGTAATAGTTGTTGTAACACTTTTTGGTTACACTTTATTTGGTAACACTTTATTTTACAGTGTCCTTGTTACATGTACTTTCCATAGTAATAACAATAAAGTATGCATAATTACATGCAACCCTCAACCAAATCCTAATCCTATCCTAACCCTATAGTAAGTACATGTAGTTGCTTAATATTACTCAGTACTTAAATATATAATTACACTGTAACAATAGCCGCGTTTCCATTACCCTTCAAATTGCGCAAATTGAAATTGCGAATTGAAAATATGCCCAATGGAAAAACCTCAATTTCGCAAAAACTCCCATTTATCGCAAAAAAGTTTTTACACTCCCATGAGGTGGTTTTTCAGCCAATTCGAAAAAGAAAAATTTCGTTTCTTACCATGAATGCTTGGAAAACACACATACGTCTCCTTCCATTAATAATAATGGCTAGGATATAGTACATAAACCTACGTCCGTTGCCATGGTTTTTGGAATGATTTTAATAATCGCGAGAGGAAAAAATTACGTTTTAGTCGCATAACATCGGTTAATGGAAACGGCATCATTTCGCAATAGTTTTTTGTCGACATTTAGAAGAAAAGAAAAAAAGAAAAAAATTTGCGCAAATCTGTAATGGAAACGCGCCTAATGACACCTTAAAATAAAGTGTAACCAAATGGACCTTGCTTTCAGAAAACTGCATTATTGTTTGGGTTATTAGATAATAGAATGGAATTTTGTGTCTAAGCAAATGAGAGAAAACTACAAATGAAGCAAAAGCACTTAAGCAGCAAGCTTAGGGAGAGAAACGTGTGCACTGTCAAGAAGAAGAAATGCAACAACATTGACAAAATGCTAGACATGATTGGGCTCCAATTTGTTGTGTTGTCACAAGCTTTTATATGCTATCACCTTCACAGTCCTGCTTAACTCCAAGAACAAAAATCACTTTTATCTAGAAATGTATCAGTGTCTGAACTAGAGTTTTATACTGTACATGGTGTGGCCAAAGCTACTTCAGGGTTCATAACATGAAAGAAAATGAGTGTGTAACCCTAACCTGGCATCAAAAAAAGCATGAATGATTCCAATGATTGCTGATTAGAGGTAGAAGTGATAATTCACGTATCACTTCTGAATTATCCACGAGTTCTTCAGTGTGGCCCAACATGAGCTCAACATTCTATAGCGACATTGTGACTGCACATGTGTATTAATATCACAGATGTAAACATGATTATTCGCAACTCTCTTATCTCTCGTCTGTTAATGGAGCAAAAGATCTAACTTTTAATTTACACTGACCACAGACCAGTGTTGGGGAAAGCTACTTTTAAAAGTAATGATTTAAATATTGCGTTAAAAAAACTTTTGCGTTACTTTTTATGGAAAGTAATGTGTTGCGTTACTTTTCAATTATTTTTTCTCACCTGAGCTGGGCTTGCTTGCTTGTTTGTTTTGGCAAATGCAAAGGCCCTTTCTACTGAGCCTTGCACATGACATACAGGAAAATATGTATATCATGGCCATGAATTAACAATTCATTCTCTTGTTTTAGTAATTCATGGCCATGATTTATGAATTAGTTTCCTCATTTTAAGTCAATCGTGCGCACAATATAACAATGTGTACCCTTGTTTTACTAAATCATGGCCACATTGTATTAATTTGTTCTCTTAAGTTAAATCAAAATGAGGGAACAAATTAGTACAAAGTGGTTCAGATTTACAAAATCGTGGGTACAAATTAGTTTGCACGATTTAGTAAAACAAGGGAATTAATTATTACATCATGCACACGATTTACTAAAATGAGAACGAATTCATAATTCGTGGCCACGATATGTCATGTCATGTGCAGGGCTTCGTACCTTTCACACCAAAACTGAATTGAATAATCCTCAGGTTGGTATTTAGTCTAGATCTACAATATGTTCACACACAACGCCTCTGCACTCACTCCTGAATTCTTTCAACATGAGGACAGCAGAGCTGTCAGTAAATACATGAGAAAAAGTACTTGCGTTACTTGTTTGAAAAAGTAACTACACTGTCAGAATTAGGGGTACAGTAGGAGTCCATTTCTGTCCCCCAAGGTACAATCTACACTAGCGTACCCCATAGGGATTATTATTGGACCTCAAGGTACATATATGTACCTTTTTGAGGGTCAAAAAGCATTAAAAGGTACATATATACCGTTTCTTTCAAAGGTTAAGGTACAATATTGTACCCTTGAGGGTACAGCCCCAGTGACAAGCCATTGTACCCCTAAAGGTACAATTATGTATTTTATTTTCTGAGAGTGTAAGAAATTTTGTTGTAAATTTAAAAGTAATGTATTTATCATTACTTGAAAAAAGTAATCAGATTACGTATATGTTACATGTAATGCATTACCCCCAACACTGACAGGGACTCAACTTTTGTAAAAAGTTGTTCAGGAAACCTAAATCTGATGGGTAACGTTAAAATGACTGTAAATAGTCTATAATGCACATCAGACGCGACACATTCTCAGGTTTAAGGCGATAGTCCAAAACAGTGAATCTAATCACGGCACAAAGTTCACTTTCAGAGTTAAAAATGTGGCGTCGATGAGTGCAAATGGAGAGAGAAATGGCAATCTATATTATTATACCTCTCTATATGAAGCACTTTATTCAATCCACCGAAAGACAAATATATTATTTAAAAACCAAAGGTGAAGTCATTATGTGCATTAACAACGATTTGGGAGAAATATGATGTAATTTAATGGAAAACTACGTGAATTGCTCTCTGTGGTGTGGCAGGATTTTGAACACCGCGTCTCGTACAGTGTTCGACCTCCTTTATTCTTATTCTGTGTATCTTGCGACTAACGTTAATATTCTCTTAATATTCAACGTTATTATACATTAACAATGTGCCGCGCCACCGCACATAAAAAGAAAATGCTTCTTTCAACAAGATAGGAAATGAAATGTCAATGCCAGTATAACGACTGGCCGTCCCAGACACCCCTCCGGCTCCGCCACTGAACGGCACGGTAACTTAAGCAGATCGGATGCCTGTGTTTTAGATGATGTTGTTTCTACTATTACAAAACACTCGTGAATTATGTGTCTTGTTAATTTCTCATTATGATTCATCTTGAGAGAGGAGCATGTGTTTTAGGGATGTGAGCGTGTTGGAGGGATCTCGAGGGAAATCACCACTAGTGTACTCCTTTTCCACATCTGTGTTTAGGATCGCCAAGAGAAATAATAGTCATTTGCATGATAATGTCCAACTAATTGGTTTAGGGAGAACTGTTTGTAATCCGTCTTAAACAGACAAGGTCAGAGTTGGCCAAATCACCCCCTCGGGTTTGGAACAGAATACCGGTAGTATAATTACGTCTTATCCATGCAGAGTCAGACCGAGTTGCATTTAGTTAAAGCTAAAAGCACAAGCTATTACATTTACTTTGCAGGGGCCATCCAACAAAATGTGAAGGTGTGGTGTCGTCATCATGGAAAGTGAACGGTACGTGCCGGAGGAGCCGGCAGGGAAAGGTGGACGTACCTTGAGCTCAAGGACTTATAGCCTACATGAACAGATGAGAAGAAAAGGCATAGAGCTGGATTTATGGCACAATAAGCATCAGGTGTGCATCCTTCTGCACTGTCAGCAGGACTCCTTTATCATTCCCCTCCTTTATCATCCTTCTTTTAAGCCCCCTGCTCTGGTTATGAGCGGGAACAGTGCATGGCCCGTGGTGACAAATGATTTGCAGTAGAGCTGCAACTGCATTGATAATCAATTAATCTGTCAGTTATTTCTGCAATTACTCCATCAAACAATTAATGTGCAAACTGACATCTATTTTGTGTGCAAAAAAATAGATTAAAATATAAAATATATAAAACTATAAATATTTGCATTACATACAGAATTTTCATTTTTAATTATGGTTTATTTGAAACCTTAAACCTGATGTTAAAAAAACCTAAACAGCACACAGATTAGACATCGCTCTGTTGCACCACATGCACACATCCTATGAAGTATTTAATGACCTATTAAATTGAATGCCTTTTAACAGCAACTAAATTACTTCTTAATACTGAATAATAGAATATAGTATATAGTGCTATATAATAGAATATTTTAATGCAAGTAGATCAAGTGTCACAATGTCATAAACATATGAAATACTTCAGAAAAACTGAAGTGAACTGTACTGAAGCAAACCAACATGGTTTTGTCCTCCCAGCAAAAGTTAATCATATGAAATGGAATAATGTAGGAGAAGAAAAGTGGCGAACACTTTATTTGAATGTATCCTTGTTACACGTATAAATTATGCACAATTACATTCAACTAACCCTACCAAACCCTACCCTAACATTAAGCGTGGCATCAGTTCTGGCTGGTCACGTTAGTCAAGCTCGCATCAGCTGACTCTCAGCTTATTCATGTCTACCTATAGGAATACGACGCCTATCACTGTATACATATATAAGCTCCTTCAGTATTATCAGCAGATATCGCGTTTCTCAGGACCGAATTACCCTCCTCCATCCCCAGCTCCTCCTGTCATCAGTCAGTATGGCATTCTGATTCCCCTTGAATCAGAATAAATTCTCGAATTATGTTGTACTTTAAAATCTTGAATTAATGATATCTGCAATACATTCATGTTGGTTCTGTTCTGTTTACCCTAAGGGGGGTTATCGCTGCTCTTATCCATGCTAGACTGCATGAAGCACAGGGAGTTCTTGCCCAGAACAGAACCATACCGCCAATCCAAACCATATGCTAATTGTCAATCGTAGTGGTCCTGACAGAACCTGTAGTAAGTACATGTTGATAATTATTATTACTCAGAACTTAAATGTATAATTACACTGTAACAGGGGCACATTAAAATAAATTGTTACCAAACTTAATATAATCAAATAACTGTGATCTCACATCCTTTACACCAAACCCTTTTTCTTTTACTTAAAATATTCAACTCTAGTTAAATATTCAAGAAAAGTTTTTTTTTTTTTATTTTTTTTTTTTAAAGTATTTTTACTGTATAGTTTTCATTCAACAGATTTACTGTACATTATATTCAGGACTTTTTTATAACATGTTTCAATTATGTGATCATTCACATCCAATCTTAATGTATTGTTGTTGTTGTTTTAGAAATGGGCTATAATCAAACTATATAAGTAGACTGCATAAGTACGTTTTATAATATTTCTTTGCAATACTGTACAATAAGGTTACATTTGTTACCATTGCTTAATGCTTTAGATTTCTCGAACTAACAATGAACAAAGTTATTACAGAATGGATTAATCTTTAGAATGTTAATTTCTGCATACAGTGAGGAAAATAAGTATTTGAACACCCTGCTATTTTGCAAGTTCTCCCACTTAGAAATCATGGAGGGGTCTGAAATTGTCATCGTAGGTGCATGTCCACTGTGAGAGACATAATCTAAAAAAAAAAATCCAGATATCACAATGTATGATTTTTTAACTATTTATTTGTATGATACAGCTGCAAATAAGTATTTGAACACCTGAGAAAATCAATGGTACAGTAGCCTTTGTTTGCAATTACAGAGGTCAAACGTTTCCTGTAGTTTTTCACCAGGTTTGCACACACTGCAGGAGGGATTTTGGCCCACTCCTCCACACAGATCTTCTCTAGATCAGTCAGGTTTCTGGGCTGTCGCTGAGAAACACGGAGTTTGAGCTCCCTCCAAAGATTCTCTATTGGGTTTAGGTCTGGAGACTGGCTAGGCCACGCCAGAACCTTGATATGCTTCTTACAGAGCCACTCCTTTGTTATCCTGGCTGTGTGCTTCGGGTCATTGTCATGTTGGAAGACCCAGCCTCGACCCATCTTCAATGCTCTAACTGAGGGAAGGAGGTTGTTCCCCAAAATCTCGCAATACATGGCCCCGGTCATCCTCTCCTTAATACAGTGCAGTCGCCCTGTGCCATGTGCAGAAAAACACCCCCAAAGCATGATGCTACCACCCCCATGCTTCACAGTAGGGATGGTGTTCTTGGGATGGTACTCATCATTCTTCTTCCTCCAAACACGTTTAGTGGAATTATGACCAAAAAGTTCTATTTTGGTCTCATCTGACCACATGACTTTCTCCCATGACTCCTCTGGATCATCCAAATGGTCATTGGCAAACTTAAGACGGGCCTTGACATGTGCTGGTTTAAGCAGGGGAACCTTCCGTGCCATGCATGATTTCAAACCATGACGTCTTAGTGTATTACCAACAGTAACCTTGGAAACGGTGGTCCCAGCTCTTTTCAGGTCATTGACCAGCTCCTCCCGTGTAGTTCTGGGCTGATTTCTCACCTTTCTTAGGATCATTGAGACCCCACGAGGTGAGATCTTGCATGGAGCCCCAGTCCGAGGGAGATTGACAGTCATGTTTAGCTTCTTCCATTTTCTAATGATTGCTCCAACAGTGGACCTTTTTTCACCAAGCTGCCTGGCAATTTCCCCGTAGCCCTTTCCAGCCTTGTGGAGGTGTACAATTTTGTCTCTAGTGTCTTTGGACAGCTCTTTGGTCTTGGCCATGTTAGTAGTTGGATTCTTACTGATTGTTTAAATTAGCAGTATTTTGCACAAACCAGAATGTTTAGAGGTTGCCCTGAAAAAGTGTATAATGAGTGTTCAGTGCATCTGTGTGTTTGATAGTTTTGTGAGCCAAAAGCAAAGTTTCAATTACATGAAGATGACTTTCAATTTTTGTCTGAAAAGTTTGTACAACTGAGTTGTACTTTTGATTTTGTGATTATAGTTTAGAGAAATGTGACTTAGTAATTGTCTTTCTCAATCTCCATTAATTGGAGGGCAGAGCCCTTCATAGTCACAAAAACATTCATTGTACCTCAACTTTTGACTGCTCTAAAAGCAGAAACTCTCCATATGACCCTATTGATGCTGGATTGGTGTTGATGCCCACAGCCGAAATCTGCTCTGCTCATTAAAACTCCCTGCTGTGTGCCCATGGTGCCCTTGTGCATTGTGAAATTATCATAGAGAAACAACCATAGAAACACGCTTCCCTTTAATCAACAACCCAGAGGAACTGTCTATCCCTCACATTATTCAAAACAACTCACACAGCCTTCGATGCACATGTAGTTGTTCACACCGCATTCCTATTTTTAAGTCAGCCTTTACCACTGAAAGAATGATGCTTATCTCACGGTATAATTTTGATGCTTACATTGTCAAATAATGTCTGGCATTGAGCAAACAGAGTTCAGGAGATTTGCAATGCTCCTACAACCTCTATAATGTATGACAACCGTACAATGATGTGTCCCTCCTGGATACAGTGTAGATATATCTTCGAATGATTGTCAGAGATGGATCAGGCATACAAAGAGATTCTTTCCCAGGTGCATTTGCCAGAGAGAACATATGGTGTGATGTAAATGTGAAATTGTGGTCAAATGAAAGAGTTGGCTCACATTCCTGTTGTTATATTTAGAGTTATATTTAGAGATGGATGTGTTATATGCATATATACATTTAGGCAGTTGTTTTTATTATTTTTTTGGAATCAGAGTTACAAAGTTGCAACTGTTTTTTGTTGGATTTAAATAAATCATATTGAAGCGTATAACAAAATTTGTGGTTTACTCTTGATTCAATGAAGATCTTAAGAGCAGAAATACATGGAGTAATTCATGTAACACATGCAGTAACAGTGCACTTGATTTCAAGTCACTAATGAAAGGCTGGATGTAGAAAAATATCGTTTTTTCTCTTTCTTTCAATTTGTAATTAGCTTTTTCTTTAATTGTTATAAAGTACATTTTTGTTCAAGTGAGTACATGTTGCCCCTGAGTAGTTGAATTTGCTCTTTAAGACAAACAAAGGTCATTATTGGACATTTAAACAATCAAAGTGCAGTTGTAGTCTTACACATGGCAACCTACACATGCACACACCATTTATTACTGAATATAAAGGTTGTTAAATACCACTAATTCTCAATTGCCCAAAGCCAGAACTCATTATGAGGCATTTCCATCTCTCCCTGCATTTAGTTTTGCTATCTTTGCATCTATGGTTAATTAATGTACAAAGTTATTTTGCCTGGATGCATATGAGCAGCCTCGAACTGCATAATTAGGTCAGGCAACATTTGAACCACCCAAGGAGTCTGGACCTCTGTCCCTTAGAGACAAGTACAAATTCTGAATCATCATTTTCTCATTATTTGGTGATCAGATTAGCATGGCATTTAGTATTAAATCTGAAAGTCTTATTTTAGTTTACTTTCAGCTTTATTAACAATTTCACAAAATTTTGAGACAGCTTAATGACTAATAACTTGACAAGGGTGTGAAATAACCCATTACAGTTTTTCTGCAGGCTTCAGATCCAAAACTATGCAGAACGTGTATAGTAGAAGCAAGTGGAGACGTGGAGTCATTTTCAATGGGAGGCTAAAACCAGAGCCTCCTCACGTCACGGTCTCCTCACACCTTAACCCCTGCCTTTAACCCTGATTTTATTACAAAAATTTGGGTGATATTATTCTAACGGCCACCGAGGCTGTTCCCTTGCCAGCCATGGCTCTCAAGACATTGCTCCCAGGTCCTGTAGTCTCAGCGCTCCCAAGCATGGTGGTCGCAGCACTCCATGTCCGGTGGGCCCAAATCCAGTGGTCCCGAAGGCTGTCTATGGTGCTTCTGGTAATGGCCACCGTAGCAGCGTCCGTGATAACTTCCGTCGAGACGTCTGCCTGCTCTATCATGGCCATGGAGGCAGTCTATGAACTCACTGTGCTACATCCTTATGCATCGCTTTCTGCCAGGACTTTTACGTGCTTTTCCCAAATCACAGAAGTGACCTCGACGTCCGGGTTAGCGGTAGCATGAGCCGTCAGGCAAGTGTTATTTAAATAAACTCCTGATGTACTTACAGACTTTCCAATGCCTCATTTTATGAGTACAGAACCTATTTGTACTACTGTAGAAGTTTGGTACCATTCCAGGCATTATTAGTGGGGTAATTTACGAGATACATCATAGGATCCATTAGCGCCTGCACTATAAGCCAGTCGACTGATATCTCTAAATAAGCTTTGACCAAAGGAAAAAGGGATGGGGGGGGGGGAGGTTGGCTCGAGGTCATGGTGCAAAGGACTCTAGGTTGATTTTACTCCAAACCATCCTTTTAACATTTGACTATAATTGTAATATAAAAACGTTCTCTGTGTGCAGTGCATAGATCAAGCTATATCTCCCCCTTTCATTATTTATTTTTCTTTCAAGCTCTCAGGATGTCAAGTGAAATACACATGAGAACTTGTTAGAATATTGCTTGTGTCTCTGAATTAGCACACGCTCCTTGCTGTGCAGGTGAGAGATTAGTGCATGCAGTGTCAGGTGTGTAAAGAATTCCCAAGTGACCTGTGTTACATATCCTGCTCATGAATAATTGAACGTGGATCATTTCCCTGTGGTGCACAGTTGCATCCACAAGCATACCTAGACTATGATTTAGAGAACAGCAAATAAGTGTGTTGCAGAAGTGTCTGTATGTCATATTAGTTGCCATCGCCTTAACCTGTGGTTCATGGGTTTTTTTTAGTCCTCACAGCACCAGTAGAAACCCTAATGGGACAGCTGCCAAAAACAGTAAACATCATTCAGTATGCCACCTTATTAACATATAAATACTCTGTGCATGCAGGCACAATGTGAATTTAGCTACTGACAATTTCAAGATTAAAAATACAGTGAGCTTTTTCCAGCATACTTTTACCAGATTAAGTCAGTGTTGTCCAGTTTAAGACCTAGTTGCGGAGTGTAACAATCTCCAAACACTGCTGCTTTAACGTTCACAGGCAAGCCATCGGTAGACCAGTGGTGCGAATAGGCAATCAAATGTCAGGCAGGTTAATTCCCTTGTGTCTCTAAGATCTGCTCCGTCGATCTCTGTCTGTACGCTTCCACCAAACAGAATGTCATTCTGCAAGACCAGCTCAGACCAACCAATTCAGCCATGAATGTCACCAGGAGAAAGACTTTATTTGGGCTTATACAAGATCTCCACAAGCACTGACTTTATTTTAAAGCACTGCTGTATGCACTGATAATCACACATTTGATTTAATCCACGCACACGTGTCACTAAAAGGTTTTAAAGGTTCTGTATTTGTGTTGCTTTTTCTTTCTCTTTCTTTTTTCGGACTACCATCCATAAAACGTCTCCTCTACCTGACAGATATCAGTGGAATAGGTGTCCTGAGAAATCACACCTGTCTCGGTGTCAGCCCTACTCTCTGAAAAAAGAGTCAGGGGAGCGGCCCATTCTTTCTTTCTTTTAGCCAGCCGTGAACAGCCTCTGCCTGTGAATCACGGTGTGAGAGCAGGATTGCCGGCGAGTTGTTGAGGTGTTTTGGATGAAGCGGGATCATTAGATCAGTATCATTAGAATTGAAGTGAATTTGAATTTGAATGACAGGAAGGTCTATCTATCGTTATATCTATCTATCTATCTATCTATCTATCTATCTATCTATCCATCCATCCATCCATCCATCCATCCATCCATCCATCCATCCATCCATCCATCCATCCATCCATCCATCCATCCATCCATCCATCCATCCATCCATCCATCCATCCATCCATCCATCCATCCATCTATCATTCTATTGTTCTATCCATTGTTATGTCTCTGTCTGTCATTCTATCTATTTATCATCTATCTATCTATCTATCTATCTATCTATCTATCTATCTATCTATCTATCTATCTATCTATCTATCTGTCTGTCTATCTATCTATCTATCTATCTATCTATCTATCTATCTATCTATCTATCTATCTATCTATCTATCTATCTATCTATCTATCTATCTATCTATCTATCTATTGTTCTATCATTGTTATCTATCTATCTATCTATCTATCTATCTATCTATCTATCTATCTATCTATCTATCTATCTGTCTATCTGTCTATCTATCTATCGTTCTATTGTTCTATCCATTGTTATGTCTCTGTCTGTCATTCTATCTATCTATCTATCTATCTATCTATCTATCTATCTATCTATCTATCTATCTATCTATATATCTATCATTCTATCTATCTATCTGTCTATCTATCTATCTATCTATCTATCTATCTATCTATCTATCTATCTATCTATCTATCATTCTTTCCTTCTGTCTCTGTTGTTTTGTCTGTCTGTCTATTTATCTATCTATCATCTATCTATCTATCTATCTATCTATCTATCTATCTGTCTATCTATCTATCGTTCTATTGTTCTATCCATTGTTGTCTGTCTGTCATTCTATCTATCTATCTATCTATCTATCTATCTATCTATCTATCTATCTATCTTTCCTTCTGTCTCTGTTGTTCTGTCTGTCTGTCTATTTATCTACAGTATCTATTTATCTATCGTTCTTTCTGTCTTTCTGTCTGTCATTCTGTATGTAGGTCTATCTGTCCATCCATCCTTCCATCCATCTTTTTATCTATCGTTCTTTCCTTCTGTCTCTGTTATTCTGTCTGTCTGTCTATCTGTCCACCTCAATTCAAATTCAGGAGCTAAATTGTAATTTAAGAGACATTCAGATTAATAAATGTGGCACAGCTTGAAGAGATGGGTGTGTTCTGAATCAGTTAGCTACAGCTTTGTTTGCGTACAGCACCTTTAAAGGGTACACATTTGCACCCGCCAGACACCATACTGTCAACAGTTACTAATTAGTATTAACTAATGCTAACATTATGGATTAACCACAACAGAATCTCTTTATCTGATTTAAAAAAAAAACTAAAAAAAACCACAAGCCTTTTATTTGGGGAAAAGTTTTTTTTCCTACTATTTTCCTACTTATATTATATTATCAAATGGAAATGGAATCTCAAAAGACTTTTACAATGGTGCATTTAATAACTGTAGGTGTAAAATTAAAACATGTTAATAATGTGCAGGTTTCAATTTAATATGACAACCCTGAAATTATAATCGAGGTGAGTTGTTTGTGTCAGTTTAATTGTGTTCTCAGAGCATGTGGGAGAAAAGCTGGATGCTGGCAAAACCCAGCAAACTCTCATGAGAATACGTGTGTATTTTTACGTAAAGTGTAGTTCTACCATACGTACATTTATTTACGTTTTATACACACAGAAACGTATAATACTGACGTATTTACAGCACTAAAACGTATAAAATGTAACTTACGTATTGACAGCACAAAAACGTAATTTATTTACGTATAAACAACTTTACCGACGTACAAATTTGTATGTATTCCTATTTAACTTATGCATATTCAAATCGTGGCATTAATGTTTTGACTCTATTGCATTCAATTGTCTTATAAATTAAATTTTCAGTCGCATTTATTAATACAGTTTAACGTTACTCATATAATAACGTTCGGCTACTCATAAATAACTTGATAACATTTCGCTCTGTTCGTGCCTTCTGCTGCAAACTCGTTTCGGAGGATTATGGTGTTAAACACTTCATAGCTGCTACACTTTAAAACCTTAAAAATACCTTCTTTAATCGTTTAACCATTTTGTAATATTTGGTTTATTTAACGTTACCGTGAGACACAAAAGGCGTTTTCTCCTATAGACCCATAATACACTAAAACACAACATAAATTCACAAAAGACATCAATTTTATTAGCTTGATGTAATCCAAATCTTTAGAATCCATACGTTGTTTGCAAGAAACAGATCCAAATTCAGCCCTTTATCCAGTGATCTTCATCTCCATTCTCAGCAGAGACCGTAAACGTCAAATCCCGCGCTCGTAGTGAATTCAAATTCAAAAATTGCGCCCGAAGCGTTACGGCATGTTTTACGGCAGTAATATCAAACGCTAATTGGCTCTCGCATGCTTCGTCACAGATTGCGACATGCCGTGTTTAAGTTGGTTTGCTACATTTGAAATGGAGAGGCGCGCGCGCCTTCACAGAGCGAACAGCGAACCGAAACCGGATTAACATTTTCATGGATTAATAATTTAAATTCTGCCCTGTAACGTTACCTCATACAAAACTATTATACTGCCAGAGAGGACTGCGACACATCGTCATGTGAACGACTTTTGGTACCGGTTTTGACATTTTCTCAATAAATAAATTATTGTGATTATACGTGTCTGTCTGTTGTTTTTCTTAATAATTGTAGCCTACGTAGTTTTAAGAAATTGTTAGGGGTAGGGGTAGGATTAGTGGCTCAAACTATTTTTGAATGCTATATTGTTAATAAAACTTCCATTTCCCTACACATATCTGTCCATTACGTTTTATCCTTTTAATATTGTCTATAAAATGGGTATGTTTAGGTGTGGGAGTAGGGGTAAGGGATCTTACATTTATAATCTATAAAATGGTAAAAAGAAAATTATACAGATATCTTTATGATATGAAATATTCGTAAATAGTTACTGCAACGTTTAAACGTAACATTATTACGTTTTTACAGCTAAAAAACGTAATAATGTTACGTTTAAACGTTGCAGATACGTCCATATTATACGTTTCAGCATATATCCAAACGTACAAAAAAGTACGTTTTCTTTCTTTGAAAATTACGTATTAATACCTACGTATTAACAATGAGATCAGGCTGAACTCTCATGTCTTGTACTTTCAATTAATTTCATGGACACAAAATATCATGCCTTGGCTATTATAAGGATTCTTTATTTAGCACCACCAATTTGAGAGCAGTGCTGCCAGATGGATAACAAAAACATCTTCTAAATTACATCTTTCAGTTGATTTGATGAAAACATGCTTGAATGAAAGAATTCCCAATTAAATTTTTCTCCTTTTAATTCCACCATGTCAACCCTTTGCAAGCCAAATGATAATCTGAAACGACCTGTATCAGTCATAAACCCTTACATCCTTGAACATATAAAGATAACTTTTGAAATCCAGCATCTGTACTTTTAATGCGTATTAAATCAAATTGCCTACAATGAGCAATGTCAGTAAGAAGAGTCACGTTATAATCCTTTGTTGATGCCAGCAGCAGGAATATGACTTAAACTCTCATAACCTGTTGCTCTGACTTCTTTATCGCGTTTCAAGTTATTTCTTGTCTCGTTGGTGTGAGGGACCTTGTGTTTCTCACCTAAGGCTCGACACGGATTTTACTTCATCGAGACAGCTGATTAAATTGTTTATTAAATGACTCCTGGCAGACTTTGATGGAGAAAGGCCAGCAGCCTATATTTAAGACATTTATGTTGTAGAGACAGACACAGAAAAGAATTTTGATTTGAAGAATTACGCTGCACAAGGCAAAAAGGGTCAGCTTTAAAAATTCACCCATACAAATTGAGCATTATCGTTTCGCTATTATCCATTGAGAGCCTGTAAAGTCCACTTTACCACATGGTGTCAGTCAAGAAATAACCATAATAAAATCTCATTGACCCATTATAGATGTAAGTGCTGGCACCATTGTTCACTAATCATTAAGTTATTTTCCTGTCATGTGTCTGCACAATGACAGAAGAATAATTATTATATATGCATTTATAAAAATGTGTATTTAGAAATAAAATGCCATGGATCACTTTTTTATCTCAATGCCATCGCTTCTTATTTTAAATGTCTTTCCTTCAGTATGCACTTACAATATTTACATACACCTGTAAAGAATTCTTCATAACTAAATTATGCTGAAAAAATAACTAAAGTTATTTTTTATTTTATTTTAAGAATTACACTCGAATTTCTAAGGATTACACAGGATTTCTAAATCAAACCAGTGTGTGTGTGTGTGTGTGTGTGTGTGTGTGTGTGTGTGTGTGTGTCCTGGGTGTTCATGTGATGTTGTTCATGTGAGGATTTCTAAGTCAAACCAGTGTGCTGTGTGTGTGTGTGTGTGTGTGTGTGTGTGTGTGTGTGTGTGTGTGTGTGTGTGTGTGTGTGTGTGTGTGTGTGTGTGTGTGTGTGTCCTGGGTGTTCATGTGATGTTGCTGACAATTTACGACAACAAGTCGTTATCATTAAAAATCATTATCATTGAATAATTTAAACCTACATAAATAAAAGGAACACTAGAGCTAGTGTTACCTAAAATTTTACGATGATGGCAGATTATAAGCAACCTGACATTTAAACATGTACTTAAACATTTACTGAAGAAAATAAATTCAACTTGGAAAAGCCTTTATTGTAGCTTTCATTTTAATAAGAGAATGTTTTGGCAAGTATCCAACATTCGACAGGTCTGCCAAAAGTGGACCGTTTTTCATCACAGCTCAGTTTTTTCACACTCTTACACGACCGGGACGCTGTCCTCTTTAATATGGGCCCCTCAGTGATGAGCGGGACACTCAAGTGAACATTAACTCTCAGGAGTACTTGTGACATTTTGATTCTACTTTCAAGCTGGAAAACCACTGTGGACACTCATAATTGCTATCATTACTGTTGGCACAAGCACAAAATAATAATGCTTAAATAGCAGGTGAAAATGCAGAAATAAAAAGCAGGAGGCAGCTGTTTTCGTTATCCTCCCAAGTAATCCTGTGTGCCCAAAAATGCAGATATCTTTCTTGCTGAAAGGTTATTTAGTAACAGTTCAATACAATACACTGTGATTACAGAACAAAGGCATTTGCTTGTACACAATGCACAGTACACAAAAAAAAACATAAGGTGCATTGCAAATACATAAATTATTTCAAATTATTTTGCTTTGTCCTTTTTATCTTTTGGCATCCATATTTCTGAGTGAGCCATATGGGCGTCCCATTTCAGCTGTTTTCTGCCCCTTAATGCTGTGGGAATATATGCAGCAGGATAAACAGCAGCGCTAATGAGGAGAGCTCTAAGCCATGCAGCAAAGACTCAGATGGATCCTTTCTCACCTGTTGGCCCATGTTGCTATGGTAACTGATATGACAGGAGAGAACAGTGAATACATGAGCTAATGGGTTAGCTCATGTATTCATGTATTCGCTAGTGGGTTTTATCATGTCTGGTTAATGAAACCAAACAGGCTGATAAATGATAATTTCATGGTTGGTTGGATGGATGGATGGATGGATGGATGGATGGACAGAGGGATGGATGGATGGAGGGATGGATGGATGGATGGATGGATGGATGGACAGAGGGATGGATGGACGGATGGACGGACGGACGGACGGACGGATGGATGGATGGATGGATGGATGGAGGGATGGATGGACGGACGGACGGACGGACGGATGGATGGATGGATGGATGGATGGATGGACAGAGGGATGGATGGACGGATGGATGGATGGATGGATGGATGGATGGATGGATGGAAGGATGGAGTTTACAGAGGGATGGACGGATGGATGGACGGATGGACAGAGGGATGGACGGATGGATGGACGGATGGATGGATGGATGGATGGATGGATGGATGGATGGATGGATGGATGGAGGGAGGGAGGGAGGGAGGGAGGGAGGGAGGGAGGGAGGGATGGATGGATGGATGAATGGATGGATGGAAAATTTGTGGCTCTCATCCTGCAATTGCTGCGGAGTGAAGATGGGTGAATGTTAAATTGACACTTGAGGCTTGTTTATGTTATACATGGCATTGCTTTCTAGTCTGATCACCATTAGAATATCAGATATACTGGGAAAGATTTTGGAAATTACATTTCATCCCACTTTGAAGGACAGAGATATTTTAAGGTTGCGATGTAATGGAAGTAGCGACAAATCTTTTCTTCAATATTGTGACATACGTCCACGTGGAACAGATTATCGAAAAATAAAATATGTAGGACGGGCATTTGGTTCTATCCATCAGTTGTTGATTGGATGGAGGCAGATTCAAATGCCAGCTTGCAGTCAGATGTAAGAAAGGGCCGGGATTATGAGAACAAAATGATTTGAGAAGTCTGGCATATACCGCCGGAAAGAAGTCTGTCATTTTAGAAGACCAAGTTAGTTGTGATGATCTCATCTAGCTCATTTCTATTCGATTGCAAAGACAAATATAATCATGTTACTCCTCTGCACCAAAGTGAGAAACTTTGTAGTCACCGCCTTATCGTGTTCAGCCAAAGTCCCAGCCCATAAACCTCTAATCAAGTAATAATAAGCATATTAAAATGAAGTAAGACCTGAGATTATCCGCACCCCTCTATCACACTGCTGCACGGTTTTAATTTGTCCACAAGGAAGATGCTACTTGTAAAATTCAGTTTTTTTTTTTTTTACCTTAACAGTCCCTATAAACATAGAATGTGTTGCAACATTTGTATTTATTGTCCAATTTCCTCTCATTAGATCTCGCTACAGGTGCAGAAATACAGAGATTGTTTAAGGGAATGCGAATTCTACTTCTACACGCTCATAAAGATGACTGGCATATTGCATGGCTCCTAGGTGTGGAGATAAAGTGACTCTTGCTCCTTTTCTTCAGAAGCCCCGGAAAATCATTAAATCAGAAAGGTGATTCAGCAGCATGTGTGAGTATAGCACCGCATCTCTATTTCACCGGGCAATCATTCGACTCCGTTGGAGACCAAGAAGTAAAGCATTTTGTGCTTGCCATAAGAATGAAGGCAAAATCTGCTATCGCAAGAAAAGGAACAGATGGTTAATAATGCATGTTAAACTCTTCCCTGTTCCTTCTCTCTTGTTTCTCAATTTAAAAAAAGCAAGTCTTATTATGAGAGCTGGTTGATTGAGTATTAGAATGTAGGTTCAATATCTATGGTTCCATCCAAGTTGCAAATTTAATTTATGTAATTTGTTTCAGAGTAATTGTAAGATAAACTGCATGTAGTTATAGGGTTAGAATTGGGGTTGCATTTTATTTTACAGTACATACACTTACGTGTACTTACAGTGTACTTACCTAAGAAAATACTGGTTAATATAAGGTAACTACATGGTAAAGGTTAGGTTTAGGGGTACTGTAGTTTCAGGGTTAGTATCTGGTTATTACCCAGTTATTGCAATTGCTATAATAAGTACATCGTATGTACATGGGGAACAGGACTGTAAAATAAAGTGATACCGGATTTGGTTTAGGGTTAGTTGCGTGTAATTATGCATAATTTACTGTTATTACTATAATAAGTACATGTAAAATGTAACAAGGACGCTGTAAAATAAAGTGTTACACAAAACTGTAATTTGTGTAAATAGAAATGGAAGTTGAAGCCTCTGTGGCTCTTTTAGTTTATGTGCATATCTTCTTAACGAATACAAAAATTTATAAACTCTAAGCAAGTGTGTATGTTTTTTTCATTGCAGAGTTTTAAAATGTTATCTATTTTATTCTAAAATGATGATTTGGTGCTGGGTTGCACATTCGTGATGGACCTCAATTATTTATTATTGTTTGCTGCAGGTTTTGTTGCCAAAGATAACCCTATAAAACGAAAACGTCTGTGGAGGTGAACACAGAAACTCCCATGATTCCACACTCCGACACTGCTTCATCACGCTACGTCTTTGTTATTATTTTGAATAAGCGTCCTATAGCGGCGAAACTTGCATACTGTACATTTAATGCATCCTTGCTGAATACAAGTATTTCTTTAGGGGTCCCCATTCCTGCTTCTGCAGGGCCAACGTCCTGCAAAATAGCTCTAGCTCGCTTCAACACACTATCCTGGAAGTTTTGGTGCGTTCAGATCATGTTGGAAAGATTGTATTTAAGTTGAGTCAGTGAGACATACCACAATACTTATAGGTATTTTATAGGCATTGTCAGGTTTTTTATTTACAACAAAATAAATTCAGAAATATAATAGCATTGTATATAACAAGTAACAAAGTTTAAAACTTTATTAAATAAATACATTAAAACATAAAGAAACAAAACACACCTGGCTGATGCACATTCTTAGTACATTTTCTAGGAATAGAGTTTAAAAACCTTGCTGTGTTTTTGTGTAGATAATTAAGAGTAGAAACACCGCCATCTTGCTTTGACGACGTAAAAACACGTCTTCCTCCCTGCTCGGAAATACGAATTTTCCAGAAGGACTTGAACGCACCATTTCTAGTAATCCTAAAACTGGTTCACGTGCATTAAATTAGGGTTGGAGTTAAACTCTGCAGGACATTGGCCCTCCAGGAGCAAGACTGGGAACCCCTGGCTGGCTGGTATATCGCAAGCCTCAGACCAGAGGTTTAAAAAAATAAATAATTGGCAGCAAACAGTTCTTATGGATTTTACAAAAATTCCGCCAGGAGCGGTACGTTCTAATAATGTATATATCTCTAATACCGCATCAGCATACAATCCATAAAGGGCCACTGCTGATTCTTCCTAAAGCACCGGAAGGGATTTAAAATAGCATGTCGTGGCAGCTCATAAGAATCCTTGTCAATATCTACTTCAAACCCTATGTGAAGAAGTGAGGATTGCAGTGTTAAACTTTCTATCTCAACTTGCGGAATTGATAGCTGTTGTCTTTGATGTTGATATTGATTTTTCAAGCCAGCAGTCTTTAACGAGTGTCAATTTCAAGGGATGTTGCTGTTTAGTTATGCAAAGAGAGCACTTAATCCCACTGTAGATTAAGGAGGGTTTCTCATTGCATTCCAATACAGCAAAACACAGCAGCCTGCATGACTGGAATATAGAGCAGCAAATGATATTGAATGAAAATGCAAAGCTGCTCTCTGAGCTCACTGTGAACGTGTCGACTCTCCTCGAAGGGGAGATCGATCTTGTAAAACAACTCACCCATAAGTAAGCGATGATCAGGTTTCCAGGGTTTAAGAGGAAAACCATTTTTCCAAACCAAAAAAGCAATTCAATCTACCTCAGCAAATGCAGGAAGTCCAAAGGATTTTCCATCTTCACAAGCTGTTTCAGTGTAGCAGGGAAAGGCTCATATTAGCTAATTCCTGTAAATAACCAAAAGGATGATGATACTCGACATGTCGCCACAACAAGAGCTCTTAGAAAGCGTCTGACAGACATGCTTGAGGTCATTATCCTGCCATTAGCTGGTCAATATTCAGGTGAAGGAGCCATGACACTGTATCAGGAAATCAATTAAGATGGACATCCTGCCACTAGTTAGACCACCAACCTATTTACTGTAGATTATCTACTGTAGATATCTAGTAAAGGGACATTTGAATTGTAGTGGGAATAATGAAGTACATCAATCACCTCATATTCCTGCTGTATCTTATTTGACACTTTTTCACTATGATTTTTCTGTAAATGTGACGGACTGAAAATATTACAGTGAAAGATTGAGTAATAATTTTTTTCTCTCTTTCTTCAGTTCAAGTATGTGAAAAGGTGTTCTAATGTTATATGGATTTAAGTGTCTTCTGAAAGAGGCCTGTAGGTGGCGCACTACACTACAGTGATGAGGAATTGACGTTCTGGTCAAAGGGCAAAGTCATTAAAGAAAGGGCCAGAACGCTGCAGACACTAATCTGTGTTATCTCTTCATTTCTTACAGGTATGTAAAATGTTTTTTTATGGACCAATATCCATCAATAGTGATACTTGAGAAATTCCTAAATGTTTTCAGATTATATTCGTTCAGTTTAACAGTGATTGTCGAGTGTTCAAATGATTATTTTATTTGTGATTCAGTCGATGCAATTTCCAGTAAACAGTTCAAAATCCACGATACTTGTAAAAATGTGATGTGCAAGTAAGAGATTTTAAACAATCAACTATATTTCCTGTGTAATTTTGATAGATTTTTCAGGTTGAGCTGTATTATATTGTGTTTACTCACACCATTTTGTTTATGTGGAAAAGTGAAATGTAAAATGGTGATTTTCTCTAAAAATATAGGCTACACTTGTAAGGGTTAAAACAGCATATCTACATCAATTGAGACTGTTAATCATTATTAATTGGTAATTCCATCTAAGTTATTCTGTTGTTGCATTGGAGTTATTCTGATTTCTCTTTGTTTAGAACTTCACTATATCTAAAATAGATAAAGTGAAACGTTAAAGACCAATTGAAGTGTTGAGTGAACAGATAGGGTGATGGTAAGAGACAAGACGCATGTAGTTGTATCCAGATGTTTATTGAAGTTGCTTAAAAGTGTAATATAGAAAAGAAATTGTCATATGTATTAACGTTACATTAGCTGACTTAATGGACATAAATTGAAATGCTGTGAATTGAATTTTACAGAGAGCATGACCTGTAAAAGAATGTGGTATACATGACCTGTTTTGAATGCGTTATACTTACCTGTTACCTGAAAAGGTTAAAAAGGGCAAAGTCATTAAAGAAAGTGCCAGAACGCTGCAGACACTGATCTGTGTTATCTCATCATTTCCTACAGTTACTATCTATCATCCTTTCCTGTTTAAGACCTGTAACATAAACAATGCATTTAATATTAAGTATTAAGGCAGGACATTTTGGAAAAATGTCTTAAATAGACATGCTGTAGATGACATACAGATTATTAGGGCCCAAGCCCTGAAAGGGCGAAGGCCCTATTGTTTTCGGTAGGATTATTATTATTATTATTATTATTATTAGGGCCCAAGCCCTGAAAGGGCGAAGGCCCTATTGTTTTCGTTAGGATTATTTTTATTATTATTATTTTTTTTCTACTTCTCGGGCACTTTTGGGGGCCTTAACATGCTCGAAAACTCTTGAAACTTTGCACACAGGTCAGAACCCGCGGCCGTCAGGGCCGGGCTGAAGCTGGTACCAGGGCGTGGCAGGGGGGCTCAACAGCGCCACCTTGAATGGGGTCCGAAATCTTGGTCCATATATCAAACACGCTTGGATGAATTAATATGAAACTCGGTACACATATAGATCTCATCGGGCCGAACAACTTCCGCGCTCTATATTATTAGCTCCGCCCAACAGGAAGTCAGCTATTATGCGTTGTTTGAAAAACGCATCCTCTGGAATTTAATGTACTCCTCCTACAGAATTCATCCGATCCCCACCAAACTCGGTCAGCGTGAAGTCAAGACATTGAGGATGCTAAATTGCGGACGGATTTTTGATATCTCGAACGGTTTGGCCGTGGCGATGAAACAAATTTATGGCGAGAAAAGAGAAACAGGAAGTGTGTTATAACTTCTGCATACATTAACTGATCTTGATAAAACTTCAGCAGTGTGTTCGTTTTCAGAGGCCGATCACATTGATGTGACTATTGTGAGTCAAAGTTATAGCGCCACCAACTGGCAGCAGGAAGAGTGTCACTTTCAAAATTCTTTGAAGTCACCCTCTTATGTTTACCCGATTTGCTTCAAACTTTATGTGTATAATGTAGACACACGGCAGATGTAGACCTGTGAAAGGATTATTGATATCTTAGATACTGTTGCCGTGGCAACGCATCAAACTTTAATATTCTTTTCGGATGCGTTTGAGACTCTTAGCATGCTTGAAATTGGATGAAACTCGACAGATACATCCCATTTATTAGCCAGTAGACATGTGAAAAGTTTCAGAAACGGGCGTGGCAGGGGGGCTCAACAGCACCCCCTTGAACGGGGTCTGAAAACTTGGTCCATATATCAAACCTGCTTGCATGAATTAATATGAAACTTGGTACACATATAGATCTCATCGGGCCGAACAACTTTCCCTCTGTCAAGTTTCACGCCAGCCCAACAGGAAGTCAGCTATTATGGGTTGTTTGGAAAACGCTTGCTGTGGAATGTGAAATACACCTCCTAGAAAATTCATCCCATCCCCACCAAACTCGGTGTGCATGAAGTCAAGACATTGAGGATGCTAAATTGCGGACAGATTTTTGATATCTCGAACGGTTTGGCCGTGGCGAGGAAACGAATTTATGGCGAGAAAAGAGAAACACAAAGTGTTATAACTTCTGCATACATTAACTGATCTTGATGAAACTTCAGCAGTGTGTTCATGATAAGAGGCCGGTCAGATGGATGCAACTATTGTGAGTCAAAGTTATAGCGCCACCAACTGGCAACAGGAACTGTGTCACTTTCAAAATGCTTTTGACAAAATGGGGGGGTTACTTTTACCCACAGTTACAAAAATAAGTACATATATTGGTCTCATCGAGCCGGACAAGTTTCTAATTTACAGTCATTAGCTCTGACCAACAGGAAGTCAGATATTTTGGTTTGAATGTGGATTTATTTGCAAAATCGGCCTCTGAATTTTATATATATATATATATATATATATTTTAAAGTGACAAGACAGAGAATATTACTTGTCCGAATATATATATATATATATATATATATATATATATATATATATATATATATATTAGGGCTGTCAGTTAAACGCGTTATTAACGGCGTTAACGCAAACCCATTTTAACGGCGTCAATTTTTTTATCGCGCGATTAACGCCTAGCAAACTTTGTAGTTTTTTTTCTTTTTTGACATGCTTTTGCAACAACTAGTAACGTTAGTACAACACCACCGGATCTAGCTAGACCGGAAACAAAACAACAGGCACGCTGCACACACTTGTTTGGGCTTGCGAGCCGGCCAAAGAGTGGACGAGAAGCCGCGTCTATGGACAACTTGTATCGCACATCGGACGCGTACTTTCTCAGTTTATGGCCAGCAATAAAAGGTGTGTGTACACTCATAGAGAATAATGTGTTCGAATTTTAAATACGAGGCGCTGCGCTTCGCTTCTCGTCCAGTGTGCGACCCCCTTTAACATTATGTTTTGAGTGGATGAATGATGATGAGCGCGAGACGCCGAAATGGATGCCAATAAGATTCTGAATGAAAAGTTTAATTTTAAAAAAGTGGCCAAAATGTTTCAGTTGACAAGACCAAAGTGATCTGTGTGTTTTGTCATTGTGAACTGAGCTATCATTGCAGCACGTCCAGTCTGAAATGGCCTACTACTTGATGGCCAAGCACACTGATTCGCTGATGCGAATTCTCCACCCCCTCGTCAATATTAGGACCTCGTCAGTATTTCTTTCACCCTTTTATTGATGGACAGTGTTACATTGTTACATATGATGATTTGCTGCTCAAAAAACATTCATTATTATTTTCAGTGTTAAAACAGTTGTGTACAATATTTTTTTTAATTCTTTGATGAATAGAAAGTTCAAAAGATTTCTTTCACCCTTTTATTGATGGACAGTGTTACATTGTGTGAGAGATTATTTGCTCCAAGTGAGAATGTTAGTGTGAAATTGAACACTACAGTATGCCAATGTTGATTTCAAAAAGAAACATTTGCTCAAAGCAAGCCGATCCACTTTTCCATGTTGATAAGAGCATTAAAATGAGAAAAAATAATGGGACAAAAAGAAATCAAGAGACATTTAGAATAGATAAAAATGTGCGATTAATCGCGAGTTAACTATGACATTAATGCGATTAATCGCGATTAAATATTTTAATCGTTTGACAGCACTAATATATATATATATAAATATAGCTGCGAGCAGCGATGGAGGGCCCAAGCCGGTGACACCGCCACCCCGGTGCCTTTAGTGTAACTAATGGCACCTGGGTGGCGGTGCCACCGGCTTGGGCCCGCAATCGCTGCTCGCAGCTATATTTATTATTATTTTGTCAACCTTTCGGGCACTTTTGGGGCCCTTAACATGCTCGAAAACTCTTGAAATTTTGCACACACGTCAGAACCCGCGGCCATCAGGGCCGGACTGAAGCTGGTACCCGGGCGTGGCAGGGGGGCTCGACAGCGCCCCCTGGAACGGGATCCAAACACGTGTCCATAAATCAAACACGCTTGCATGTAATAATATGAAACTCGGTACACATATAGATCTCATTGGGCCGAACAACTTTCGTGCTCTAAGTTTTACGCCAGCCAAACAGGAAGTTGGCTATTTAGCGTTGTTTGGAAACGCATGCTGTGGAATTTAATGTACTCCTCCTAGGGAATTCATCGATTCGCCTCCAAACTCGGTGTGCATGAAGTCAAGACATTGAGGATGCTAAATTGCGGACGGATTTTTGATATCTCGAACGGTTTGGCCGTGGCGAGGAAACAAATTTATGGCGAAAAAATGAAACAGGAAGTGTGTTATAACTTCTGCATACATTAACTGATCTTGATGAAACTTCAGCAGTGTGTTCGTTGTAAGAGGCCGATCACATGGATGTGACTATTGTGAGTCAAAGTTATAGCGCCACCAACAGGCAGCAGGAAGTACATCACTTTCAAAATGCTTTGAAATCAGTGTCTTATTTTTACCCGATTTGCTTCAAACTTTATGCGTACAATGTAGACACACGGCAGATGTAAACCTGTGAAAGGATTATTGATATCTTAGATACTGTTGCCGTGGCAACGCATCAAACTTTAATATTATTTTTTGATGCTTTTGAGACTCTTAACATACTTGAAATTGCATGAAACTCAACAGACACATCACATTTATTAGCCCGTAGACATGTGCAAAGTTTCAGAAACGGGCGTGGTGGAATGGCTCAGTAGCGCCACCTTTAGTCAAAAATGGGGGCTTAGTTTTTCCTAGAATCACAAAACTTGGTATGTGTATTGTTCTCATCAAGACGGACAACTTTCTAATTTACATGAACCATCTCCGACCAACAGGAAGAGAGATATTTTGGTTTGAATGTGGATTTTCTGAAGAATTTTCTCTCCCTCTCTCTGTGTCTGTGTGTGTGTGAGGGGAGGGGGGGATTTGACTATTGCTTTTATATTGTTAATCAAGGTTTCAGGGGCTTTTGGGGTCCTTAACGTGCTCAAAAACTCTTGAAACTTTGCACACAGGTCAGAACCCACGGCCATCAGGGCCGGGCTGAAGCTGGTACCCGGGCGTGGCTGGGGGGCTCAACAGCGCCCCCTTGAACGGGGTTCTAAAACTTGATCCATATATCAAACACGCTCGCATGAATTAATATGAAACTCGGTACACATATAGATCTCATCGGGCCGAACAACTTTACCCCGGTCAAGTTTTACGCCAGCCCAACAGGAAGTCGGCTATTATGGGTTGTTTGGAAAACGCTTGCTGTGGAATGTGAAATACTCCTCCTAGAAAATTCACCGTGTCCCCT
Source organism: Abramis brama (assembly GCF_963993115.1). Classification (NCBI taxonomy): domain Eukaryota; kingdom Metazoa; phylum Chordata; class Actinopteri; order Cypriniformes; family Leuciscidae; genus Abramis; species Abramis brama. The sequence continues at coordinate 39,033,424 of NC_139971.1, forward strand.
TCAAACTCGGTGTGCATGTAGTCAAGACTTTGAGGATGCTAAATTGCGGACGGATTTTTGATATCTCGAACGGTTTGGCTGTGGCGAGGAATCGAATTTATGGCGAGAAAAGAGAAACACGGAAGTGGAATAACTTCTGCATACATTAACTGATCTTGATGAAACTTCAGCAGTGTGTTCGTGGTAAGAGGCCGATCAGATGGATGTAGCTATTGTGAGTCAAAGTTATAGCGCCACCAACTGGCAGCAGGAAGTGTGTCACTTTCAACATGCTTTTGACAAAAGTGGGGGGGTTAGTTTTAACCAGGGTTCGAAATGACTTAGGACTCTTGGGGGGTCCCCTAAAATTTAATTATTAAATTATTAAAAATTTTGAAGAATCCCTTGCTACACTATATACTGTAGGCAAAATTATATGGACCAATGTTGAAGGTGGGATAATGGTCTTGGGATGTTTTTCATGGTTTGGGCTAGGCCCAAGTCAAGTCAAGTCAAGTCAAGTCAAGTGTATTTATATAGCGCTTTTCACAATACAGATTGCATCAAAGCAGCTTCACAGCATTAAACCAAAATAACACAACAAGGTTGTTTCTAGTGTAAATTTATTGATTGATAAAATTAATTAATTTAATTGCCCAGTATTGTAGTGGTGTCTGGAGAAGTGGCTATAATCTAACAGGTAAACCTCTAACTCTGGAGCAACAAAGTTACAAGTTATTTTTCTCTCCATGATGCAGGATTCTAAATTAAGAAAAATAATATTAGCTTCCTAGATAGCTTACCAAGCTCTCATGTATACTCATTCATGCTCAAATCACATTCACTTTAATCAACTCACAGACCTGGTTATCTTTCGTAATCACTGACTGGAAAAGTAGGTTGTTATGCTAGCTTTGAATAACTAGTCTAGCTGCTAGGTCTGCTATGGAAGCTTGTTTCCGCCACAGAATAAAACATTTTAAAAGAAAATTGCGACTTTTTATCTCACAATTGCGAGTTTGCAATTCTGAGAAATAAAGTCAGAATTGCGTGAAATAAAGTCGCAATTGCGTGTTATAAAGTCAGAATTGCGAGATATAAAGTCAGAATTGCGTGTTATAAAGTCAGAATTCTGACTTTTTTTCTCGCAATTGCGACTTTAGGCTATATCACGCAATTCTGACTTTATAACACATAATTGCGAGTTTATATCTCGCAATTCTGACATCTTTTCTCAGAATTGTGAGATATAAACTAACAACTGTGATATATATAAAGTCCAATTCTAAGGAAAAAAAGACAGACTTTTTTTTATTATTATTTTTTTACCTCAGAATAGTTTATATCTCACAATTCTGACTTTATAACACGCAATTGCGACTTTATATCATGCAATTCTGACTTTATATCTCCCAATTGCGTATTATAAAGTCAGAATTGTGAGATATAAACTGAAAAAAAGTCAGAATTTCAAGTATATTTCTCGCAATTGCGGGTTTATATCTTATAACACGCAATTGCGACTTTATATCACGCAATTTTGACTTAATAACACACAATTGCAACTTTATATCACGCAATTGTGACTTTATAACCTGCAATTGTGACTTTATATCCGTAATTCTGAGATAAAAAGTCAGAATTGTAAGATGTAAACTCGCAATTGTGAGAAAAAAAGTCAGAATTGTGAGATTAAAAAGTCGCAATTACCTTTTTTATTTTTCACTCTGTGGCGGAAGCTTCCATAGTCTGCTGTTAGCTGGCAGATCATTTGGCTTCATACACATAACGTTACAGCTAGCAAGAAACGTTGACAAACGTACTCTTCTAATCATTACACTGGGTATCTAGTTAATGCAACTTTTGATATAGGAACTCGAACTCCTAATATTTTACTATAAGCAATTATGGAGATATAAATATAATCGAAGCACTTACAGGATTTTCATTCAGGATTTCACTCTTTGTTTCGTTTTGCCGCGTTCAGCTACAGTGCGTGTCTGCGGGAGCACCACAACAACAATCTGTGACGCTGTATAGGATCTCACTCGGCTAATAGCTGCCCTGATTGCTGCCTCGCGCTAGGAAATAAATTAATTACTGTTATAAATATAAAACGTCACTAAAGACCTAGAATTTTCACAATCATTTTTAATGTTAAAATATATTTGTCGGGGACCCCCCAAAATCCAAAAATAAATTCTTATGGGGGGTCCCTAATGACTTATGGAGGGTCCGGGACCCCCCCAGACCCCCCTCATTTCGAACCCTGGTTTTAACTACAGTAAAGAAAAAACAGTTTGTATATTGTTCTCATCAAGCCGGACAACTTTCTAATTTACATTCAATAGCTCTGGCCATCAGGAAGTCAGATATTTTGGTCTGAATGTGAATTTTTTTGCAAAATCAGCCTCTGAATTTTTAGCCACTCCTCTTAAACTATTTATTTTATTCGTACCAAACTTTTTCAACATGATGAAACTACATTAAATATGCTAAATTGTGAATGGATAATAAATATCTCAAATGGTTTTGCTATGGCGAGGGATTAAAGTAATGTCCAAAAAGGAAACACTAAAAATCTTCTAAAAATGTAATTATATACCATTTATTTCTATATAAAAGAATACAAATATCACAACTAAACCCATTTTATTCTGTTTTTGCAATTCAAGAAGAATGAAAAAGTTAAAACAGGCTATTTAGTGCTATTTGGTTCAACAAAAAAGCAAACATAGGGCTATACTGCCCTCTTGTGTCCAAAAGGACATCAAAATAGTATATAAAACTTTTTACCAGGTAGGCCAATATTGTATTTAAATATACATTTATTAGGTATGTGTCTGAGGATATTTTCCCACCGGTTAATCGACGTGTGACACGAGTGGGTGCTTTTAAATCGCTAATATAATAGTGAAAGAAAAATAATGATAATGTTGCACACACAAATCACACACATGTGGGAAAGAATGATGCTTTTAAACAACACTAAACCGCCATTAGGTGTCGCCAGGCATCCATCTTAATAAGCGAGTCATTGATTCATTCGTTCAAACGATTCGTTCGAATGAGTCGATCATGATTAAGACAGATGTTTATGGATTGATCATTCAATCTTTGAGTCAACCGATTCGTTAAAAATGCTGAATCGTTCAGTTATGAGAAAACACGTGATGGTTCTGCCGTGATCTTTGTTTAACTATTTTCGCTGCTGAAACAGAACAAAAACAGTCAACATTGAATCTAAAATGTAAGTGACTTAATTGTAACTGTTTATTAACCTGTTGTATGAAATCTAGGGGTGGGAGAAAAAATGTATTCTTAGATGCATCGCGATGCGGACGTGGACGATTCTGAATCGATTCACAAATGTCAAAAAATCGATTCTCTAAAAAAATATTTTTCTAATAACGTAATATTGACGGAAGGCAAAAGGCGGAACTCTAAGCGGACGTGCGTGCAGTCTGTGGCGCGCACATAACAGAGAAGTTTCTTCTGCTCACCAAGGCTGCATTTATTTGATTAAAAATACAAACAAAAACAGTAATATTGTAAAATATTATTCCAATTTAAAACGGCTGCTTTCTATTTTAATATATTTTAAACTGTTATTTATTCCTGTGATCAAAGCTGAGTTTTCAGCATCATTACTCCAGTCGTCACTGTCACATGATCCTTCAGAAATTATTCTAATATGATGATTGATACTCAAGAAACATTCATTATTATTTTAAATGTCGAAAACAGTTGTGTACAGTCTTTGATGAATAGAAAGTTCAAAAGAACAGCATTTATCTGAAATCTAAAGCTTTTGTAACGTTAAACACTACCGCTCAAAAGTTTTGGGTTAGTAATAATTACAATTTTATTTTTGGGGGAAATAAATAAAATAAATCAGTACTTTTATTTATGAAGGATGAGTTAAACTGATCAACAGTTACAGTAAAGACATTTATAATGTTAAAAATATATATATTTGAAATATATGCTGTTCTTTTGAACTTAACATTCATCAAAGCATTTTGAAAAAAAAAATCTGTACACAACTGTTTTCAACATTGAAAATAATAATGAATATTTATTGAGCATCAATCATCATATTAGTATGATTTCTGAAGGATCATGTGACACTGAAGACTGGAGTAATGATGCTGAAAACTCAACTTTGATCACAGAAATTAATTACTATGTAAAATATTTAAAAATTGAAAACAGCTGTTTTAAATTGGAATAATATTTCACAATATTACTGTTTTTGTTTGTATTTTTAATCAATAAATGCAGCCTTGGTGAGCAGAAGAGACTTCTCCTAAAAACATTAAAAATCTTACTGACCCCAAACTTTTGAACAATAATATATATATATATATATATATATATATATATATATATATATATATACATATATATGTATGTGTGTGTATGTATGTATGTATGTGTGTATATATATATATATATATATATATATATATATATATATATATATATATATATATATATAAATATAGCTGCGAGCAGCGATGGAGGGCCCAAGCCGGCGGTACCGTCACCCCGGTGCCTTTAGGTAACTAAAGGCACCGGGGTTGCGGTGCCACCGGCTTGGGCCCGTAATCGCTGCTCGCAGCTATATTTATTATTATTTTTAGAAGTATTGATGGGGCCTTAGAATCCCATGTATCAAATATTTCTAAGGTTATCTTTGAGGCCATCAACATGCGATTGTGTTTCTTTTAGCAGATTTAAAATGTACAGTCTTTCCTGGGAAAATGGACCAAAATGGCATTGTTCTCGTTAAACCATTTAATTACGTGCTTAAGATGGATGCATTGGTTAAAACTACATTGAAACATCAACTACTATGCTGTAATTTAACTGGGTACATGTGACAGTGGGGAAAAAGGCGTCCAGCTGGGGCGGCATACAAACTCAAACAGCAATTTACAAAGAATAGTGCCATGTACAACAAAAAGAGCCGCTTAAATACCAACAGATACTCTTCACACTCCAAAGAAAAGCTGAGAAAACTAGCAGTTGCAGTCAATCAGGAGCCTACACGCTTTGTCAAAACATTTAGCGAGATTTTGGAGCATGTCTCATTTGAATACAACAAAACAGCCAAGCGTTAAAAGCAAAAACAGGTTCATTACCAGAACCTAAGCTTTGGCTTTATAAATTGAGTGATATACTGCAGGCTAGTGTTGGGCGATATGCTCCATTTTCATATCGTCCTATCGTCAGCCTGTGAGATCGGCGATACACGATATTATCGTGAGGGGGGCGGGGCTTACTTATTTGATTATTAACTTGCTTATTTACTCGTTAATTTGCTTGTTTTATTAGTTCGTTTTATATATGAGAATTGTTTTCTATTTTGCTAGCAAAGGTGTAGTGTTTATTAATAGGCTAAATCAGGTTATTTCCCGGTATAGTGAGGTAAAAAAAGATCCTATAATCATTCTCATTTCTTAGGTCAAGAAAGAGTCGGAGTTTGTGATACATGTCCTCCTACCAGTGCTCTCTCTGTCTGTATGCACTTCACATATCGCACTTCAATAAGCCCAAAGAACGCGGGTTAATGTGTTTTAAATGCCGGGAGAAATCAAAGGCAAAAATCTAAAAGTAGATCGGTTTATACTTAAACTTGTGACTTGACTCCGATAAAGGAAAACGGGTTAATGTGTTTACATGACATGCATTGTCAGTTTATTCAGCATAATCAAGTTAATAACGTGCATGTAAACGCGCTCATTCCCTGAAAGTGAAATCAGAAACGGACTGAGCTTTCACTGCATTAACGGCGCGTTCTCTCAGAGACGACGATGGATATAACGGTATAGCAACTATCTTAATTTACTGGCTTAATATTTCTCTTGTGGACTTACATTAGACAGTAAAACAATTAGAAGAATATTACTTGTTAAACAAGTGTTTGAAGTTGCTTTTGATTTTCACAGATGGCAGAGTTGTGCTGCGTTCGTGAACTAAAGACTGTTATTAGGCCTATATAATTTTAGTGATATTATTATTATCATTAATATTTTGTAATTGTATTGTTTTTAGTGTTATTAGTGTCATTAAATGTTTTGTTAATGTGCTATGGAAACAAAATACTGACGAACAACGATGCCGTCTTCATCTTGGCTCTGTATAAGAATGATGTGTCTGTTAAAACAAGCACTCTTGACAATTTGTGAATGGATCTCATACGCGCGTCGGTGATGTCGCAAGTGTGGGTATGTGGTGATGTCGTTATCAATTTAGGCAAGGCATATTAATTGTAGTTCCTAATTTAATAACAATACTAGCTTCATAATAATAATAATGATTTAATACATTTATGGGAAAACAAGCTAATTATCGTATTGATATCGTCAAAGGCATCTGCCAGCAGCGATATCTCTGACTATCGTCGATACACGATACTATCGTCTATCGGCACAACCCTACTGCAGGCAGTTGCTCCGCTGCACAACTTGAACATCTCAGCTGTCTCTCGATTAGGAGAGGAAGATTTGCTGTCACCAAGGGAGATATGAGTAGGAATCTATAAACTAGAAGGATAAACAAGGTAAAGGCTTGAGCCCATCTTCTAGGGAGTGATGAACTTGATTGCTTTTTCCTCCTGAGTGGCCAAGGGCACAGAGTCTATCCTCACAGTCAGTGTGTAATCCTCCATCTATTAATACTTACACACATCTCTTCAGTGCCTCTGTTCTGATGGCTGTTTTGAGCCAAAACTTCTGGATGGAACGCTTGTCTGAGCGAATCAAGTTGCAAATGAGATTGTTCAAAGTAGACAGTCAGTCAGAGTGGGTACTACGAGCTAAGCTGCGTTCATGCAGAAGTACACTCAAGTGTGTTGCTGTCAGGACTGATGACTGAGAATAGCAAGATGATGGAGGGGAATAAGATAAACCATAACGAGAGGAATGAAGCATTAGTGTTATGGCAGCAGCGGGACATCTCATGGTACAACTGGGACAGCGGAGGTGACAGAAACCATTCGCCCTGCTGTTACTTTAAGGCAAAATTTGGTGTTGACTTCATTGAAAAACTGTGCTTTTAAGACACATACATGGTACTGTGACTAGGGGCGTCATCCATTTTTTTGTTTTTGAGCAGGCACTAGTGACACTAACTGTAATAACACTGTCAGAATTAGGGGTACAGTAGGAGTCCATTTCTGTCCCCCAAGGTACAATCTACACGAACGTACCCCATAGGGCTTGTTATTGGACCTCAAGGTACATATATGTACCTTTTTGAGGGTCAAAAAGCATTAAAAGGTATATATATGTACCGTTTCTTTTAAAGGTTAAGGTACAATATTGTACCCTTGAGGGTACAGCCCCAGTGACAAGCCATTGTACCCCTAAAGGTACAATTATGTACTTTATTTTCTGAGAGTGAATAATAAGAAGAAATTATATAATTAATAAGCATAAAATGTCTCTTTTAGATGCCAATATGCTTCAGTGTCTATCCAAACTGTGTGCTAATGTGTGCTAGAACCTGACTTTCCACACAATTGCCTACGAATACTACCTACAATTACACTGCCTTTTTTAAGCTTGCAGACGATGTTTCAAATGATTACATCAGCGATTTTAGTGATTAAACCATGTTATTTAGTTATAATCTCAGAAATATATATATATTGTAACAAATGGCAAGAAGATTTCACCTATTTTTTTAGCCATTTAGAGTTACACAGACCAAAACTGTCCAGCCTACTAAGTTGCTGTCATTAGCAGTGAAGCCGCATGGGATAAAGTGATTTCATGGAGAGTGAAGCACAGTCTCGGAGAGATCTCAGTGCTCCCCTGCGGGAGAAGCACAGATACTTCTTGCAGTTATTTTGCTGCCCTGCTGACTCACTTGTGTTGATCAATAGCTAATTCGCTTACATAATTAAGAGGCACAGCAATCAGAACCTTCTAGAGAATGTGATAATTAATCAATGTGGTTCAGCGTTTCCCGTATGGAGCTCTGTCGTTTTCTCTCGTCCATCCTGCATACAGAGCAGTGCCGAGCAGCACACCAGCATCAGAAATTCAGACTCCCTTTGTTCTCTCATCACTGGGACTGTCATCGCCACACTTGAATGAAATGCACATGAATATAGTAGTAATCTGAATAATCAGTTTGATCATCCATTCATTTTGTAAAACAAAATATAATTTTTGCAGATGGATGGATAGATGGTGGTAAGAAGTAGTGTTGCTTTCGTCAACGAACCGTTATCACCTGACGAAAACGAGACGGGACGAGACGTAAATGCTGGTCATGTGACAATGACTAAAATACATGTATAATGCAATATCGTTGACGAATAAAAACGAGACTAAATGTGGTTTACAAAATAAAAACTATGCTAAAATGTCTCTTCATTTTCGTTGACCAAAACGAGACGAGACGAAATGTTTTAACGTCACAACGAATGAGAGAGTTGTGCATGAACCCATAGCTTTGTCGGGTTTAAATTCTGGTTTGCGATCTGGTCACCCGATTATCAGCGAATTTAACAATATTACTCCATTAGTTATTCTATTAAAATGTCTCATATATCTGACACATTCATAATCATTACTTTTGCTGGTTCTTTGTGACAGCTGTTATTGTGCGTTATTGGCAGCGTCACGGTTACATGAACGCGTCACCGCATCAGCACCAGAACATGGAGATTCGCACAACCTACTCGATATTCTATAATTAAATAAACTAATCGAATATCCAAAAATCGTGACTCATCCCTGCATGGAATCTCTTGTTTCTTTTCCCAAATCTTCACTCACATCTCACCCATTTCTAAAGGGATTATAAACGTTTCTTCATTGGTTCGCTTTTATAGGCCTATTATATTCGTATTCTTTACTGTGGTAAAGTAGAAAACACTGTAGGACAGATAGCCTACATTTGTACTTGCATGTCAAATTCTTTTTAACACAGTTTGTGCTTGTTATATTAGACGGGCGCGTCAAGTTTAGTTGTAAAGCGCGTTTCACACGCGCGGGTGATTTTTAGTTTCACTTTCTCTGGCAGCACAATCTCAAACATAGCCTAAATATTTCGCCCTTGTGGAGGATAAAATTCGCTCTTCAGACCAATTTACATCAAGTAGAAAACATGAAGATATCATAAAGAGATCGATGGTCTCTTTACTGCTCGTGACCCACATCCCTCTCAAAGCGCAGAGTGGTAGGCTATATCACGCGTCTTTGTGTGGAAATATTACGTTGTTTTTTTTTAAATAACCCCCCAACCACCGCCGGTAGTTGGTCCATTACCGCGGTGGTAAAAAAAACACTGCCACCGTCACAGCCCTAAATATACTAGATATAATAAGATAACCTTGTTTGAAATTCTATATTGACTGGGTTAAATAGAATTGCATTACTAAAAAGAGACTAAAATACAATTTTCATTGACTAAAACTAGACTAAAATGTCATCAGTTTTCGTCAACTAAAACTAGACTAAAATGTCATCAGTTTTCGTTGACTAAAACTAGACTAAAATGTCATCAGTTTTCGTCGACTTAAACTTGACTAGACTAAAAAGAGTATGAACGTGACTAAAACTAATAAAAACTAAAACGACAGCTTGACACAAAGACTAGACTAAAACTAAAATTAAAACAGGCCGCCAAAAACAACACTAGTAAGAAGGAGGGTAGATAGATGGATGGATGGGCTAGGACTGAAGGGTGGATGGATGGATGGATGGATGGATGGACGGATGGATGGATGGATGGATGGATGGATGGATGGATGGATGGATGGATGGATGGATGGATGGACAGACTGATGGATGGATGGATGGATGGATGGTTGGACTGATAGACGGATGGATGGACGGATGGATAGACGGACTGATGGATGGATGGATGGATGGATGGATGGATGGATGGATGGATGGATGGACTGATGGACGGATGGATGGATGGATGAATGGATGGGTGGACTGATGAATGGATGGATGGATAGATAGACAGACTGATGGATGGATGGACAGACTGATGGATGGATGGACGAACAGACAGACAGATAGACAGTTGAACAAGAATCTGGAAATGTTTTATTATGTGCAAAAGGTAAAAAGTGTTTTAAGGCCATAACATGGTATTGTGCAAGGATAGATAGATAGATAGATAGATAGATAGATAGATAGATAGATAGATAGATAGATAGATAGATATAGACTTAAATTCAAGATTATTTTCTAACCTACAAAATTGCCTATGGCCTGGCCCCTCGCTTCCTTCAAACCTTCATCAAAGAGTACACCCCGATCGCTGAAATCTGCTGCTTCAGATGGTCTCACATCCCAACTCCCCCAGCTCTCCATGTCTGCTGGAACAAACTGCCAGAAGACATTATCAGAAGAGCTAACTCAACACTTATGCTCAAAAACAAAGCCTTGGGACAGACTTCTCATTGTACGCACACTCATCTCATCTGAGAAGACTCATCACCCATTTTCTGCTTGGCATCCTTCCCCCACTATCCAGCACAACAATCCAATTAGCACTGAGCTGACAGAGGCACCCGATGGCTCGACGACTCTTACTTTAAGTAAACAGTGACATTACCTAGCACTTTGACAGTATTGACAGTATTCACATGAGTTGTAGCACTCTTGTATCATGTTCTTGATGTTAATCCTAGCTAAATATATAAGCTAAATATATAAGTTCCTTTGCTTAGAAAGCACCTTCTGAGAGAATAAATGTAGATCTAAGAATGTAAAAGAGGCAGTGGTGAGAAACCAAGACTAGATACAGAACTACAGCGGGCCCTTCTGTGCACGGCATCCTCATATAGCCTGTCTGTCAGCTAGAAATCCCAAAGAGATTTTTGGCTGCCCACTCTAAAGTGCAGTATGTTACAGTCTGAGTTACAAACCTTGTTCTCCTTCAAAAATGAATGCCCCATCCCCTAGCATCAAAACATTCAATTCTGGTTTCTGGTTTCAAAACATTCAGTTCTGGTTCGACTTTGGCAGTTTTTGGAAGTTTTGTTAGTGCAAATTAGTTAACAAGCTAAAGCTATTGATCAAATCTGTGCCAAGTAAATTAGAGGGGATTAAAATGGAATTACTTGAAAAGTCATTGAAAAAGTGAAGGAGGAGGAGCACAGCGAGGGGCCGGGGCCAATGCGTATGATTAAAGAGGATCCACAGAATATTTTTGCTTCAGCTAGCATTACAAGAAGGGTATAGTATAAATTCTGCAGTATAAACCCCGTCCCTATAGTTACGCCTACTACTACAAGTTATGCGGATGAAACAAGCGTGGATGTCATTGACTGAAGTACATTTATTTTATGTTTGTATTTATGTATGAAATGTTTAACTATTGCAGTATTGTAGTACTGCAGGATGCAGTCAGACACACTTTACAATCAGCCTTCAAGTTTTGAATAATAAAAAGATTGTAAATGATAACATTTAATTAACAGGAAACCATTTCAGACATATCTACAGTAAACCTAGCTTAACCAGACAATGATTTGTCAGGAAAATTGTACTTGTGTCCCCGTAAAAAAAAAGAGCCAGTAACACTTTATTTTAAGGTCCCTTTTAAACATTCTGTCGACTATAAGTAACATTGCACCTACATGTCAACTAACTCTCATTAGAGTATTAGTAGACTGTCTGCTTAATATCTGTTGTGATGGTCATCTAACAAACATTCAATGACTATAAGTAACTTTGCAAGTATTGTCAACTTATTCTAACCCTAACCCAGTCTACTAATACACTACTAATACTCTCATTAGAGTTAGTTGGCACGTGGTGCAACATTACTTATAGTCAACAGAATGTGTTAAAGGGACCATCAAAAATAAAGTGAAACCAAAGAGTCTAGCGACACCCCTGCTCAGAAATCAAGAAGCCATAGGAGCTGATGTGGAAATGCGTGGCTGATGAGTGGAAGCCAGAGTGGGAAAGAGGCAGCAGATGGTCCAATCTTTCTCATTTCAGGTGGTGGAATTTATTTCCCAGGTAATTGGGGGTAAAATGAGGCAATGATAGCTGGCAGGTTCACATTTGTCATTTAGGAATACACACAACTAATTTTTGTACTGATTGGTCAGCATATTAATTATTAGTTGAGCCATATAGCCATATAGTCTCATTATACTATAGAAAAATGCGCATATATGTGTGTGTGTGTGTGTGTGTGTGTGTGTGTATCAGTCAGTCAGTCTGTGTATATATATATATATTTATATATATATATATATATATATATATATATACACAGACTGAGTGATTGATTGATTGATTGATTGATTGATTGATTTTATACACACATAAAAACATAACATATGAATTTATATTTACAGAAAATGTGCATACATACTGGTAATGTATATGGTTTGTAGATAGACTTATGTATTATGTCAAATATTATATTTGCTTGTTTTTATTTACTATATACTTCTATTTTAGGGTGTAATCATCATCTATTGTCTTTGGAGAAATAACACGGTGGGAACAGCAATAAAGCTACTGTGGCTGAGTTATTCCAACAGTGATATATAACATGTCATGCATTCTGGTGTGGCCGACAGACAGTAGACAGTAAGTGTGATGACGTGACAAAGTCTAATTATCGTCTAGGCTTCTGCAGAATGATAAATGAGAGCTTGCATATGGTGTGATCAGTTAAATGCTGGTGAACATGATATGGTTCAATTTTATGCAGATTGCACGTCCACATACAGATTTCTTTGGTCTTTCAGCAAGGTTGCTATAGTCTTTATATAGTTATAATATATTTTGATGTTTAATAAAATCACATCATAGCATTACAATAAGGAGTGCAGGTATAATGGGAGGAATTATAATTAAATTTTAGTAGAAATAATCAGTGCCTGGAGGACATACTGCTTTTGATCACAATTTCAGTTCAAAATCAAAACTTCACACTCAATATATTCATGGTATGAACCTGGCAGCTCTTCTGCACTGATGAACAGCAATAGAGAATCTAATTACTTTGAATCTGTCAGTTTCCAGTAGTTTCAAATTTGTTATAATCTCATCACTAGCTATAAGTGACTCATCGGTTAATATCAGGACGCTGGAGTCTAGAAGGATGAGCTTTCAATGATGGCCAGGTCAGATTTGAGCTTATGACAGGAATAAGTCGCATACCAAAAAAAAAAAAAAAATGAAAACGTGGTAACATTTTATAATAATTTGCTAACATTAGTTAATACATTAGGTATCATGAACCAACAATAAACAACAATGTGCAGCATTTATGTATATACTATTTTCTATTGTGATTGTTTTTTTATAAAATATAAATATATAAATTTAAAAATGTTAATAATATATTAGTATACACTACTTTCCACATGAACCAGAATAAAATATGCTGATTTGCTGCTCAAGTAACATTTATTAGATTATTATCAATGTTGAAAACAACTGTGCTGCTTAATGTTTTTTTTTTTTCTGGAAACAGTTCAATGCACCCTTGCTTAATAAAAATATAAATTTAATTAATTCATTAATTAATACAAATACATTTAAACAACCATTCCTTTGTCATGACATGGATTTTTATATATATATATATATATATATATATATATATATATATATATAGCTGCTGTCATACATCTGTCAACAAGTTTCTTTGTGAACTCTCCATTACACTGTGCCTTGTTTACAACACAACTTGTGGTCAAATTCTCCAAACAAACATAAAATCCTCCAACTCGACCCATTAAAAATAAGCCAGCAAACTCAAGTGTGTGGAGTACAATAGAAAGTGAACAGACATCTGTATACTGTTTCAGTGTAGACAGCGTCAGTGATTATAATGGGCTCTATTTGCTTTTGACGTGACGCTCACATCCAGTGTAGGCAAATGTCAGCCATTAAGCAATTGAACGCCAGTGGGCGTTGCGTAACGTGTGATATGTAAAACTATTAGTCGATATCTTGCTCTAGAGGATGGTCATATGCAAATGTATTTGCCCCTGTGACATCACAGATCCCATAATATCTAAACGAGCTGTTTTTCGAGCTTGATTAAATAAATGCTTTGTTTTAAGCATGTTAACACAGGAGGATATGTTAAGCTCTGAAACTTGCAGGATGTTTTAATGGTACAAAGACCTCTTATATGTCAAAAGATAAAGACAAATTAGATTTTTCATGTCATGACCCCTTTAATGCATAAAAATTAAGCCCTAAACCTGCATCAGGGCCAGATCCGGCCCACATCTAGTATGCGTTGAATCCACATGAACCAGATGTGGCCCGGATCTGGGCCGACACTATGTTGCTGTCTGGGAACCAGATCTCATGAGAAACCTCAGCTATTTCACAAGTTTCAGATTTCATATGAATCAGTATGATTTAATTAGTATAAAAACATAATTTTTAGAAGAAGAAAAAAAAACTAAGCATAAATGTCCATCAGTGGGGTGGTATAGATCATATGAAAATGTGCAAATAAGATTAATTTGAACAAACTCAAACAAATTCACCAAAGAATGAGAATAAATGGGGAATCCTTACATCTTTGTCATCCAAAGCATCAGATTATAGGGAGATAGAATTAACTTTTCCCTCTCTTTCTCTTTTTTCTTGTGAACTTATAGTAAGCATTGCTACCTGTACTCAGCAGATGGGTCACAGGCACTAGTTTTGATAGGAGTGACTCAATGTCAGTGGAGATTTCTACATCCCGTCCTCAGAGGACAAACCCAGACACAGCTTAAAATAGATTTTGCAGGCAGTTTATCAGTGTGAGTTTAAGCAGCGGGATGTGTGTCTGCACACTGTGCTGTGTTTTACATAATGAGCTTAGCTCAGAGGCCTGAATGCAGAGTGATCCTGGACCAAACCTCTGTCACTCAGCGCCACCAGACACCAAAGCTCATTACCGGAAAGGGATTATGAAGCGATTTTTGCATATTAGCACAATGATTTTGAATTCGAAACAAGAATTCAGTGAGCCAGAAAAAAAACATCTTTAGGGACAGTGAGTCAGCAAGCTCCCTTAATGTTCAAGTTTTGACGGATGAGTCATAGTTTTTGATTTAGTTAGCCATACATTTTATGGAATTATTGCGGAAAAGCGGTGAGACATAAAACTTGATGTCATGTCCCATGTTTGCGGCAGGCAGCAGATGGGCGTAATAAATGAAATTCTTTGTTGTTTGGGGATTTTTTCGCATCCCCCAAAAACATTGTGGATAAGTCTTTGTAGTCCTGCTAAACCGTTTCCTTGAAATCACAAGGAAAATGGGACCGTATTTGGTGAGCACTTCACTAGCCTTAAGGCTCAATATGCAGAAACTCTGCTTTCAATAAAAACCTAAAAAAATAAATTATAGGCCTATTTAAAATTCTGTATCTCACCACACTCAGTTAGAATATGAATGGAAGCTTTTATCTAAAAGAAATATCTCCTCTCAGTCAATATCTTTCCATTTATCGTTAGATTATCTCTGGAGTAAAATATAACATGTACTTGTGAAAGATTTCTGACAGCATTGAGTAGCTTTAAATCCTCTTTTATTCCTCCTTTGGCATCTGACTCTCTTGTAGAGATCGAAACCACCATATATAAGATCTGAGAAAGCAGTGGTTCTTGTGGAGATATTCATGTAAAGAAAATAGTATAAAACTTGGACTTATGCTGTGTATATTTTCCATGTTACACTTTATTTTATGGTGTCCTTGTTACTGTGTAATTGTGCATTTAAGGACTGAGTAAAGTTAGGGATAGGATTAGTTTTTGGTTTAGGGTTAGTTGCATGTAATTATGCATAATTTATAGTTATGGTAGCTACAAAATAAAGTGTTACCATTTTCCATGCATTGATACTTCAGCAATTGTTGTATTCCAACATGGAGCTGTTCTTCATATATGAATGTGAAGTGCATACAGGCAACACAGAATCTGTCATTATATTAAATATATTGTCACAGTCGGTTGCAGTAACGATGATGAGAATGGATCTAAATGCAGCAGTGTAAAGATTTATTTAACAAAAAACTCAGGAATCAAGACACTGACAGAACAACTGCACTAAAATGTGATGAAAATGGACAATGAACTGAACAAAACACAGGGCTTAAATACTGAGAACCAAACCAATTAACAACATGAATCGGAGATAATCAAACAATGAATAACCATATAAACTAAATTAAAACCTGGACAAAACGAAAGCAAACACAGATAAACCCTGACTGAATAAAATTATAAACGCAACATTTTTGTTTTTGCCCCCATTTTTCATGAGCTGAACTCAAAGATCTAAGACTTTTTCTATGTACACAAAAGGCCTATTTCTCTCAAATACTGTTGACAAATCTGTCTAAATCTGTGTTAGTGAGCACTTCTCCTTTGCCGAGATAATCCATCCACCTCACAGGTGTGGCATTTCAAGATGCTGATTAGACAGCATGATTATTGCACAGGTGTGCCTTAAGCTTGCTACAATAAAAGGCCACTCTAAAATGTGCAGTTTTACTGTATTGGGGGGGTCCGGGGGGGTCCGAAAACCAGTCAGTATATCTGGTGTGACCACCATTTGCCTCACGCAGTGCAACACATCTCCTTCCCATAGAGTTGATCAGGTTGTTGATTGTGGCCTGTGGAATGTCGGTCCACTCCTCTTCAATGGCTATGCGAAGTTGCTGGATATTGGCAGGACCTGGAACACGCTGTCGTATACGCCGATCAAGAGCATCCCAAACATGCTCACTGGGTGACATGTCCGGTGAGTATGCTGGCCATGCAAGAACTGGGATGTTTTCAGCTTCCAGGAATTGTGTACAGATCCTTGCAACATGGGGCCGTGCATTATCATGCTGCAACATGAGGTGATGGTCGTGGATGAATGGCACAACAGTGAGCCTCAGGATCTCGTCACGGTATCCCTGTGCATTCAAAATGCCATCAATAAAATGCACCTGTGTTCGTTGTCCATAACATACGCCTGCCCATACCATAACCCCACAGCCACCATGGGCCACTCGATCCACAACGTTGACATCAGCAATCCGCTCACCCACATGACGCCATACACGTTGTCTGCCATCTGCCCTGTATAGTGAAAACTGGGATTCATCCGTGAAGAGAACACCTCTCCAAAGTGCCAGACGCCATCGAATGTGAGCATTTGCCCACTCAAGTCGGTTACGACGACGAACTGCAGGCAGGTCGAGACCCCGATGAGGACGACGAGCATGCAGATGAGCTTCCCTGAGACAGTTTCTGACAGTTTGTGCAGAAATTCTTTGGTTATGCAAACCGATTGTTGCAGCAGTTGTCCGGGTGGCTGGTCTCAGACGATCTTGGAGGTGAAGATGCTGGATGTGGAGGTCCTGGGCTGGTGTGGTTACACGTGGTCTGCAGTTGTGAGGCCGGTTGGATGTACTGCCAAATTCTCTGAAACGCCGCTTATGGTAGAGAAATGAACATTCAATTCACGGGCAACAGCTCTGGTGGACATTCCTGCAGTCAGCATGCCAATTGCATGCTCCCTCAAAACTTGTGACATCTATGGCATTGTGCTGTGTGATAAAACTGCACATTTTAGAGTGGCCTTTTATTGTGGCCAGCCTAAGGCACACCTGTGCAATAATCATGCTGTCTAATCAGCATCTTGATATGCCACACCTGTGAGGTGGATGGATTATCTCGGCAAAGGAGAAGTGCTCACTAACACAGATTTAGACAGATTTGTGAACAATATTTGAGAGAAATAGGCCTTTTGTGTACATAGAAAAAGTCTTAGATCTTTGAGTTCAGCTCATGAAAAATGGGGGCAAAAACAAAAGTGTTGCGTTTATAATTTTGTTCAGTGTATATAAGTCCATTCCACAGAATTCTGCAGAATTTCCCTCAAAATTAGCACAAAAATTGCAGTCTGCAGTTTTCGTCCAGGCCTTGGCATTACTCAAAACCAAAAGTGACACATTCATCTTTTAAAAGCAACCAGCAAATAAAATTAAACAAGCTTTCAAATAAAAAGTGAATCTCATCTGCTCTTTTGAATTACTGTCTGCTGCTTCCTCATATGGTCAATTAATAATTTTGTCTCAAGGTAAGAATTTTTATTTTATTTCATTAATATTCATTGATCTTTTTTCAGGACAATCTAAAATGACGGATGAACCCATTTTAAACCTGCTAGAATCGTAACGAACAGCAAGACCTAAAGTAACAACAAGACAAATGGTCATGTTTAAAGTAAACTCAAAGTCTGAATTATAATCCCAATATAACTGCTTCTGCATTTTACTCATGAAAACAATCATACATCATATACTGTACGTGTTCATGAAGGAACATTTCCAGACTCACTGTCCGTTAATCACGTTGGACATTTATTGTATCCAGAACACCTCATATGTGACAATACTTTCAGAGGAACAGTTGACCTGGAGCAAGCAGAGTGCATTACTCTTCACAATCTATTTTTATTTCTCAGGAACTGAGAGTTTAAGACTGAGGCGTGAATCGGCATGAACACCTCAGGCACAGAAGCTTTTAAGACCACCTATAAAGAAGAAACGCTACTGAATGATACATCTCAGACTTGTATTTCCCCATGTTTACAAAGGAACTCTTCCTCTTTCCAAACCACAGATAATGCATAATTCATAAGCACATGAATTATGAAGTGCTGTTGATAAGAAGTCTCAGCTCTCTCTCCTGCCGTCCGTCTTCACAGGATTCCTTGCTGATATCAGCAATTACAGTCTTTCTGGCAGAAGAAGACAACATTTTTTTAATGTAGATTTTTGCATGTTTTTGTTGTCAATTGTTTATTTGCATTATTACCTTTATCTGTACATCATCGTATGTACTTGAAAAATGCAGAGGAAAACTTTTCCATTTTTAGTAAATTTTTACATTAAAAAAATGTTTTACAATAATTTTTTTTTGTTGTCGTGTAACACGTACCCTTAAACTCAGTGAGCATTACAGCTCCTTTTGAGTCAAACGGGGCAGAAATTGGCCATAACTGTGAAAAAGCTTTATACAATTACCTTGATCATATGGCTGCCCTTTATCCCTGAACTATCTCTTATTATTATACGTAAGTGCTCCACTCTCAATAAATACAGTCATCTTAGGAAGGAAGGGTGAACGACAGGAATAATATGGTCTTTTTTTCCATTCATGCAAAAAACATCAGTGGATAAATGTTGTTATTGTGATAGAGCCAGATGAACATTTATTTTTAAAACCCAAAAAGAACAAATATGCAATACGCATTTATGTTCTGACTGTGTATCTAGAAGAGAAATGTAGAAATGTGTAAAAGTGGCCTTTCAATAACCTCTTACTATCGTTCCATGCAGCCTCCCCTGCTTAATGGACAGGACTATCGACGTGTGTTCATGAGGAGTGGAGGAAGTCCCTGGGGTGTTTATAACAGGAGGACACTGCAGGACGTCTCACAGTGGGACGAAATGCAATCTGACTGCATCACACAGTAAAGTGTTTCCCTGTTGCTCTCATGCTGGAAACAAATCAGCATTGTCGCTGTTTTATCATGACTGTGCCACTGGAGAAAGAACGCTGGAGGCTGCAATACTGCACTATTGTGTGTCTAAAATAAGCAGGGAAATCTAAAAAAAATAAGAAGAATTACTCTTAAGCCACCAAATACTACTCCCAATCCCTTTGGAAGCTTGTTTTTCTGGAAACTTGTTTTTGCCGCTGAATAAAAAATAAAAAAGCTACTTTTTATCTCACAATTTTGGCTTTTTTTCCTCGCAATTGCAAGTTTATATCTCACAATTCTTTATAACTTGCAATTGGGAGGAAAAAAAGTCAGAATTGTGACATAAAAAGTCGCAATTACTTCTTGTAATGAGAAATGTGAAAACAAGCTTCCATAAATCCCTTTTTCACCTTATTTATAAGTTAAAGCTATGAACATGTACAATTTATTGTGTAATGTGTACTATATAAAAAATTATATAATATTTAATTTATAAACATAATATAAAAACGTAATAATTAATAATTAAAAAATGAGAAATATTGCCTGGCAACTGACTAAAATCAAATAAGTAGTGTATGAACCGAAATAAATAATTTAAGCTAAATTTATTTATTTGTTTATTATAAAAATGACAAAATGACGTATGACGCATGGAAAGAACTGTTGTTGTCGTGTCATCCTAAAATTCTTTGGTCTTTAAAATAAAGAAAAGAAGCAATATATGAGAATGGTTAGTATGCGCAAAAGTCGTGCAACCCAGTCACTTCATTTAGCATAAACACTACATTGTAAAAAATGATCATAATTTTAACGGTAAAAGACTGTAAAAATGCTAAATTGAAAAACTGTTAATTGGTTAACAGAAAGTTTCCGTACTATATGGTAAATAACTGTGATAGATCTAATGGTACATTTGATGTAATTTTAAGTAATTTACAGTTTTTGAAAGTGAAAAAGATCAACTCATTGTATAATTTACAGTGAAAAACCGTAAATTGACATTCCCACAATTCCCTGTGTGACACTTCACATTTGATGTTGAAATAACTATGTTTCTTCATAGTTTTCTTCGTTTTTTTCTAATCAGTTATGTACATTAGGGTTTTATGTTACATTTAATGTTGTTAAATTAATGTTTATTGCATTTTTAAAATTTCATGTGTGTTACCGTGATGGTGTTTAATGTTTGTGTGAATGACACTGTGCAGCTTCTATAGTATTAACTTTTTTGTGGAAGAGCTGCTTGTGATGAGCTTTGATTGATCATGTGACTCTCATCACTGCTGTGATTGGTGGTTATCAGTGTATTATGGTACAAAACAGATATTAATACTTCAATAGGACGGTAAAGTCACATTATATCAGATAATAAAATACGGTTTATTACTGTAAATTTTAAGTTAAGTCTGTAAAACCAATAACGGGTTGCTACCGTATTTTTGACGGTAAAGTTCTGGCAACCACAGCTGCCGTTTTTTTACCGTAAAAATCACGGTTACATTTTTTACAGTGTACGTTCGGATTCATCAATTGGAATGAATTCATTCCGACTGAAACAAAAGGTGTCCATGTTACTGTAGCTACTGATATACAGGATGGTTATAAAAACAAAGAAGGTTCCTCGTATCTGCCATTGCTGGAGAGAGAGGAGGAAAGGCCAAACCACAGGTGTGTTCTCTTAGCAGAAGGCCAAAGCATTGAGACCCAATTAAACTGGGGGTTCATGTGAAATCACCTTTTCATGGCGTGCCAAACACCTGCTTATCCCTGCTCGGTAACACTCTTAAAGCATTTCTTTTGTTTGGTGCTTACCTTTAAAATTAGATTCTTTTTTTTTTCTTTTTTTCTTACCATGCTTCACCTCTCGCGGTTATTCCTGGGCGTTTGGACTGCAAGGGGAAGATAAGGAAATGTGTGTTGGCTTACTCTAACAGTGAAATTGGTTTTAGATCACATAGCAGGGCTTTTTCAGCCATGCTGAAGGACCCTTTTGTGAGTATTACCAGGCAAAACTGCCCCTGAATGAATCAGAGGAAATGTGAAAAGCATTTCTTCAGTCTGACACACAGAATGATGCCAATAGAAAGTCAGTCAAGGTTCTTTCTGTAAGTCGAATGCGATGTCCAGATTCATCCTGTGCAAATGTAAATTCACTTTATCTGTGTTACTTCAGTGGCTATAAATAACTAGATTAAATATATATTATCAGTGCTCGGTAGAAACTGATTAAATGCGTATCGGATTCCAAAAATGCAATACTATTACTATTCAATTTTTATTCATTACATGATTATTTAAGGCAATTATTCAATCTATTATCAACCAATTTAACTTTCTGAACTTTCTTTAAATTAGTTTCATGTCATATTATCATATTACTTTAGTTTTCACTTGCACACCACAGTATTCTCCTGTACTGCAGTTAAAGTGTCACTCACTTCACCGTAGTGTTTGACTTCTCTATGTCTTGGGTCTATGTTACACTGGCGTCAGACTATGTGAGCAGATGCATAATTTCGCCTGGAGTGTGGAGCGTGTTCTTTAAAAGTCAGAGCAATACAGCTCCATCATGAGCATTACACACATTAGCTATCTTAAATTGGTGTTTAAAGGGATAGTTCACTTTGAAATTAAATTTTGGTATATTTTAGCTTGCCTCAAGGGCATCCAAGATGTAGGTGTCTTTGTTTCCGCAGTAGTTTCAATTTTGATATTTTTAGGTCAAACCGTTCTTGTCTGTCAGTCATATAATGCAGGTCTATGGTCACCACCTCAAAGAGCATGCACAGTGAAGTCCAAATTAAACAATTCCCCATCGTAAGTACACATTGATGGCATAAGACACGAAACGAGCGGTTTGTGTGAGAAAACGAACAGTATTTATATCGTTTTTACCTCTTGTACACAGCCACGTCCAAGTGATCCGAGGGCGCGCTTCCTGGTGTGTGACGTGTGCGGGCGTTCTGGCTTGATCTGAAATGATCTCTCGTGCGTGTACGTCGTTATAAAACGATATAAATACTGTTTGTTTTCTCACACAAACCGCTCGTTTCGTGTCTTAGGCCATCAATGTGTACTTACGATGGGGAATTGTTTAATTTGGACTTCACTGTGCATGCTCTTTGAGATAGTGACCATAGACCTGCATTATATGACTGACAGACAAGAACGGTTTGACCTAAAAATATCAAAATTGAAACTACTGCGGAAACAAAGACACCTACATCTTGGATGCCCTTGAGGTAAGCTAAAATATACCAAAATTTAATTTCAAAGTGAACTATCCCTTTAACGTATAAAACTTTTCTCTGTTTTTATTATATTTTATTTTGGGGATAGTTCACCCAAAAATGAAAATTCTGTAATCATTTACTTACCTTCAAGATGTTCCAAACTTGTATGACTTTCTTTCTTCTGCTGAACACAAAAGATATTTTGAAGAATGTCGGTAACTAGACAATTGATGGACCCCTTTGTCTTCCATGGTATTTTTTTTCCTACTATGGAAGTCAATGTCTGCCGTCAACTGGTTACCAACATTCTTCAAAATCTCTTCTTTTGTGTTCAACAGAAAAAAGAAACTCATACAGGTTTGGAACAACTTGAGGGTGAGTAAATGATGACAGAATTTTCATTTTTAAAGTGAACTATCACTTTAAGCTAACCCTTATGCCCAGATGCTTGTGATATATATTTTTGCACATTGTTTTCTGACAGTGAATTTGTCACAAACACTGTAGATAAACTCAGATCAAAATGCATAAATTGTTTTCTTCGTATCCATGCCTTAATACACAGCAAATGCATAAATGATGACAGTTTTCTGAGAAAATCATAACAGTAATAAATCTGATAAATTCATAGGAGCAAAATCCATTATCTAGCCAAATGCTGTAAATAAAGCATCTCTTTACTGATGATCTTGCTATTAAAAGTGAGCTATGAGTCGGAAAATCACTTTGTTTCATCTCCTGGCACTGTTTCAATCATTTGTTATCTTACAAAATATACTTCGGTTTCCCAGAAAGGAAGTCTAAACAACCATAATCGTCATCTTCCCCGCTGTATAGTGACTTTGACTGGTGTTTGGTTATTAATTTTACTCCGGCAAGAGGAAATGACTAGTGTGATTCCTTTGTCATTCTACACATGTCCCCCAAAGATTCCCTTCACAACAGCACTGAGTGTTGTCAGGAGAAAGTGAAGAGAAGAGGATCAAACATGCAGATGTCTCCCCGTCAAACTCTTTCTATAGTTCAAAGAGAACAAAGTAAAATTGGAAACACTATTTGGCACAAATGTAACTTTAATTAGTTTCCTTATTTTTGATCCTCGTAATGAGTTTGGCAGGTGCAGTAAATGAGACGGCTGAACTTTGCCACCAGATATTCTCACAGGTACCGAGACATGTACTTGAAAGAGAAGAAGACGCTTAAGATCTTGAAATTTCTGATTCATCAGAAACTTTGATGCCTTTTGGCTTCCTGCAGTTTGTCTGAATCAAAAATCTTGTGAGGTAACCTAGCTCACTCTGTAAAAGAAGGTCAAAGAACAAGTTCACTGAAGACATCTCCTTTTCCTCATATCCAGCAGAACTGCATCTGTAGGATCTCAAGTACAGGTCTTGACCCACTAGTTTAAAATTCAGTGCATGCTGTGTTTGCTGTAACTTTTTTTCTGCATGATAGTACAATTCGGTATCCTACTTTAAGTTGCTGAGCCCACAGCACTGCTTCAGGCCTTCCTCCAGAAGAACAGGCAAATAGAGGAAAAGCCCAACTGCAGGCTACAGTGCACTGCAAAGCAAACAAGAGGGAATTTAAAATCGTCTGCAGCCTGTATGGGGCAAGGTCTCTCACTTTCCCTCTGTTTCCTTTTGACCAGTGTACATCCATTTCGTCTTCATGTGTTTGCATTGCAGAACTCCACTTTAGCTGGAAAGAGCCTCTATTCTAATGCTATTAATGGTTTCCGCATATGCTCGGATCTCTTTATACACTATACAGACTGCTGTGCCAGTCGTCAGTGGATTATGAAATGCTGTAATCACTGGTTCCACTTGCCTGATTTCAGGATGATTTAGGGTTAGTTCCTGCCGCTGCTGGAGGATTAGAGATCCAGAGTGGAAAATAGTGAAGACTAAATTGAATGGCAAAGGAAAATCCAATTTATTTCAGAACATATTAGGATATTTACATAAAATGAATGATTTTTATAAAATAATTCTTTTTTTTCCTTCTTCTTCTATGTTGTGTAAATCCTCCAGTTGGTAATTTAAGACCACAGCACAATACAAGACCTACGTACCTCCCCGTCTTTAACTGCGTTACCCATACGGGACCAACACCATAAAAGCTCTTACTGAACATCCCATAGAAATGAGCTTGAGATTTCAGCGTGTTTTTCAGAAACGTGAGAATGCGTAGCATTTTTATTCAATTAATTTCAATTAAATTCAAGTTTATTTCACAATACATATTGTTTCAAAGCAGGAACTATTCATTAAGGAAGTATTCTGTTATGAATTCCAGAGATGAATTTGTAGTACATGTTATGTGATCAGTTTTCAGTTAAGCTAACACAATGAACTTATTAGGGGCCGTTCACACACAACATGTTTTTCTCCATTCAACTGCACTACGTTTCCATTATTTTTCAATGTCTCGCGCATGACACGGCATTCTAAAAACGCACTCTAGTCAAAGGGAGGTTTGGTAATTTTCAGAGAGGCTAGCAATAGCAAGTTAGCTTTGAAAGCATGAAATCCCACCCTCCCTTCAGAGTGTCTCCAAAGCCATGCCTTCTTCAAAGCACATGACAGAAGAGTTTGCAAAGCATCACGAGACGAGAGACGGCGTTAAACTACCTCATGTCTCAAAGCACATAATATTACAATAATAATAACATGAACATCTTAAAGAGCTCTGACCTGTACCACCTGACTGCTGCAGATTCATTTCGCTGTTGATAGTGTTGCCATTGAAACGCAAACCGCTCAGAGTATAACGTCACGGGTTTCCATCTCTTCCAAATTACAGTATTTATGGTGTGAACGCAGCATAAGCTCAGTGTTTTGGTTCAGGAGGAACTGTAAAAGGCGGCTGCTGTTTCGGTTGCGGTGCTCGATGACTGACGTCTGTCTAACTCTGCATAGCATGAATACATACATTTACAGGCAGGTAGGACATCGAATCATTGCATTCAGACCGCATGCAATGATTGGACGAAACTGTTTTGGTCCTACGCCTTCCACAGATGATATATATACATATAAATACATTTAGACCACTTAACTTAGTGATTGCTATCAGGATGTGAAGAGACTTTCAACCAGCATTGCAAAAAACAATTCGCTTGTCCTGCCTTTAAAAGAAGTTCCTCGCATTTTTTGTTGTTCCACTGATCCGCATCTCGCGCTTTTAACTGCAAAAATGTGTTCTGTGTGAACCAGCCCTTAGGCAGCAATTATAAGCAATAATACAAGTATAATATTACTATATTCGGATAATATTGGAAAGTTTTCATGCTTTTCACATCACCTATAATGGCCTTGCTATACTGTGGCTATTTACAAGGATCTTGTAGTTTTGGTTTGAATGTCTGTTGTTTGTTTTATTGGATATAGTCTGTGAGATGACTAGCTCTGGCTGGAGGAGATTGTGGCCTACAGGCATTATTAGAAGTGAAGCACTCACTTCTGCGGTTCCTTTGTTGGATAGACCTTCTGAGTGAACCTGAGATTGCAAAGGGCACCAACATGAATCAGGCTGAAGTGCCACAACTCACACAGGTCTCATATTGCCAGCATGGGAAAAAAAGTTACTAAGCAACCTCCAAAAAGGAATGAGAATTGCAAGGCCTCATGATGTTGTTTCAGCACAGATGCTAGGTTATTTCTTCGTTACTGTCTCTGAAGTGCACTGTAATGTCCCACTGCTTCAAATTGGCACATTGATGTTGAGTCCAATAGATGCTTCTGGTGTCAAACGCATTAGAAAATGTTCATTGGGGCGATTCTAAGACGATACTTATGGGGACTGTTTTCAAAAAACATGGAGATAAATCACTGTTTGAGAAAACTCAGTTGGGCAATCGATCAACAGATCTTGCAATAAAACCATGAACCATAAAGCAGTGAAATGATGAGGTGACACACAGTTTTTATGACTTCTATCAGTAATGGTAGAGTGACACAATAAGCAAGAGCAACAAAAGCACAGGATAATCTGTGAGCTATGAAGTCCACAATTCTGTCTTAAAGAGGATAATGTTGGTACCTTGGGTAAGCTTTATCTGTGATGTTAGCAGTACAAAAAAAAAAAAAAAAAAAAAAAAAAAAAAGGTTTTCAGTTCAGAAGAGGATTAGGGCTCAGAGATTCTGCCAGGGATGGGTTGTATTTCTCGTAATTGTCAGGAGAAATAAAAAAGCACTACCAGCCTGCCATCTGGGAAAATCTCACTGCAATTCCATCAACCAGTTTTACCCTATATGGGAATTAGACTGTTTAAGTTTAGAGTATGCTATTGTGAGTGTAACTCTGGTTGTGTTAAAATGACAATGGAGTTGTAATGGAATTATATATTTATTAAATATATTTATTAAATATATTTATTTTATTTTATATTTTACTCAAAGGTCGCGATCCAGCTGACTCTCAGTGGAGAAAATACTGCTAATACACAGATACTGCTGTTACACTCATTAAGCCCTCATCTTATTCTAATTGCTGCAAACAAATGGCATGAGCACAAAACAAGAAGTTCGAAGTAAAAAAAAAAAAAGCATTATTTTAGCCTTATTAATTAAGATTTTGTTTTGACCAGAGTGTGTGTGTGTGTGTGTGCCATTTTTATGGTTGGTCAAAAAAAAAAAAAAAGTATGTATACTTTCACTCAAAATTGTATGACCTGGAATTTTTAAAACAACAAAATGTATATAAAGGTGACTTTCAAATAAGACTGACAGATCGCAGTTTATGGTGTTCCCCTGATTTATATTAGAAATAATTATACCATTTAGAGTATGCAAATAAAATATGCAAATAAACAGCTTTTACAAGCTTCAGGCAGTGAGTCGGCCAAGACATAAATGCATTCCTAGCAGAGCTGAACCAACAGATGCAGTAAAATCTTTATACCGTCAGAAATTATTGGACACTATTACATGATGCAAGTCAATATACCATTTGACATCTGTCTGCAGATCCTAGCAATGCTGTTACCATAAAAGTGCTGGACAATTTTATTGGTTAAATGGTTCCCTTTGTGCGTTGTATGTGTGTAAAGTTACACCCAGCCATCTACTAAAGTTAGCAATGAGGGTGACTGTGATATCTACATTCTTTTGATTGCAATGGTTCTCACAGTATCTGTGTCATGAACTCCTCCCATCTTGTATTTTTAAATGCTTGCAAAATACCCTCTTGCCCACTGTGGCTTACAATGGAGAGACTACAGAAATGGAAACAAATTCCTCACAAACATGCAAAAAAATCAATCTATATTTCCGATATCATTTGTCCGAATGAAACTCCCCCCTTCCCTCAGCCAATTACTGAGAAATGATAAGCCTGGCATTTCTTCAGAGGTCACCGGGCAAATGAAGAGAGCTCATAAGACAAGCAGTATGAACCATCATTGTGTATTAGGCTACCAGCAACTCAATCACATGGCTTGTCCTCGAGGCAGACGTTTGACCCTGAATGACTTCCGAAGGAACTTGAAAGTTGGATTGAAGTGCCTGACACACAGAGATAATGACATTTCGTGTGCACAATGAGACATCTACAAAATTAAGAAACCATACTTGGTTTCAAGAGGCTTTCATTGAGCTTTGCATGTTATTTTCGGCAAAACATACCACAATTCTGAGGGTGTAAATTGGGGTTTTTGGACAAGGGCAAGCTTGATTGCCTTGCGGATTAATTCTGTTTTGCAGCTCATTTGCGCGTTTAACACTAGATGACCTCACTTGGCTTCTCTAAATAATCCTTCGGCATCACTCTAAAGGAGATTTTTGTTTCATCAGCCACTAACTGTGTGGCTGCTCGCCAACCATTTGAACTGATGACAGGTCTAATCTTCGAAAAGATTAAAGGAATTGTCTTAAATTTGCCTGGATCACCTTGTCAGAGCAGAACTAATTAGAGTTACTTGCTAAAGCTTAGATTTCCACGTCTGCTACACCTTTGTAATGCCACGAACTTCATTGGTTTTATCAAACCTTCTTGAAGGACAGTGCAGCAAGTTCAAGGTAGAAAAATAAATACAATTTGGAGATAGTCACACAAAATATTCCGTCAAGACCTTTTTCTCTACAGAAAGAATTATTCCATTTTGTGGTGTCACTTTAATTGGTGTATTTTTAACAGGAAGGAGCTGTATACTTTGACAGAAGGACCTGATATGAAAAGCATGATATTCGTAGTTATTTTTATAAGTGAAATAAGAACTTTTATTCACTAGATATATTTTGCATTTCCTAGCAAAATTTCTTGTTGTTTTCTCATTTCACTCTCATTATTCTAGTCTAGACATACACGACGGGTAGATAATCAGCAGACTGTCCGAAAGTTATCAAGGCAGCTTATTGTTTTAATTACCTCTTTTTTCATGGCTACGGTTTCCCAGAAAGCAAAGCAAAAGCTCTGTGAGCTTGTGACTGATTCTTTGTGCGGCTCATTTTCCCCCTGATTTACTCTTTGTTATGGATATTATGTTGTAATTTTCATTCAAGGTGGAAATTTGATTTAAAACAATTTTCCCAGCTGAGGCTCTGTTTCTGTCTTGGTGATTCATATTATTTAATAACACTCAGAAAACTGTCTAGATTTGCCTGCATTAAATTTCACTGTCTGTCTTTGGATGACATATGGAGGATATTGAATGTTTGGCTGTATTACAAACACTAACATCATTGTTCCCTCTGCATTTTCTTTTCATCAGCTTGTTTGTCATATCTATGCATATGAATCTTTATATTGATATGCACATCCTATATATTCATATATATTTCAATTGCACCAGCATGCTTTTCCCTGCAGTTCCTCCATAAAATCTTAAGACCTTTCCGAAGATGTTATAAAGACATTTTAACGTTCTGCCAACCAAGGCAATAAATTATGCTAATGATAATTATATTAATTTTGCTAACTATGACAATATTTTGGTTTCTCTCCCATTCTTAAAAAGATTAGTCTCACTTTCCCAATATATTTCCCAAGTCTTTCAAGTCCACTCGACTCATACGGGAGATCTTAAGTTAAAATGTCACAGTTTTCAAAGGTCAGTCATCCACTTACCCAGAAAAGACTGTAGTTTCGCCTGGTTAATTGGTTTACATTTCTGGGACTCCCTGCTAGTGCTAGAGCTCTGCAATGATATTAATGGAAGTCTCTGTCTCTCAAACATTTTTTAAAAGACAGAACAATCTAAATCAGAAGGTAAGTGCAATAGGTAGCATGCATTACATAAACCAGCATGAATCTCATGTTGGTCCAGGCTGGTTTGTGCTGGTTAGAGCTGGTATAGTGCTGGTCTAGCTGGTGGACCAGCATATAGTCCTGCTGTTCTCAAGCACAACTGTGCTGGTGTGACTGGTTCACTTATACTGGAGACCAGCTAATCAGCAACCAGCATCCCAGCAAAACATACCTTTAGATGGTGACCAGCAATTCTGGATTTTAAATATAATTTCAATATAAAATATTTGTTATATTGTCTTTGTTTACTTGTTTGTTACTTTAATGAGTTTCAGTTGATAATTAATGGTGATTTCTAATAGAGAATCTGCTCAGTTCTTTGTGCATGGACAAGCACTAAAAAATATCTCTTAATGCATGCAGTACTCATTATTATACTCTTTCTCTCTCAGATGACACGTCTTAGATACAGACACACTTCACAAAAGCTATTCACTCAAAGACTTAATTAATCAGGAGTCCCTCTAAAGACTTAAAGAATAAATGAGGTTAAAAAAATGTAATTATGGTATAATTAAAGAAATTAATAGTCATAATATTACGATATAAAAATAAAAACACTGTTAGTGTCACACACAGCCATAGCTGTAGGAAATACTGATATGACAATTCTACAATTTGTTCACTCGGTGCTTGTTAACTCAAGTCAAAGTATTATGCAAATAGGATCATTCACTTATAGAGGTAAAATGTGGAAAAATTTTAACTTCCATCTGGTAAGTATTTCAGGTAAATCAAATATTCTAAGAAACATCTAGACCTAATTGACAGAAAATTATATAAATGCTATGTGCAATGCATTTCATTGAACTCAACTTGTAAATTTCATTATTTATGCATTTCCACTCATGAGGAAGAAGAGTGAGAACATTCAACATAAACAACCTTCATGAAGTTTGCCCACAAAAAAAAAGCATTTTCTCTGCAATCCACACTTAATTACCTGCATGATTTACATTCATTCCCCTAGAAAGTTTCTTTGATGGCAGCGTGATTGCATTTTTATGAGACCAAACATACAGTTTAATATTCATTAAACACTCTATTGAGAGTCTTCAATGCCCTCGGAGGAGGTTGATGCAAGACACCGATTCCTCCTAATGAGCTCAACATATCAATTTTACATCACTGTATCAATATACATGGAGCCATAAAGCAAGGTGCATAAAACACTCAGTTAAAGGGCAACGCATTCGTGGACTTCAAAGTAAAATCGGGCTGTGTCTCTTTTGCTGATGAGGGGAAGAAATGAGATCGAGCATGTCAGCAATCTTTATGCCATGATAGCAGGTCATTAAGAAGGAGTCAGCACATGACTGACATATAGATTAAAGGAAAATGTCAGCGCTAATATCCTAACCGCGTATTTATGGTCGTTCAATTGCCTGTTTGTCAGAATTCATTCTCTGCAAATTGCTCCACTTCAGTTTAGACATCTAAAGAGAGTACTGTATTGAATGAAGGAGCAGAGGGGATTCTCCCATCTCTTTCACAGCACATTTCACAGCATCAGGACTGCCTCCGGGCATGATATTGAAAATGGCAGATGAGAAAAGCTCTTATGGAGCTAAGAGAGCAAACCTGAGTCGAGATGGCACGTGAATGGCATGCCGAACAGGAATGACTTTCCCTTGACTCGCCGAAAGTATCCGGGCTGCCGGGCGAGTCCTCTGAGTGTTGCGCTTCCATTGACTGACTGTCCTGTGTATCTCTCAGGAATACCCTGTTTTACACAACGCCGGGAGACAACAAAGAGCGTGGGACTGGAGACAATGCTGCAGTCATTTGCATGGACCTCAAATAGCTTTTTCGCTCACGGCCAGTGTCATAATAGGCACAGTCTTATTTGAGATGTAAGAACACATTACAGATTGATCGCAGGAATGTCTCGAACCTTCATTTGTGGAACTAATGGACTGAGGTTCAAGCCACAGCAGTCGATAACGCCGCTCCTCGCATTCACTCCCTCCAAAATCAATGTGCATCTTCACTTGGGTCTTAACCTACATCAAACCCCGAGGATTCTTCAGAAGAGTTTTGATCTGCTGTGAATCACGTATAAACTAATTATTGACTGATCGGACCAGGGTTCATCTAGCGGGTGATGGCTGACGGTGTATACAATTCCTTTCAGATTCACTGAAAACGAGCGAACAATACCGCAGCGATTGACGATAACAAGTGACAGACAGCTCTCCATGTTCTAATAACCTCAGGTCACCCACTCATCCTTGTAAATTGTTCATGTATAATGAAACCCATTGTTTATTCCGGCTGCAAAACAACGTAATTATGCAATTCGTTTTTCTATGGGCTTCAAAAGCTCTTTCTTAGCTTGGCAATTTGAAAAAATAATGCAAAATCAATGTGGAAGAGTTCAGCTGGAAAATGAGAATATCTGTGTGCTGTAAAGGTGAGCTCACTGTGCATCATCTCTCCCTTCATCATCACTTTAAGTAGTCCCAATGCACATCCCCGTCTCTAATTAGCACCACTGGAGCTGGGAATCATTTGTAGCACACTGCGAAGCAGACTCTGTTCAGAATGACTGGGAAATCATTTAATGCCCATAAAGCCACGGCGAAAAGTTTCATGCATGAATTGATGGAAGTTGTTGCATGATGTTTTTGACTTTTTTTTTCTTCTATTTCATCAATTTCAAAACGCTTAAGTAGCAAAGTTAACTGAAAGTTGGTTGATTTCTAATAATGAGTCCTCTGCCAGTGAGAAGACGTTCACCTTAATTTTCCATCTGAGTTCACCCTAATGGATTTTTTTTTATGCATAAAAGCGGCTCAACATGAGGAAGTTCATTTGAATGCATCATGAAACCTTTTCGAAATTCTATTTAATCTCTAGATTTTCATAAATCTGTCTTGTCTCCACAGATGGAACTAATGCTAATAATGTCTCACATTGCTGTCATCCTGAATTTTAGTACAAAAGTCACTTATTATTCACCTATATGTTCTGTAGTATACCAATGCTGTGATAGCAAACAACCCTAAGATAGATAGAAGATAGCAGATAGGCTACAAATAATAATAATAAAAGTTCTTTTGGAGACCGACAGGTTAACAGCCTAGTTTGGCCACATTTTGATGTATTGTGTTGGCGGGAGGGAAATCAGGAGTGTAACTCAGATGGGAAACTCCCTCCTGCACTGGATCTATGTGGGATTCTCAAGGCGCAGTCAGGCCTGAGAGACCTCAGAGCACAGACAAACATTAGTCACATCAACTGAACCAATGCTAATCGAACATGTACTGTCACAGAACTGCCTACACAGCAGAATACAGAGTAGAAAAATGCCCTAGAAGGATATCTGATTTTCTAAACAAGACATGACATCATACCACATGTGTCCATGGGGTCATGAACTCCTGTACACGTGTGACTTTAGAGTTCTAGGGAGTCAGGATGGGGTCATTGTCTTATGCAAAGATTTCATAGCATCTATTTTCTGTGGTGGAAATTATGGAATTTTATATACATGAGAGAGAGAGAGAGAGAGAGAGAGAGAGAATTATGAGAAATGTTTCTTGAGCACTTAATCATCATATCTGACAGATTTCTGAAGGATCATGTGACACTGAAGACTGGAGTAATGATGTTGAAAATTCAGCTTTGCATCACAGGATTTAAAATAGTAAACAGTTATTTTAAATTGTAATAATAGTTCACAATATTATTCTTTACTGTATTTTTGATCAAATGTATATGCATTCAGGTTATCATGGTTTTAATGTAATAAAATAATTTGCAATTATAATTTCATAGTTTAACATTGAAAATAAGGATCTGAGACAAGAAAATAATAACAAGGTCATAAAATGTATCTGATGAAATACACTGAAAAAAAAGAAGTAAAATTGACATCATTTGTCTTTTGCAAGTTTTTGCACACAGATTTTTTAAGTAAATTTCACATATATGGAATTAAGTAAAATCGACGTAACAAAGTTAACAAAGAAAATTACCTGTAACTTGGCCAGTTCAAGTTTGTTGAGTAATTTCTACTCTGTTACAAGTACATTTTACTCAAATAATATAACACTGAATTAAACCGTGCTTTTAAAGTGTATTCTTTACTTAGAACATCTAAGCAAATAATACAGTTGATACTGTGTGTAGACAACATAACAGAAGTAATGTGATAACCACCCGAACACAGAGATCTCATTACTTGGTACACAATAACGGTAACATTCGTTGGATCACTTTTGTGTATGAATGTGTCACTTTGAGTAGAAAATGAGCTCAAGATGTCACAAAAACAGCAAGTTACTAAACCTAACAACAAAAGCAATGATAAAACAGTGTAAATACAACTAGAAAAAAAGTATGTGAAGCCTCTGAATGTGGATTATGTGAATGTGTTTACCAGTATAGTAAACATGTAGGATATGTTATTCAGAGGTGTGGCACACACAGACCCTCATCCATTGCCTTTCATTTCATTCAGTGAAGTGGTACATTCTCCCTATTCTGCAACAGCAAATATTCAGTGAATGAATTATAACTCAGAGACTTTCATTTCACATATCTCAATTGAATTAATGTGCTTCTGCCTGGAGGATCATTAGCATCATCCTGGAGGCCTTCCTCTGTACAGTGGACTAACCCTCATTTACACTCTCATTGTGACTGAAATGCAGGTAAAATTGCACCATTTATCCGCCTCTGTTCCTTGTGACCCTGAGTAATTTCATCTTTGTAAGACTAATTCCAGGGGCCTTGGGGTACTATGAGGCTTTCACCTCAGAAATCGTTGATGAATTGTGCTGTTTTGCATGTTGAGAAGAACAATGCAATGAACTGTAAGATAATGAATTCTGTCATGCTACTTTTTGTGTCAGACGTGCAACTTGTGACAAGATTTCTGCATGCTCCACTTTTGGCTGCAAGCAGCTGACATTTTGGATGGGAATTTGATAACTGCCCTTTCTTTAGGCAGTGTAGAGATTAGTGTAGGGATTATTGCTTTAAAATCCCAAATGTTTGATACAAGTTGCTTGATGTATCAGACTCTCTTTTTTTAAAGAAGTTTTTCAGCCTTTAATGGGATCAGATAATGAGAAGAGGGCGATTTACATTTAGAGTAATTTAACAGACACTTTTATCCAAAGTGACTTAAAAATAAGCATTGCAATAATTTCCGCTGCACACAATGCTAACTTTCATGTCGAAGCCAGAACTAGCCAAACCAAGCAGTCTTTCTTAAAAAAAATGTATTAGGTAAATGACGCTTACATTGAATGTCATTGAGAAGCCCACTCATTTCTCCACCCACAGTTTCCACTCATCCAATGAAAAGCTCTTAAAGAAGTGTCCATTCAATGCTCAGTTCCTGAGCATCAATATATCTGTCATGAGCAGGGCTCTCATCCAGCCCCGAATGATCACACTCCAGTCTGAAGCATCTCTCAGTATGACAGCGGGGAATCTTTAACCTCCAGCCTCAACTCCCTCATGCAGTCTGTCAGCCGCTTCAGGTGTTGAAGTGTGATCTCCTCGAGCTGCTGATAAACAAACATTCAGTTTAAATAAAGGCTACTCACAACTAGATTACCTATTACTGACAGTTTGAATTATATCGGGTAGCATACTGACATATTACTTAATAATGAGTTAATAGTCATGTGCCACAACAAGTAAAGTCACAGCATGATATCTTTGCAAATCATTAGCTAATGATTAATAAAAGCAGACAACTAGAAGTTGAAATACATGGCTTTGGCCCATTGTGAGAATTAATTTACACTATTAGTTAATACTATATAAGGAATTAATACATGATGACACATTTCATTAACAGCAAACAGTAATCATTAATGAATGGTTTAGTTCTTCATGAGTCATACATTAACTCATGATTAGCTGTGCATTAGTTAAGTATGAATTAATTGCATATTAGTGCACCTGCAAAATGTTACCAGTGTTTGTACTGAAAAGGTTTTGTTTGCTTATGCATATTTAAATTTTTCTTGGTAAGTTTCAACTCAAATACTTCCAAGGGGTCCGTCAGGCGTCTGCCATACTATATAATGTGTATTTACGCACTATTCAGCACTTCTGTACTCATAATCGTCTGACATATGGAAAATGTCTCCCCAAGAGTCATAATTAGAGAATTCATGCAACGTCTGCATTTGAATCAGCTTCACTTCCCAGTCAAGTCATATGGCAAAATCAATAATAGTGCTGATGCTGTAAAATTTATTTTTTAAGCATTAATATTTCTGAAATTTTTTTTTTTTATTAGCCTGACTTTTGCACGACCTGGTTGGTTATGTGCTACATTTGGAGCAGACTGAATTTTATGTGAGCAAATCCAAACAACATCTCATATAAAATATCTCATATAAACACTGGAGAAAGCACTGACAGCAACGCGCCATAATGCACGGCTAATTTAGAACGGCTGTCAATGGAGAAAGATGATTTTGGCAGCCAGACTGTGCAGTTAACCAGCTAAACCTTGACCCTTTGAATATTTTGAAATTCATCCATCTTTAATCATTATAGATCCATCCAGACTGTAAATACATCTAACAGGACCTTCGCATTATTGCTGGAATCAAGACCTGCTCTCTGGTATCAATGTTGCCAAAATATTAAGAGAATAGTTTTGTTTTAACTTAACTGCCTTTAGCAAAATAGATTTTAACTGAGGTGAAAGTCTCCTGGCTTCCATTACATCATGTGCGTGTGCATGAGTGTTGCCGCAAAGCTATCAGATATGCAACCCCACGGCTTTCGATGCTGAGATGAAAGCCGCTTGAGTGGCATGTAGTGGTGTGATTGGAGACTAGGGGTTTGATCCTGAAAGGAGGTACCAGTAATGCATTCAGTAGATGTGAAGCCTCCAGAGAGACCGCTCAAAGCAGCAGGGATTATATTTCCACTGAAAAAGCCCTATTGTAAAATGACACAACCTACTCAGTATGGGATGGTTTAGTGTAATGGTACAGTACATATCTAGAAAAGGTCACATTGTTAGAACCATGAATTATACACAGCTGTTCTCTCTCATTGTGTGCTTACATATTACACCCTGTCTACCCTGTCGGAATCAGTCAGATTTTCCTGTCCCTCTGGTGTACGGGTGGCGAGATGAGCTTGCTATCCGTGGCAAGTGTCACCATTCGTCACCTTAATGGTTTCATGAGCAAACCTCTCGCCTAGAGTAGTCCAGTCACACTCCAGGTTAAAGTGTGGACAGCAGAGTTTGTAACCTTATGTTCAACAAAAGCCTCTAATGTAAGAAAGGCTCCCTTTACACAGCTTGATTGCAACTGTGAAAATAAATGTATGAAGGAAAAATGTGCTTTCTGTGTGTGAGCGGGTGTGTGTTGTTGCTGTGTTTTCTGCGGCTTGGTATTCCATACTCCATTACCCTTTTTCATCTGCTTTCTGAGCTCTAATGACCAACATGTCAAGGTTTGGCTGGCTGGCATGGTGCACTTAGCCTCTTTTGGTGGATGCCATAACTACACCATTATGGGAGC
Source organism: Abramis brama (assembly GCF_963993115.1). Taxonomy (NCBI): domain Eukaryota; kingdom Metazoa; phylum Chordata; class Actinopteri; order Cypriniformes; family Leuciscidae; genus Abramis; species Abramis brama. Next base: position 39,070,896 of record NC_139971.1, read on the forward strand.
AAAAAGCATACCTATCCATGGACAGCTCTTCAAACGTAGCTTCTTTTTGCAAACTATTAAATTATTTGCTAATATAAACAATTGTTAGTTCTAGTCCTCTAATGTGAATGGTTCCAGACAAATAGTCTGTCTATGTCTCATTTAGCAGGTTACATGCTTTAGCCAGTAGGTGGCGACAAGTGACTGTCTAAACGAGTGAGTCATTGAATCATTTATTCAACCGATTCATTCAAAAACACTGATTTATTCAAGATCGGAACCTGACTTTACGAGTGAGCCATTGAATTATTCACTCAACTGATCTGTACAAAACACTGCTTCAGAATGAAACAGGTGACCACCATAATTCACTCAACCGATTCTATAAAACCATTGAGTACATCCTTCCTAGTCTAGTCATTCTGAGATTCTAGGCTAGTCTATATATAAGCATTGAGTGCTAGAAAGAGACGGTCTAGTACAGAGGTGCAAAATTCAGTTCCTGGAGGGAGTTTAGTCCCAAATAGCTTTCAAATAACCCTGAAGCACTTGATTAGCTTGATCAGGTGCATTTATTATTTACTGTAGCCCTCCAGGAACTGAGTTTTGCACCGCTGGTCTAGTAAGTTACGTCATGAAGGTTTTTTGGCTGTGCCTAATGATGTTGTCCAAGATATGCAGTCTTACTAGGACACAGCCTTCCAATTGAGAAACACTCTTTGACTCATGCACATCTTTGAATCATTCACTTAACTAATTTGGTCAAACACTAATTTATTCAGGCCTGTGTGTGTTTTAATCACTACTGTGTGTGTTGCCTGGAAATGTGTAAAGATATATTTTTCTCTGGCTTGCTTTGGAACTATTTTTGTAAGTGGAGCAAAAACAAAGAAAATGGCAACATTGTGTCTAAAGTGTAAGTTACTCAACTTGGCAGGACTATGTCAGTATTAAATTGTTTTTGGAACTATTGTAATAGCAATATCATACTCGCAATCATGCTGTTGGCCTTATGGAATATATAAATAGTAAACTGTACATCGGCAGCAGACTTCAGTATCTTGGCGGAAGCAGTAGGTCATCCAGGAATTTTTGCCCACTGTTTTATAATTATAAGGACATATAAATCATCTGTCGTGCTGCATTCTGCACTCTTTATATTATGGTATTGGGCGAATTTTGATGCAGAGATGAGTGCCCATAAGCAAAGATATGAAAATATGAGGGAATATCATTGTAAAGCTTTCTCCATATTACAAACCTCCTTTTTAATGACCATCACCTGCAGAACCAACAAATATACAATATAAGTCAAACCCTGTTATTGTCAACTACCCCAGAACTTCACCTGCTGTCCAAGACAAATTAATAGGAGATATCCCTGAGGAAGCCCCGTTATAGTGCACACACATTAAACTTTTATGACATGTTATACATAATCCAACAGCTTTGTGACAATCAAAGAGTAGATTGATTTCCCTTTCAGATTTAAACCATGGAGGGTGACAACCTTGTTGGGTATATGAAATGTTCATGCAGAGGCCAGTCTCTCATTTATTATCCATGCACTCTTCACTACAGATCACGTTGTTCCTAGAAGCATGGGGGCCAGAGGCAAACCACAGAGATCTCTCCATGTAACCCCTACTTGAAATTCCTGTCTATTACTTCATGCTCAAACATATAAGCAGGACAGACTGATATATGCATGTGACTATTTTTTTCTATCTGTGCAGAGGTAGTCAAATTACTATAATTGCTCTCGCATGTTTTATAAAATGGCTTTTTAAAGATGCAAAAAGTGATAATGGACACTTAAAAGCACAAAGTGCCATTTTAAATATTCAGAATCTAGCAAAGTGTAAAATCATGTCTCAAATGATATTAGGGTAACAAGGTCCCCAAGTGTTAGATATAGTTTAGCTTTAAAATGGCTTCAGACTCAATGAACTCAATGAATAAATTGACATGTACTTGCAAAGTTACTTACAGTAGAATGTCTGTTGGGGAGCATCAAAATAAAGTGTTAGCAGATATTAAGTCAAGTCAAGTCACATTTATTCATACAGCACTTTTTACTATACAGATTGTTTCAAAGCGGGGGGGGGGGGCAATTCTCCTCTGGCCAGTGAACGAACAGTGTATGATTATGATTCAGGCTAGCCTGGCAAGCCAGACCTACAACAAGATGTTAGGTCTGGAAACTCACCATAGACGCGGTTTAATCCGAGGGGCGGGATAAACGGCTGTCTTTCAAATTCCCTCTGCACGCAATAGGACAGCGCTTCAACCAACCAGAGCGTTTTCCCAACAGCGGAGCTTAGTTGATAGATTCAACTTTTGCCATATCTGGTCGGCAAAACGACAAACACATCTTCCTTTTTTAAGAATGACTTAAGTGCCGTTCTTTGCTCTTTTCTCAAAGAAAAACTTAACTCCAAGTCCTCCAGAGTCGCGGCCAAAGCCGATTCGAAAGACCGTTGTTCTCCATCAGCAGCTTCCATTCTTTGTTTTCAAGTGGCAGCCGTCGCAACTCTGTCGTCATATGTTAAGCCCGCCCCCGCCTACTCTATACACGACGTGATTGGCCTGACCCAATTTAGGTTTTTGCAGCTAGAAGGTCTATTGAGAGTTGCTAGACCCCCCTGGCTGCGAAATACATTTTGCTGCCGCTAGGGTGTGTCTAGATTTCTAGGCTAGATTCAGGCAGCATTATAGGTCAGAAGTCAGATTGGTTTGGAACAATCAGAATATTATCCAGTTTCATCTTTTTGAAAATCGGAGTCACGCCGGCATGGGACGAGTTTGTTGAGGATCAGTGCTGATGGCTGACGTGTCTAGTTGACACAATCTCTTTTGACACTTCAGGGATGCGTTGTGGTCGTGTCTAGGCGCAGGTCCTCCATCTGGTCTGGATATGGCCTGGATCCGGCTGATTACATCATGCATTGTGGTCGTGTCTAGGAGCAGGTCCACCATCTGATCTGGATACGGCCTGGATCCGGCTGATTACATCATGCATTGTGGTCGTGTCTAGGCGCAGGTCCTCCATCTGGTCTGGATATGGCCTGGATCCGGCTGATTACATCATGCATTGTGGTCGTGTCTAGGAGCAGGTCCACCATCTGATCTGGATACGGTCTGGATCCAGCTGATTACAGTGAACCTCGGAGTAAGCAGAAAGACTAACATTAGCGTAGATGCAATTTTTCTTATGATGTAACGGGTACATCGGGTGTTATAGGAAGTGTTCCCGGTTCCGGTTAACCTACTTTATGCAGCCTAATAATTATTTGACTAATTTGAATAATAGGAATGTATAATTTTCTATGTGTATGCCAGGTTAAAGAGATGTGTTTTTAGTCGAGATTTAAACTGACAGAGTGTGTCTGCTTCCCGAACAATGTTAGGAAGACTGTTCCAGAGTTTTGGTGCTAAATAGGAAAAGGATCTACCGCTAGCAGTCGATTTTGATATTCTAGGGATTGTTAACTGGCCAGAGTTTTGAGATCGCAATAGACGTGAAGGACTATAATGTGTTAAGAGCTCGCTCAAGTACTGGGGAGCTAAACCATTTAGTTATTTCTAAGTAATCAGCAATATTTTAAAATGTATACAATGTTTAATAGGGAGCCAATGCAGTTTTGACAGAACCGGGCTAATATGGTCATACTTCCTGGTTCTGGTAAGAACTCGAGCTGCTGCGTTTTGGACCAGCTGTAGTTTGTTTATTATGCATTCATGGCATAGGTTATAATCTGTAATCACATCATTAACAATAAGTGCTTTTGAAGTAAGGGATTGAATATTCAGCAACCCGAGCTTTATCATTTGTTCATCTGTATTATATCTATCTATTTGTTGAACATCGATTAAATTTGTACCCTTAAATGGGTTTGGGAGTTTTTCCTAATTCTGGGAACAGACACAATCTCTATATAATGATAGCTAGGTGAAAGAGTCTCTATGTGATGGGATTTATCTAACCTCATGACGTGAGACAGCTAGCAGACGGTCGGTTTAGCCAGTCTGTCTGCTTCCTGACCGTCTTCTAATACTCTAATGACTGCTAGTTGACATGTAGGTGCAACTTTAGCCGACTTATAGTAAAGAGACTGTCTAAAGGGGACCATTGAAATAAAGTGTTACCATGTTTAGCATTAATAAACTGATAACATGAAATCATACTCTGGCGTGGCCACATTTTCACAACATGCTCAGTGAAACATGCTGAAAACCAACTTTTAAGAACATTTGAAGTGAGTCACAGTGTTTGAAAGGCTTGTAAATCTCTTGGTAATGTACATTTTGTATTGTGAGGTCAAATATTTATTTATAGGAACAATTGCAAGTATGAATTTAAATTAAAGGTGAAGTGCAAGATAAAATTACAGCTTTTGACTGATTGCATGTTTGAATCCTGCAGTCTGTGAGGTGTCATTATGTCATTTAGTCTGCTAGTACCTACACAATAACATACAATCTCCTCTTTCTATAATTACACCTTACTCAGAAAACCAGCCAAGATTTATTATTGGCTCTAATGAACCTTGAGAATAGTTTGTGTTTATTTGTTTTTTATTTTTTCAGTTTAAACGCCTACTATCTCCGTCAGTCCTTTCTGTGTCTCAATTTAGAGTGCTTGTTATTGGCATGGTTAAAACTTTTGTATTTTAGCTGGTTACAATGTGAAACTGTGCAAATGAAACAATAAAATAAAATGTAACAAACAAATATATCAAATTAAATAGTAGTGCATGGCAATGTAGAATTTGAAAAATATTTAATAAATCATTGCAAATTCTATTATTTACTCACGTTTGTGTTGTTCCAAACATATACAGTATGACTTTCAGTCTTCTTCACTAGCTATGTTTCCATTCAAAGTAGCGAATTGAACTTATGTACGAAATTTTAATATCGCATTAAAGTCCCTGTGAACCAGAAGTTGCAAACAACAACTTTTCTATAGTGTTGTGACGTATTTCCAAGTGAAACGGAATATTGAACAGAGGGCAGGGTTTTACTTGGAAATACGTCACAACACTATAGTACTATAGGTTTGAGGGTTAAGCCGTTAACCCAAACCGTCAAACTGTTGCATCAAAAAAGGAACGCCATTCCAGACCAGAAGTAACTTTTCAGATTTTGATTAAAGATTACCACGGCAAACAATTTTTTTCTGTGTTTTAACTCACCACAAGACTAGTAATATGCGCTAACAAAGTAAATAGGGTCAATTTTGACTTCATCTCGACTTTAAACATTTGTGAAAAAAGCAGCATTTCCATCCCATGTGTTTAAGAAAACTAAATCGTCACTTCCTGGGAAATTGCCACAAAATATCTGTAATAAAAATGGAAGTTGCTGCAATCGGGGAAGCCACTGTTGCTCTTTTCATCCTGCATCATAAATGACTTGCGTCTCAGAGAGTCAGGGTCAACTCGATAAACAATGTCATGATCTTTTGCGTTCGGATGCTGGTGTTTATGACTGCAATCGTTTGAGATGCTTCGAGGGAATTAAACCAAATCATTCTGATGACAGACTTCATCAAACCAGATCAAACCAACATTTGAGATGCTGTGAAATGAAACTGATCCGCTGGTTAGTCCAGTTATCCAATCACATCCACTGTTGAGGCAAAGTCACATGAGTTTTGTTGCGCATCAAGGGATTTATTCCATAAATGTGTTTCCATCATAATTTATTTATGCGCATCTTCCTATCAGATAAAAAAAATGATCTGCCTTGATTAAACACATCGTTTTTTTATGCGCATATTAAGAATTTATGCGCATCTTGGCATTTCCATCCAGCGTTTTTTATTTTATTTTTTATTTTTATGAGATTGCATTTTTGCTGATACCATTGCATTTTGTTTCCATTGCCCAATAGGTGAAGTACTTCTGTTTCAGCTGTTGTAATACGGTTTAATCTAATTAGTCTAATTAATTCTTATGGTATGGTCTGTTTCACTCCATCATAATTCTTTAACTTTATGTCTATACTGTATCAACATGTCTATTGATGTACGGTCGTGGCTCTGCCTTACAGGTCTGAATGAATATAGTGTCACTATACCGTGTAGTGGGGTGGCCACATGTCACTTTCACTGAGAGCTGCCATTACTTTGAGCTGGCCCATGAAATGGTAGGATACACAACTGAGGATTTACAGCCAACTGCACCACATTGATTCATCCTGCATAATGTTCTGCTACACTGGCAGGACTGGATGTGTATGCAAGAGTGTGTATGCGTATCATGAGGCTAGTCCTCTGAGCATGTTTTGCTATCACCCTGGCCAACCAACAAAACAGAAGCACATGGTTATCAAGAGGGGTGGAGCAATCATGCACAGCTAAGTCCCATTGGCTGTCATCGCAGGAGAGGACAAAAGAAACACCCGGCCTATGCTTATCAGTGTTGTTTTAGAGGGAGGATAAAATGGACTGCTGAAATTCCCTTAACATTTGGATAACCTTTCAGAAAAACCCTTGTTGTCTCATCACAAAATGGATGAACACTCACCAAAACGTTGCTTACAAAACCTGCTTGTGGTCCAATGTCAATTTCCATTTTCATTTATTCCTTTGAGGTCATCAGAAGTCAGTCCATAACTGTGACAGGAAAAAAGCAAAACATGAATTAAATCTAAATGCCCATTTAGCAAATAAACATTTGCATTAAATATTAAATTAATATTAGCCTAATTAATATTAATTTCCATTCATTCTCCAAACTGCTTATCCTCTTTAGGGTCACAAAGAGGCTGACAATTTAGTGTCTCTAATTCATCAACATTGCATGTCTTTGAATTATGGCGGAAACCAACTCATGAAGGACATCAATGTAAATATTTAATAATATTCATGAAAGCTACACTATGTAACTATTTGTTGTTGTTGCTGTTCAAAATGAATCAATGCACCATCAATCCTTCTTCCAAAACATATTTTTTTCTTACCCTGATTGACTATGGTAAGCCTATTATAAGTGTTTATCTTAGGGCTGTCAATAAATAAACAATTTCAATCACGATTAATCACAGCCTTATCGTGACATTTAGCATACACCATTTATCTTGTTTAACACGTTCATTTTATTCTCATTTGTTATATCCAGCAAAGTAAACCAACAGATTGAAGGGTGATTCACACAAAACTGATTTTTTTCAAGGTAAATGTAGGTGTCTCCCAAAAAAAGGACATTGGAGACTCCAAAAGGACACCAAATAACCAAAATGATATAAGGAGCATATAATTCATAAATGTATGCACACCAAAGAACCCATGAAAAAAAAAACATTACAGGAAAACCATATTCAGACAGTCACAATAAAAACAATGTTCTTCTACAAAATTGATGCATTTTGTTTTTCAACCACTACAGTGTAGTGTACCTTTGATAAAATGCATTAATAACATTCATAGGGTAACTGCTGATCAACCCTATTTGTTTAGACTTCCATTTTATTTGTCTCAATGCTGGATGAAATTCACTTGAGTAAAATATTTGCTGTTCACTTTCAGAAGTCAGAGAAATGCTCTCTGTATCCCTGAAAAACCGGAGAAATGCATTATAGATGTGTCATTATTTTATGGCTTTAATTCTGCTTGAAAATAATTGAAATTGATTTGACACATTCATCTTACACTGTCTTGTCCCATTACATTTTGCTGTAACATTAATAAGTCAATCGCATATTGCATTTCATTGCTAAGTTCATTAAAAGTTATTTGATACCTCCTGAAACTGTACTCCTGTAATAGGTCTGCATGTTTGTTGACATTGAAGTCATACATGCAAATATTGTTTATTAGTTTTGATAAAATTATGAATAGCGATATCAAAGAAGTTTATTTCGGTTTACAATGATCTTTGCATTTTCGTTCCCACAGATGGAGCCGTACAGATGTGTATTTGCTTGTACGTCCACGCTTCTGTTTGAGTACGTGTTATTGAGATTTTTTCCCCAACAAAAAGGTGTACAAAGGTTTAGTGCATTATCATGCTGCACACACTCAAGTCTCTGAGCATCTGCTCTGGTTAGAGTGCATTGTGTTTCTTGTATGCAGCAGTGTGGAGTCTAGGTGAAAAGCTTGGAAACGAACGCCTGTATAATCAACGAAAAACAAACAGTACAAGGCTCCGTGTGTGGGGGTTCCTGTGTGCTTGTATACGTGTGTGTAACCTAGACCTTATGAAAGCGGATGGAGGTGTGTGTGTGAGTGTAATTGTGTTAGTCGCTGAATAGGGCCTGCAGCTCACTGAATGGACAGGTTTTGTATCCTTGCTCAGTCAAGACATCTTCATCGAGTTGGAGCCGTGCCTGGCGAGCACTCACTAAGGAGTTCTTTTTGCCACAGCTCAAAAACCACAGCAATGTGATCAAAACCAATTTCCCCATTTGAATAAGCTTGAGCGTGTTTCCTTATCTCAGCTTTGCAGTCCAAGAAATCCAGGCTCAGATGATAGGTCTGTGAAATGGTGAAGAAAAAGAATTAATTTTGAGGGTAAGCCCCGAGGAAAAGCATGCTTTATGATTGTACCCTTGCAGGTATAAACAGGAGCTCCAGCCCACCTTGAAAAAGGTGATTTCAACTGAGCTCTTGGTTTAATTGAGTCTTAGAGCTCGGGACTGTTGCTTTGATTTACGACCTATTCACACGGAATGTCAATTTTTTCAAGAAAAGTTTAAATAATGCATTTATATGCAACTATTTGGCCTGCAACAGAGCCATTGTTTTGTGTACTTTAGGAAGATTTTTTTTTTTTTTTAAATAATCTATTAAAATCATTTTTGAGTGGGTGGTTGTAGCTGTCCTGGCCCTAAAAAACAAAGATAGTAATCACTTCATATACATGCAAAATAGTTTCAGACTTTCAGTATCAAGCAAAATTGCTACTGAACATGACAGCCAGTGATCAGCGTGCATTTTCATTAAAATGGGAAAGAAAGACGCTTTTGCGTTCACATTTTCATAATAACTCTATGGGCCCTATCTTGCACCCAGCGCAATTGACTTTGTACACCGACGCATGTATCATTCCTATTTTGCACTCGACGCACAGCGGACTTTTCCCTCCACAGACGCACGTCAGTAAATTAGGGAATGAACTTGCGCTCCCGGGGGTGGATCAGTGAAAAGAGGAGGCGTGTTCCGGCGCAAACGTTCCCTGGTGCTATTTTGCAGGTTTAGAAAACAATTCCGCCACTGACCAGGAAAAACCTAGTCTAAAGTCAGTGGCACGTTGCGCATGATATTCATATGCTATTTTAAGGGCGCATGCTTGGCCATAATCAATGTAGCGTGTGCACAACGCGCATACACTTTGATTCTCTCATCTACACAGAAGCAGCAGTTTTCATTTTAGCAAATCATACATTATTATGATAGATAGATAGATAGATAGATAGATAGATAGATAGATAGATAGATAGATAGATAGATAGATAGATAGATAGATAGACAATTTATTATAAAAGCATACATCTAGCTTACACATTTACCCAAATTATCTTACGCCTGTTTAACCGAAGTTAATTTGGGTGGGTTTCTCCATTTCAGTGTAACTTCTCTCTTTTACGGGCCGTGACGAGAGCGTTGCTCTCCTTGGCTGTGAACCGCTGCCGGCGCGCGCCTGGCAAATCCGCCGTTACAATAGCAATCCACTATGGAAAAAGTGCGTCTGCTCTTAAAGGGAATGTGAGATGATGCTCTGATTGGTTTATTTCACGTTACGCCCAAACCACACCTATGAGTAATGAAGCTACTTCAGACCAACCCATTTTAGATTTGCGTCGGGCGCAAGAGTCATTTATCCCGCCGGTATAATAGCAACAGCGCCCAAAACCCACCCACAAAGTTACTTGCGTTTTGCGCTTGACACTTGCGTTTCAGATCGTTAAAATAGGGCCCATTAAGTTAATTTGTCACTTTATTTTAATTTAAGAACTATTGTGTCTGTTTAAGGTTGTTTTTGTTATCTACACCATTCGCCATGCGCTCTCTACAACCAAGCGTGACACAAACGGGGTTTGTTAGGAATTTTTGTAGGCTTTTTAAATTGTTTAATGGCTTGAGCTAGGACTGCTTGTTTATCACTCAGTTTCTGGCAGATCACACACACGACCTATAGCGTAACTCTGATCTCGGCTTCATTGTTATGTTGTGTCTGTAGTATGTATAACATACGTGACATCTAACTCAGTGATAGCTGTCAGGTACGGACATTTTATGTATATTATACAAAGAGATGAGAGACAATGAAAAATATGTAAATAATTTGCATTAGGAACTGTCTAAACTGCAAGAATTTTTCATCCTCTTTTTCCCTGTTAACTGTTTGGTAATTAAGACAAATGAAGTCAATGAAATTAAATTTTATCTTGGAATTGATGTGGTCTGGCTTAACTGGACTGGTTCTTCTGTCGACGATAAGAAAGACAGATTAGTGAGAGATTAAAGAGCTCTGAATCGAAGATCTGCAAAACCTAATTACTCACTTAAATTAAATTACACATACAACTGGCAAGCAAGATCACTAACAGAGTTAAACACATGCTGATCGTATCACGGATGAATCTGAGAATCCACAGTTTGTGTGGTACACTGCAGCACAGGTTGTTTTATGTGTCTCAATGTAACACAGACTTTGTAAAAAGACAGTCTGTGCTTCAAGCAAGTAGCTTCACCCACATCACCATGTGAATTGTGTATTTTTATTGCTTTTTTTTAATTATGTTTGTGAAGTATCACTAAGTACTTTTGGGAAGAGAAATTCTCATTCTACATGCATTTCCACCATTTCCACTTTCCTGATGATACTATGCAGTTATTTAAATGAGTATCTTCCACTGTGATCTATTATTGTGGTCAGTGTTGGGGAAAGTTACTTTTAAAAAAGTAATTCATTGTCTTGTCTTGTCATTGTCATTGTATTACGTTACTTTTGCTTTACTTTTTCTCACCTGGGCTTTGCTTGCTTGTTTGTTTTTAATAACAAAAAAAAAAAGTAACAAAAAAATTGGCAAATGCTTTTTCACACCAATGGTGAAATGAATATGTTGCAATATTAATAATGACATATTAATACAACGGAAAATGTGCCGGTCGGACTGTGTGTCAGCTATATTTTACAAGGTCAAACAAAATTAGATTGGAGTGTACATCTGGAAAGTGAGCTTTACTTATAGAATTGGGCAGAACATAAAATATTTAGCTTTCTCAGAGGTAATTTTTCAGGCCTGATGGTGCTAAGTAGAGCAACCACTGAACTAGGACTGCATGTTTTATTTCAGTGATTGTAACAGAAACAGGAAGAAGCCGAACAACCTTGCAGAATTTTGAGCAGGTAAACTTGGATAGCAACACAGCAGGCCAAACTACTATAGCAATTCATGTTTTATATGTTGTTGCCCGAAGAAACACTTGAGGAGAAAGAATTGTTATTTCAGACAGAAATGAAAAATAAAGGTTTCAAAAGGGACTTTTCGAACCATTTTTTGTGAAGAACATTTTTTAAATCTATAGAAACCACTATATATACAGGAATCTTTGTGGAATGAAAAGGCTTCATGGATGAAGGTTCTTTATGGAACCAGATGCCAATAAATAGAGAGGAGCATGGATGAGTTTTTGGTTAAATGCCTGAAATAACGTCTCAGTAAATCAGTAAAACCCTCTTGTGATTTTTTCCAAATTTTTACACAAATATTTTAAACAAACAAGTCAAGTCAAGTCATCTTCATTTATATAGCGCTTTTAACACTAAAACAGTAGTCTGAAGTTTAGTGATGGTGACGTTGATGTCATGTGACAATTTATATGTAATTTATATGTGTGACAATATAGATGTCAACAGTTGACAAGGTTTGACAAGATTTTGTAACTACACCATCTGGCTAAATTGCAATAATTTTTATATCATGACATACATTTTAACATTATAACATTAATATTACAACAAAAACATTTTTTTAATTATTTGATTAATTTGAACGAATACAATTATTGAAATAATATTTACATAATTATCTTAATTTGTTGTTTAAAGGATGCATTAAATTGATCAAAATTGTAATGACATTAAATAATGTTACAAAATATTTCTATTTCAAATAAATGCTGTTCTTTTGAAACTTCTATTCATCAAAGAATACTGAAAAAATGATATATTTCACAATATTGCTGATTTTATTTTTGATCAAATAAATGCAGCCAACTTCTTTCAAATACATTAAAAAGATATATTACTATTTTTATGACTATATATATAAAATAGTGTATATATTGTATAAAAATAACTGTGTACTGCCATGAACATGCTGTAAATTCATACAAATGTTTTACTATCAAAATTAAACATAACGATTATTATGTTAGATAAGTGCCTGAACTGTACATCACAGCATCCCATGCTCTGAAATGTCCCTTTGATTCACCATACATCTGTGTGATAGTGACTCTGCTGGCGTCTGTTTACATCAGTAACATGAATTATAGAACGTCTCTTTCAGGATTCGTGGAATTCAAAAGGCTTGAGGAAAAACAATCTCTGTCTTGTACCTCTTTCTGTTTGTCAGGGTGGATAACTGAACGGGAAGCAGTGGGCTGTGGTACGGAGAATGGAAAGTGTATGGGCTCCTAAAGTGAATATGACAGATCTATGAGAGAAAAATCTCATTTTTCACATCTAGGGAATATTGGCCCATTTAGGCCTTCAGCAGTCTGATCAACAGAACGGCAGTGTCTCTTTTCTTATCTTTTCTGTTATAGCCGTTCCCACTAGTAAAGGCTCAATCTGTTTCCATCGGTGAGCCATTGTGATTAACACATCTTCTGCTAATACTATAAGGTTCAAATGACAGGAGGCAACATCAGGTGTTGCTTTCCCATGAGACTGCCGTAATTATTCTCTCATGTTGATGGATGTACAGTTGCGTAGCACAAAAAAAAGTAATAATAAAAAAAACAGACAACCTGCTGTAGGCTACATACAATTCAATTTGGAAGTATATGGAACAAGTAATTATTTTAACTGGAGTAGGGTATCACCATAATTTCAACTAAATGCTCTGAATGTTTTTATCCAGATGAAGAAAGCTCTTGAATATTTATTTGGTGAAATCAGCATGGCTTGAAAAGTTGCCTGTCTTCTTATTTTATATTTCTGCAGCCCATAACTTCGACTCACGAAAGGCCTGTTTTTAACAAGCTGAAGAATTGAGATTCATACGCCGTCACCGCGGCACAGAGCAATGAAAGAGATTTCTCATTCTCTGTGCAAATGAAGTCACAATAAATGATCTGTGCTTCCCGACAGGAACCTTCTTCAAACTTCGCAGAGATTCTCTGACACGCTCTCCAAACACACTCCATTCCTCTCAGCCCACTCTCTCCTTGAAACTCAAACCTTTCTCAAACTCAATCGTGTGAATTATTTACCTCAGATGACAGGACTGTGGGCTTCAAGCTCGGCTGATGGCTGATGACTGCTTGACTCGGTCCGTTTCTTAACTGTGTTTATTGTCATTATTGCTCTCACATTTCATTCTTACGTATATGTAACTGTCATTTGGGCCTCATATTTAACAGTTAACAAGAACAATTGCTGAATAAATTCTGGGTATTCTCAGAAATATATGAAATAAAATATTTTGGTGTCATCTCTGAGTGGGATTAACGGGGGTGCAGTTTAGTAGAAGTTCAAGCGTGAGTCAAAAACGGGTTAAAGAAGAAAGGCTTTCGGGCTCCGATGTGAAGTTGCAGCCAATGTTGCCAGATTGAGCGGATTCCTACGGTGACATGTTCGGTTCACTTAGTTTTGTCGTGGCCACAACATATAAACTCGTGGGAACGTGATATTAAGTCGTGGGAACGAGATCATATGTTGAGGGAACGACATCCGTTTCTCATGGCTACCAGTTTGTGTGAAACGAATCTTCATACGCGATACGGGCGCCTCCTTTTACCCCGGTCATAATTTACTTTGTTATTTGTTCATTTAAGTTTCTCATAATTTGTTTTTGTTTATTGCCTTAAACGGGACTTTATTTGTGACCCAAGTATTTCATTCAAATTCAAATTCTCGACGAAAAAGCCCATTCAACTTAAGAATGCGCATCAGGTGTCTTTCACTTACGTACCCATGTCTTAATGCCGCACTATATCTTTATATGACATTCCTAATTCAAAGTAAAATGTTATCATCAGTCATCTCCATCTGCTGTATAGGCTATGGTTACAGTATTGACTGGTGTGCCGGTGTGGTTCCCTCACAAGAAATATATGTTGTTCTCTCAAAATATGAAGTCGTGGCCATGAGAAAAATATATTGTTCCCTCAACATATGATCTCGAGGCCACGACATAATGATGTCATTACCTCAACAAAATGATCTCGTGGCCACGATTTATTATCACGTTCCCACGAGTTTATATGTTGTGGCCACGACAAAACTAAGTGAACCAAACATGTCCCCTCCCGGTCACCGTAGATTCCTGTCCAATTGGACAGTTTTGAATTTGATTGTGCGGGTAAAAATTGGTTTGGGCGGGCGGATAAAATTTGGGCTGGTTTGGGGTCAGTTCGGCAGTTTTGAAACATCAAAATTTTATAGTCTAATTGGTTAATAAACAAAACTCAAGTGTGCATATACTCCATAAAAGCAGTCATCATGACACACACAGGCGCTGGTGTTGTTGACGTCGCCGACGAGCCGACGAGCACACACTTTTAGCCAATCAGCGGACATCTGCGACTTTTAAACCGTCTAGATCACGGGTGGCAAACGTGGAGAGGAGAGAGGTCATGGAGAGCCTCAGTCCTGCAGATTTGAGCTCCAACCCTGATAAAAACTCACCAGCCTGTATCTGTCTAGCAACCCTTCAGACGTTGATTAGCTTGTTCAGGTGTGTTTGATCAGGGTTGGAGCTGAACTCTGCGTTAGCCACCCCGGTCTAGACTGCACTCTACTCGTCCCCGACAGAAGCTGAAAGAGGTTTGAATCAATGCTTAATCAGTTTTTACTGTGCTTAGTGCCATATGTTCTACAATATGTGCTTCACGAAAGATGTAATGTAGTTCTGTCTGAAGTTAAAGCGCAACACAAAGGTAAGCACATTGTTGTTGTAATTTTTTTGTTGTCAGATTATCATACAGTATGGCTGTGGTGTGTGCATTAACTTGTGTGAAATGCCTACAGCCTGCCAATTACGTTGCTTATTCTGATCCTTTATGGCCACTTTTTGCACTTAAATTGGCTTATTCTTACTGTGTTGACATTAAAAATGATGGATGTGTTTTTCCGAGGGTTAAAGGAGCTGTATGTAAGAAATGTATTTCGATTACTCATAAAATGGCCCTGATATGTCACTAGACATTAAGAAATCATGTTCATTTCAAATACTTATATCACTGACAACAGTAGTCCGGCCAGGATATTGTCATTTAAAAAGTGAAGTTGCAGCCCTCAACTGATGTTGATGTTGTCATCTTGTGTTTTGGCCTGATGCTCCACCCTCCATCTATCTACCAATCACAAAGTCATGTAGTGTTTCGGCATCCGGGTTGCCAGCTCTGCTCTAGTTACCACAGCTGCAGCTACAAACGTTCGTGCTGGATCCTGCAGCATATCTGGCAACCTCGAGTCAGGGGGAGGGGGAGGGGATACACCGCTCTACAGTAATTTGAAAGTGATTGCAGTACCAGTTTTGTCCACAATCTTACATACGGCTCCTTTAAAGTTATCGGGTAATTTCTTGACTGGCATTTTGACAGTTTCCACCTGGACATTTTAGTCATATTTGCTTATTCTCTTAAATGCATTTGCCCTGTTTTGATAATTTTTTCTGGGAAATTATTGAATTTTTCTGGGATTATTATTTTGTCATCATTATTTGTCATCTATCACATTATTTTGTCAGTTTTGGGCGTGTTTTTCTTGGAGTGGGTGTGTTTTAGTGAGCGTTTGGGTTGTACATCCTCGACCCAATCTGGCAACACTTGTTGTCCAATCTTATGGCTCTTAAATGGTTTAAAAGCACTTGAATGAATGATTGTCTGATCATAGCATAGGCCTACATTTGGACCATTTAATAAGTCTTTTTAAATGCAGAACAGAAGTCTATTACATTTTTATTCAGGCAGAATTAATGGCTACTTTTGAATGGTTGGCAATGAAAAAAGAAACATTTTTGTGTTTGACTGCTTGTTTGGGTTACTTTATTTTTAAGCTCCCAAACTACATTCTACTGACTATAAATAACTTTGCAACTACATGTAAACCTATTCTACTAACCCTAACACATAACCCTAACCTAACAGTCTGCTAATACTCTAATGAGAGTTAGATATCAACAATAAGTATAATTTGTTCATTGTTCGAGTGCAGACAAGAAGATATCACCATACTTTATTCAAATTACATTAAGTATGCTCTTAAGATATTAAACAAATTATTCTAAAATTTAAATTATAAATTAATAAAAAAGTATCAAATTAAAAGCATAATTAAAATGATTTCAAACCAGTTTCCCTAAACAAAAGGACAAACAAGGGTTGGTTGGACAAATAATGGTCACACTTTATTGCGATGGCCCACTTTAGAAATTCTAGTAACTTTGCAACTACATGTCAACTAACTTTCATATAGGGTGACTGTCGGATCACCGTTCAAAGAATTTAAGACAGGCCATTAATGTAATAATGATGACTAAGAGCACAACAACACCGTATTCTCTAGTCTCCATTGTTCAAGAAAGTTGTATGATGTGCTTGATGGGGCATGAAATTATGCAAGAGAGTCAAGAGAAATCAATGTCTTCCTCTCAACTTTCCCATGTGAGTCACAGAGGACTTGTGCATTTTTAATTGACGACAGGTTTGGTCTGACTCTGCCGTATAGACAGCATCTTCCAGTCCTCGGATGAGAAATATTGGACAATAAAAAGTCAAATGTTAAAAATCTCCATTAATCTTGTGACAGCTCTGTGATTTCTTTTCGAGAATGAAATATGCGTGTTTAATGAAACAACACGTGGCATGAACAATTTTCGGTGTGTTCAAAAACTGTCAGACTTTTTCCAGCACTCTCTTTCTGGATCTGTCAATGCAGGAGACATGAGATATTGTGTGGCTGTGTTGAATCTTTGCACGACTTTGACAGTTAGCCTATTTTTTTTAAGTGAAGAGCTGAATTTTTTCCTCAGCAGATTCCAATGGCCATATAATAAAAGCAACTGTTATTTTTGCCTTTTCCATTTTAGCACCACTAATGACTGTTATTCTTCTCAGAAGACCCTTAAAGGTGTTTTCAAAGTAAACTTACTCTATATCATTTACTGTTTTTACCTCTGGACTTCCCACCACTGGGAAACATTTTTCCTCTTGAACATTAATTCAACCAAAGAGGAAAAGTGTTTGTTATAGGTTTATATTTTTATATAGGACTTGAAAATTAAACTGAATCAGACATCCCAGTGATTTATATGAGAGAGAAGACATTTGATATTCTGGGAGAGCTTATTAGCTCAGCTTACTTAGCTGTAAAGCTGTTTGTGCAATACAGTGTAACAAAACTAGCTATGTAGCAATCGTGTGGAGAAAGAAAAAAGTAGCTCATTACTGGAAAAGCTACACCATTTTGAAAACTGTGAAGCTACTGTCATGGTACTTTAAAATATAGTCAAGTTAGTAGCACCCCTACTTTTAGTTAGTTAATTCCTCACACTGAGTTGTTGTTGTTGTTGTTGTTGTTGTTATATCTGAATATCTATATCTTTTGGGTCTTTTCTGTTCTTATTATGTTTCTTTTTAATACAGTAACTAGCTAAATGTACTGTATGAGAGAGTGATTTAAACATATATTTGCTAATATACAGTATCTCTGAGGTTTTAAGGGAGGAAGTGTCTCTCCATAGAGCAGATGGCAGGTGAACATAATGTCCCACATGCACCTGCTGAAGCTGAAGATTTTCAGCATGGGGTCACAGATCATGTTCAAGTTTTCCATGCAGGGATAGTTGTGAAATTGTGTAAGCAGATGGGCGTTTTCACAGCAGAAATCTGTATTATATACATTTATGGCATGCAGTCAGAGATTTAATGCGATAAATGTCAGACATTTAAACTCATCACGGTAAGGGGACTAAATAAAAACTACAAAAAGGACACAATCAATCACTTATAACAGCACCTGCAATCTAGTTTAACCAGGTGCTAAATGTGCTGAAATAGTCAGTCTGCAACATAAGAATCACTGTAATTGTCATTATTTGCAGCATCAAGCAATTAGGTTCATCATGTGTTTTAATCGCAAAAGTCAAGAGAGAGAGAGAGCAAGAGAGACATTTGTGTTCATTTTTATCGATTATAGCAACAATTAAATAATGTTATATCCATCAAATAATGCCAAAGAGATATAACCAATATCCCCCCAAAAATCCATCATTGTCAGGAAAAGAGTTAAAGAACCGATTCAGATGGAGCATTTATGTACTGTCATAAAGTATGACAGATCACAGTAGTTTCCAGCATATCTCATATCCAAGAACTCTGCAATATTTGCGAATCTGGCTCTAAAGCTGAGACCGAAATGGGTCTTGTGCATGTTGCCCACTTGGATCCCATCTAGTCGCAAGTGCAATCCTGCATGAAATTCATCTGGGCAATTAACATGGGGGCATTTTGAAACCCGCAGACAATACTATATGAGGCCCAATTTTCAGCCCATTTCATACCCATATGGGCCGCACATAAAAATGTCGGCTGGGAAATAACATACAAAAGACAGTGCAAATGAACAGCACAATCAGCTCCCCTGTCAGTATACTGGTATTTACCCAGCAATCCCGTCAGTCAGTCAGTCACGGCCAATCAGACACTGTTGCACTCCAGGTCTGAATGACCTTGATCGCATTACTGATGTCCTCAGAAGCGTAGCCTACTTCAGTTACACACCTGGGCTGATTCTTGCTAGCTTTCACACAAAAATAAACATTGGGACAGACTCTTACACCATGTCCTAACTACACGTGACGCACGATAAAAGGTTATTTTCCATGTTAATCAGAGTTTTTGACCTAACCAGCCGCGACGGCGACACGCGACGATTCTATTAACGGTTTCTATTATTCTGCGACGTCACGGCTTGAACAACAAACACAAAGTGTGGCAATGATAATCTCAGGTACTGTTTATGTGCTTTATTTAATGTTAAAAGCATGCAATGTGACTTTGAATTTCATTTAGTGCTCCAGCTTTGTAGCTGTAAAAGAAACAATGGATAATTCACCTCAGATCTTGAAATTAAACAAATGGAAACAAGAAAGTTCAAACTGTGAACAAACAAGTGTATTCTTTGACAAAGATTGTTTTAGTAACTCAGTAGCCTATGTATTTTTAATAATGTTTAAATGGTGTAATATTTGTGAATTTGATTATATGTAGCCTACTTATCCATTTTCTTGCGAGTGTGAATCTCTGGTGCTGTGCACTCGCCGCGAGACTCCGCCCACACGCTGTTGTGATTGGCTGTGGGTTTTGATTGATTTTGACGCATCTCGCAGTCGCGTCGCGTCTAGTGTGGACAGACAAATTATTTGTCGCTGGAATCTTATCGCATCGCGTCTGGTTAGGACACAGTGTTTTAGAGTGATTCTGAAAGTAATTTAGTTTTTTTTTTTTTTTACCACTATGAACTTTTAGATAACAATGATATTGAATTTTAGGTAAGGAGAAGAGAGGAGAAAAGAAGCAGAGGGAGACATCAAGGTTTAGAATCGCATTTCTGTCTCCAACCTCAACACATCAACCCTTATCTAAAGCAACAGAATTATCAGCAATTCAAAAAACAGCTTCATTGTGTTTCCGAGAAAGCTGTCAGTGTGGATCATTCACTCACTCTATTAAGGGTGAAAAGAGATGTGAAGCACAGACAGACACTTAAAAATCAGAAAATTAGCCTACCACAATTGTTCTCTTCTTTGGAACACAAAGAAAGATATTGTGAAGAATGTGCCCACTGTTTTACTCCATATAATGGAAGTCAATAGGGCCCAAAAAAAACATTGGACCCCATCGACTTATAATGTGTGGACAGACAAAAATAGACATTTTTCAAAATATCTCCATTGGTGTATCACAGAAGTGATACAGGCTTGGAACAACATGAGGGTGAGTAAATGATTATAGAATGTTAATTTTTGAGTTAACCATTATATTGTCATATTACAAAACTCCAAAGACCAAAAAACAATATAAAAGTGGTCCATATTATATTACAAATCTTCTGAAGTAGGGCTGCACAATCTTGAAGAAAAATGCAATATGTGATAACTCATGAAATAATGTTATATTCGACATGCGATACGATAATGCTTTAACTGTGTAAATTATATTTAAATATATTTAAAGTTTGAAAATTATATAATCATGATTATTTTTTGTTATTGTGTATCTTTGTTATTCTGATCCAATATACTGTTACACGCGCGTTTTCTTTCTCCACTGTTTACATTCACTTAGGACATAACTAACTGTGTTTACGTGAATACTCACCCAAACGCATTTTGAATGTGTGTGTGTAAAAGCTGCGTAAAAGAACTGAATTTGGGATTGCATGCTTTCCGAGAGGTGTCTCTCTGTGCGCGCGAGTACTGCATTGAATTCTTTTCCATGGCTTATTGCGCTTAAAGGCACAATATGTAACTTTTTTGCTTTAAAAATAGCAAAACTCAATATATCTATGTTTTATATATTTTTTTTTAGTTGTGTACTTACATTATCCCGACTGTTTCCAACAACTTTCAAACCAGGAGAAATTTGTAATTTAATTCAAAGACACGTCCCGTTTCTTTATTTCCGTTTTGTCGCCGTCAATGCCGTCATTTCCGCTCGTGCTGCCATAGCAACCAGAGCTATGAACCAGAGCCGTCTGATAGTAACCAAAGCGACAGACGTGGACAAATGTGTAGTTCGCAATGTCTATTTGCACGATGTTGTTGTTTCGTTCAAACATTATGGACCATGGCAAGCAGACTTTGGATAAAAAAGGAGAACTAAAACGAGAATCAATATTAACGCAGTGTTTTCGAGATGCCTAGAGCTCCCATAGACAGTATATAAACGAGAGCTCCACGTCCGAGACTTCGACCGCTCCTACATGTACTTTATCAAACAGGTGAGCACATTTACATAAAACTAATCAATGTTTTATAGTTCAACAATGATAAAATGTCAGAATATGATCTGTATGTTATTCTAATGTTGATCTAGTTTACTGCTAGTCTCATACAGACAAACTAACACATAAATTTCAACACATTCAAATTGTAAATGCAGTTTAGTGTGATAGTGTAATGTTAGACCAAGTGAAACAGCGCTGCGTTACCTCACAAGTTTAATTTGTCTAATAAACTGACCTGTGAGTAGTAATTCTGCACTTGCGTGTAGTTCAGTAGAATGAAATGTCCATATTCCTTTTATATCCGAGGGACTCGCGTCGCGTGTGGAGCTGATAGCTGTCTCTTAGCAATCCCGAACTGCTTCATATCATAGTCATGATAAAAACATCAATGTATTTACTCACCCATAAACATTATTAGACTGGTCGGCTTGACGTTGACGACAAGATCCATAATTCTTAGCAAATGTTGCGTCATCAGTCTACGCCTTTGTTATTGTAAATAGGTTAGCGACCCCTAGTGGCGAAAAATTCCATACTGTCCGTTTAATAACATTAAGGATATGAAACGTATTTAACAGTCATGGGCCAGTCTATTTTCTACTATCTGCGTCAACCTAAAACATTGACTTTTCATAACTTTTTGAAGTATTAAAATCATTCAGTTATAACAAGCCGTTGCGAGATATATATATATATATATATATATATATATTGCAATATGTAAATTTGCAATATTTCAATAGGTTAATTTCAATATATCCTGCAGCCCTGTACTGAAGTCACAGAAGATAGCTCTGTGTGAGTGTGACAAACAGAATTTTTTTTTTTATCTTTGTTCCAGATTGTGTATCCGTGACTGAATATCCATTGCAAGGGGTAATCGAATGTAATGTCAAGTCAGAAAATTGTAAAGCGTCAGCCACAGCAGGAGCACACAGATAGGTCAAACGGTCAGTCGGCCACATTGAACTAGTGCACTGTGTGTGCTTTTTAAACATCAGCATGCGGTTTGAACTGGCCTTAAGCATCTTTTCTCTGAATACCACTTCTAAGCAAGTGGAAAGGAAAATATTTATGAAGCTAGCTTGCAGAATTCAGCATAGTCCGTGGAGGTCTATAATTAAAGAGATGAAGCTGTTTCTCTCTGACTGTGTACTACTGTTTGTGGGTTAGGCAGGCCATGACATGTGTGTGCTTATGTTTTAAGAGGTTAAGGCTTGCAGTGCTATTGGAGCCACAGGTAAAACATTATTATCAAGTGGATTTAGAGAAGAACATGCTGTGGGTCAAAACACTGTGTCGGCCTCCAGAGATGTGAAACTTTACCTCAGGCAGGGCTGAAAGATCTCTATATCAGTCTCTGTTGGACCATACTGTTCCCCTACCCTAGGGGGATGGAAAATATGCACTTTCTTATCACAGAATGCAGAAATGTAATAACTAATGAGCTGGATTGGAAGCAGATTCAATTAATTATACAAAACACATGAACGTATTAACATACAAATTAGAGCTAGAAGGCAGAATTCTTAATTCTAACATGGAGGCCCAATCGTTTTCATAGGAAAAATCATTCTTATGTTTGAAGTGGTGAACACATGCATTGGAACAGCACTTCGTTTTGTTATTTCGAGTTCAAGCTTAGATCAGTTCTTGGTTCCTGTCATGAAGTACATGGTCCTTAATATGTTGTTCCTAAACTGTGATTATGAGAAATGTAACTAACCCTAAACCAAAACCGGTAGCACTTTATTTTACAGTCCTATTCCCCATGTACATACTATGTTCCTGTTATGGTAATTACAATAACTAGGTAATAACCCTGAACCTACACCTAAACCTAACCTTAACCCATTAAGTTGCGTTATGTTAACCAGTACTTTCTTGGGTAAGAACACTGTAAGAATAAAAAAAAGATGATCAAGTAATTTGCATCATATAAATATTGCACACCTTTTTATTCTGTTAATTGAGTGCAGATAATTGTTTTAAAATTGCCTATAATTTAATAAAATATTTGCATTATAATGATAAAAAATGATATATAAATCAATCATGTCACTGAGTCATTTGTCAGCAATCAATGCTGATCATATTGTATGTAGTTGATTCACTACAAAGAAGTGGTTCATATGAGTCATTTGTTGTGAATCAGACTACACTAGTTGTGTTGTATTTCTGTTTTTGAGTTATACTCCACAAAAAGATGGTTTGATCATTTAACATTGCTAATTTATTCTAAATAAGGCATTATGGTAAGTAGTAAACAATGCAGTAGTAAAGTTAAAGTAAAAGTCACTTTCTTCACAAAGTGATCATCATTTACTTGGGCGTTTAATTATAGATTTACTTTTAAAACAAGTTAAAGGGTAACTCTGGTTCATCAATCAATAGCTCAGTTCCAGTCAGATCAGTGGGATTACTGGAAAGAGCAGTAATGAAAACATAAAGTCTGAAAAGACATTACACAGTTTGTGGTTTCCATGGTGACCATGAATGTACTTTGAGAGGTGAAATGGTCGGGTTTATTCGGTCTCCTGATTAGAACATTTGTTTCAAACCGCAACAGGGGAAATTGTAGGTTTTGACGTAGTTTTTATGCCTTGCAGTGTTTTTACTGCCAGTGCTCTTTGGCTCTCACTTTCAGAGCATTCTGGGCCTGATTGATTGCACTCTCTAAACTATCTACGAGGAACAATTCATTCAATCAATGGATCTTAGAGATTGACAGTAGAATTTTAATAAGAATATACCAAAGCTGTTTCTCTCATTCTTTTAAATTGGTATTCAGTGTACAGTTTCTGCTTTTTAAGCCTTAGGCTATGTGTCCACCAAAGCGTTTTTAGCCAGCTGAAAACGCTAGGCGCTCTGCTGAAAACGTCTAGCTATGAGCGCTTGAGAGTGTTTTGGCAGCGTTGGGGTTTTTTTTCAGTTGAGACACTTTGCTTGTTATGATACAGAATATCCGTGAAAGTGTTACTAGTATCTCATTTCACAAATATTTTGTTTCGGAGTTGATTCTATATTAAAATGTCGATACAATGTAACGTATTTTATCGAGCTCTTGTTTTAAATGATTTTGTTCCGTTATTATGCTTGTTGTTGTTGTCATCAACTGTTGACCTTGTACAAGCAGAATGTGGCAGTTGGTCGGTGTGGTATTAGTCCCGCCCCTCCTCCACTGTGATTGGACGGTTGGGTAAAAAGTGACAGTGATGAGCGCTGTGTTTAACATTCTTCAACTCTCAGCGACCTGTAAAAAACGGCAAGCGCTTCAGTGTGAAAAAAATGCTCAGCGCCTCGTTACGCTCATGGCGTTTTAAAAACGCGGCGCTCCATTGAAAACAACTGAAAAAATACGCCAGTCGCGTGAAAAAAAACGCTTTGGTGGACACGTGACCTTAAAGTAAGCTTTATAATTATTTACTCACCACCATGGCATCCTCTGTCATGGCATACAATAGGATTTTGAGAATTGAACCCTCTCGTACTTGCAATTTAAGCTTAAAAAATGATGCAATACCAAGCATCATTAACTCTTCCCTCGTCAGCGTTTTTATTAAATGTTGCCAGCCAACACCAGCATTTTTGATCATTTTCACAAAACTATCATGGCCTCCAACAATCGCACAACAGACTATACACTAAGATTATATGATCAATAAGTTTGTTTTTACGTTGCTTCAACTCATCAATATAAGTTGATGTCAATATAAGATAAGTCATCAATTTTCAACTTACTTTATAAGTTATACAAGATTCAACTTTTTTTTCTAAGTCAGTTTAATGTAATTTAAGTTGAAGTGACTTAAACATCCAAGTTTTTGTTTTGTTTTACAGTGTAATGTGTACACAATGTGTCTCACTTTTTCTGCTTCTTTGTTGCATGTGTTTTGATCAGGAGATTCTGTACTCCTTCAAACGATGCCTATAACGCCCTCTACCGTATAACAATGAAAACACAAAAAGGTGGTGGGGAAAGAGTTAAAGTGGTCCATGTGACTACATAGGTCTCCTAAAGCTGTGAGGAACAGACCAAATTTATGTAATTATTCATGAGAAATTTTTAAATATTACCAAGCTACCTATTACATTTATGAGAGTTCATTATGATGTAGTGATTCTTTTGATTCTGATGATTCATTCACGACTTGGATATAGTGAACAGTCATTTGTTCATTGAAAAGTCATTTGGACCTAGGATGGCCATATCTATAACACCAAAAAGGAGGACACTTTGCAGGATTCAGTGAATGCTGGTTAAAAACTGAAAAATAATCCCAAACCTCTAAAAAGTGTCAGAAATGTACTTTTACTTTTTATAAGAGGTGATATTTGCTCCCTTAAATTGATTTACAATGTGTGGTGTCTGTAAGAAGTTATCAGGCAAAGAAACACACGAGATAAGAGTAGAGAACTTCATCCATCTTGTTTACTCTTTCACTTCCGTTTTCACACACATCATTACAAAATGCGTCAAAATAGTAGTCACAAAATAATTCACGCATCAGCACAACTAAGGGCAACTTTTCTACTTTTTTTTTTTTTTTTACTGACAAAATCCATCTTTGCACTGCAGAATGGCACAGCAACTAAGTGGCATTTTGATGCATTGCATTGTTTATTGCAACTCAGAGGTCACCCTATATGGACTATTTTTATGATTCTTTTATGGTGTTTTCAAATTTAGAGAGCCCCATTAAATGTAGTTTTGTGGAAAAGTACAACAGTTCTTTCTTGTTTTCTTGTTTTTTCTTTTGGGGCCTCTTGAGAGAGTCACAGGTGTTTGGAATGGCATGATGAAAATAAATGAAATTTTTTGGTTTTGGGTGAACTGTCCCTTTTTTTTTTTCACTTCCCAAACTGTAAAACAAGATATAACACCATTCGCAGTTTAAACTCAGCTTGTTATTGGAATAACAATTTTCCAACAAACAGCGTGAGCCAAACACGCTTTACTGATGCCCATCCACCCCCTTCCACATAGAACAGAAACTTTTCACAACGCTGTCAAGGGATTGCTTAGGGAGGCTGCCGCAATTCTTTGATGCCGCCGCAGGATTCCATTAAAGATGTGCAGTACGAGACAATGACAGGCTTTCAAAACCGCACTTCGCATTGTGGTATAGTGTTGGCGAGAAACAAAGAGACAGAAGGAAAGAAGAGCGACAGAGTGAGGACTGTTAAAAAAGGGCATGTTTAATGAAGTCCCAAAACAAAAAGAGGTATACACACTCCAAAAGAGCATGTGTGATAAGTGCAGGCCTTTGTTTTTACAATTATCCAGGGAAATGTGTTGCACAATCTGCACATACACATGTTAATGACAATAGTTTATATACCGCTTTTTTCACACTCAAAGCATTCTTAAAAGAGTTATTGTGTTTAGCATCTTTTTGAATCTTTTAGGCACTCTAGCAATTTTACGGCAATTTCCCGGGATCAACGCGCTGTGTGAAAGCGGCTTACCTGGATGATGCAACGGCAGACAAAGAGCACAATAATGCCCTCCACACACATCAGCTAACAGTGAGAGGAGATGATGTAGGCAAACTTTTTAGTATTTGTAGTAAAGTTAGTTTTAGTCTGATTCAAAGTTCTGATCTGATAGTTACAGTCTTTTTAACATATAGTGCCTGCATCATTATAATGGGGATTTAGGACCCATATTGTACAAAAACATCATATTTTGTTGCAAAGTAAATACAGCAGAAAAGATTTAGTACTTAGTTTAACTATAAAAATGTTAACATATTCTACAGTACATTATTACAATGTAACAATGTATTAAGTATGTAAGTTTGTTGTATTTAGAAGTTTTAGTTTATTTGATTCCAAAGTAGAACAAAGCTTTTGTATTATTAATACACAGATTTGAGAAAAAAAATTAAAAGGTTTAAAATGAAATAGAATCGACTAGACTTTATGGCACTGGTGTTCCCTGCATGCAAAGAGGCATGAATAATTAATAAGGTTAAATTTTGCCAGTTTTATTTACACTGTTGTTGTTTAGTGAGATGTTTTGCATTGCCTGGCCCTGGAGTTCATTTTCTAATGTGGATAATTTATTTGGGTTCAAAAATTGTTACTATTTTGTGTGTTGAGTGTGTGCGGCTGATTCTCTTGTTTGTTAAATTTATAAAGTCATAATATCTCACAGATCAGAAGTTTTCTTACAGATCTTTATTGCCAAGTATGCTTACACATACAAGGAATTTGTCTTGCTGACAGAAGCTTCCACAGAATAACAGTGACAAGACAGATGATAAAAAATAAGTAATAAAAAATAAATATATTAAAAAATGTATTCAGTCTCAATATTTAATATTATACATAGTTCAGAAAAATGTGCTAAATTTTATACCAAAGTTATAATTTTTTTAAATGCATGCAAGACACTATGGCATATTGAAGATTCAACTATGCTGAGGAACAATATTATGCTCTGATGAATATTGTCATTGAATGGTAAAAGTTACTGTGGAATCCGTCAAAGTCCATTAAAAATGTAGCAAAATAGCCTAAGATTGTTGAAGTACCAAGTCAAGCAAAAACTCTTGAGTATTAGCATGGACTACATTGAAAATGCATCTTGCAAGAATGGATTGCTGATATATGTCGACTTCTGTTGCTATTTGTGGCAGACAGACATGCCTGCTCTGTCATTCAGTGTCAGTCCGCAGCATACTGAGATGAAAGTCTGTTGAGGCGTACAGTGGTTTAATCAGAGATTTGGAGTTTGATGTTGAAAGCAGAGGCCACTAATGGATTCAATAGATGTAGAGTCTCCAGAGAGAGGACTTTGAGCTGCAGGGATTACATGAAAAACCACCATCTAAGTTCAGTATAGCTATATAAACCCACTTGAGATTGGGGCAATGCATGCATGGCAAGAAGTCAGAATCCATTTGAGACCATTTTACAACATCAAAGAAGAGAAATGTCTTTATGTTGATTGATATGTCTTTTTTTAGTCTTCAAAGTATGTTTCTGATCGATAGAAAATACCCCTTGTTCTCCATAATAATCAGCCACTATACATGCTTTTTTTAGATACATTCACCCCAAACTTTAATTCAAACCCTTTAAATTCCCTCCACACTATCACAAAAATCCTATAAGGCAGCAAACATTACGCAAAACAATGGTAATTGTATTAATGTTCATCAATGCTTATAACATGGACATGTTTTGATATTGAATATTTGTTGATATGAAGTATCTGTAGATATCAGTCTGTTTACTTATTGATTTCATGTAGCCTATGCTTTTTTATGTCTGTCCATATTTAATAACTTACTGTATACTTTAGACACAATTTTGGCTGTCTGTTTTTGCTTTGCCAACAAAAATAGTTCCCAACAAAGCCACTGAACAACAAACAGTTGTGCATTACTGAGCTATACACTGTTGGCACTGGCTACACACATGTAGTGGTGTGTATCGTTCCCAAATGAAGCAGCGTTTTTGAGTGAATGATTCAGTGACTCACTCATAAAGACAGTT
Organism: Abramis brama; assembly: GCF_963993115.1. Taxonomy (NCBI): domain Eukaryota; kingdom Metazoa; phylum Chordata; class Actinopteri; order Cypriniformes; family Leuciscidae; genus Abramis; species Abramis brama. Next base: position 39,099,575 of record NC_139971.1, read on the forward strand.
ATGTTTTGTTCCTGAATGAAGTTTAAACCGCATTCTAGTATACTACAATTCTTTTCGACATGTTTATTCCGTGTTAACATGATCATTGTACAACGTGCCTTCCCGAGGGAAATAGAAATTCCTTAACAGAAAATCTTCAAAATATTGTGACACGGGTTTGGTTTCAAATAAACTACAAGAACGACTCCAAAGCAAAAAGGATAGTGCATAAATGATAACATGCATACATAAACATATTCAAAATAAATAATAAATAAATAGATAAAGGGACTACAGTAGCAATAATAAAAATAAGAATAATACTAATTATAAATAATAATATTGGTGACTAGGTCAGTCACAAGTTGCAAAGTTGCAATGCCCACCTCCAGAAGGAGGAACCCCACACCCCAGAGAGCCCTAATTGGCACACATGACTATTTTCTCATATGTATTCTCTCGTTATTTCATCTGACTCCATAAATGAAAAGGTTTTAATGATATCTGTGCATCATTAAATGTGAGCGAATGTTTGACTATTCCTTTTAACTCTTTAATGAAAACAATGTTAGAGTCCATTAGAATAAAATCAAATGTTTACAATTTATTATGTCAGGTATATCATGCCAATTTCATAATCAGTTCAAAGATAATCAATACAATAACATCGAATGCTCTAGAATAAGGAGAAAAGATGCCAACCTAACATTAGGAAATACATGATGCTGAGAGTCTCGGCCGCTCTCAGCCTCACGGGCTAATCTGAAGTACAGAATCGTGCCGATCTTCTAGTTGCATTTCATTATATAGACAGAAACGTCTTGCACATGGAAACATCTGATAACAATGGGAATTTACATTCAGAGTTGACACCTTTTCGGGGTAGGAGACCATATGTCTAGAGACCACCTTCCTTTGTGTGCCAGTTATCTCTAAACTCTTAAAAACCTTATTAACTTTTGTTTTACTTATTTGGGAATGAGACACTTGTACCAGTGGCACTGAGACATTTCAGATAATACTAAACATGTATAATACTCGATGATAATTATTCACATTAAAACATATAGATTCTTGTGTGAGTTGATCTCAAAGAAGAAATGTAGATTAGGCTGTGAGACTTTCGTGACTTTCGTGAGACTTTCAAGAGTGAGTTCAAATGTTAATTTCCTTTGTTCTCCCAGAGAGTTGCTCTCTCTTCCAGTTCTTCCAGCTTTTCCAGTTTTTCCAGTCTTACACGGGCAACCCTGTCTGGTGCCCCTAGCACATGGGAAGGGATCTGACCGTAAGCCGTTAGTAATAACACAGGACGTAGGGGAATGGTTGATAGTTTGAATCCATTTCAGAGTCACCATCTATACCAAATCACTGCAAAGCCTCAAACAGATTCCCCCACTCCACCCTGTCAAAAGCCTTCTCTGCATCCAGAGATACAGAGATAGCCTCACAATGCTGTTGATTTGTATATTGTATTACATTCAGGAGTCTCCTTATATTTGTAATAGAAAAACACTTCTGAATAACGCCAGTCTGATCAGGGTTTATAAAGTTGGGGAGAACCATCTCAAGTCTTCAGGCCAGCAAATTTAGAGAGTATCTTAGCATAAACTCCAATTAAACTAATAGGTCTATAAGAGCTACATACATTGGGTGGTTTATGCTTTTTAAGAATTAGTGAAATATTTGCCGAATTTAAAGTGGGTGGAACCTGACCATTTTTCAATGAATCTGCAAACATTTCAGTAAGTGATCCTACTATTTCTTTTCCCATTTTTTCTTTTTTTTTTTAATAGAATTCTGGGCAAACGCCATCTGGCCCAGGAGCCTTCCCTCCCCTCAGAGAGTTTATAGTGTTAAGAACATCCTCTTCTGTAACTGGCTTACATAGGTCCACTTTCTCCTCCAGTGTGAGAGAGGGGAGCTCAATGTTATTAAGAAAATGGCTCATCCTTTGCCCTACAGAGTGGCATTCTGATGAATAAAGATTTTGATCAAATTCTTTTATAATTTTATGAATGTATTTGTTTTCAAATATATTAGCCCCAGAGTTATCCTTTAAAGAGGAAATTACATTGGTCTCTGCCCTCCCTCTTGCCAACCGCGCAAGAAGACGGCCTGGTTTATTCCCTGATTCATAAAGTCTTTGTTTGGAAAAAAAAAAATAGATGATTCTACCTTCTTAGCATTAAGCATGCATTAAGCTGCTGGGATAAGCCTCTGGAGGGTGACACTTTGAAATCTTTCTCCAAAGTCTGAATGTTCTTCTCGAGCTCTGTTATATTTCTCATAGCCTCTTTCTTTTTAGCTGAGGTATAAGATATAATTACACCTCTCAGGTAGGTTTTGCTGACTCCCATAAGATGGATGAACTAACTTCAGGAGATTTATTGATGTCAATAAAGTATTCCCACTGCTGTTTAAGATATTGCATACATTTAGAACAGCTCAGTAATGAAGGATTCAGTCGCCACTGTCTACTGTACGGATCTCTATACGGGGGATGAACTATTATTGTAATGGGAGAGTGGTCAGATAAAGTCCTAATTCCAGTGGAGCAATCCATCGTTCTTTCCAATATCCCTTGCGATGACAAGAATGGATCTATACGTGAAAACGTTTGGTGAGGCTGGGAGAAAAAAAGTATAATCTGTCCCCCTCATATGAACTGACCTCCAAACATCAAACAGTTCCAGATCCTTGCAAAATCTAAAAGTCTAAGACGTTTCCTTGGTTTGAGGAGACTGGTCTATGGATGGGTCTAGAACGCAGTTAAAATCCCCTCCCAAGAGTATGAGAGAGCATGAGAGTGAAGAGATAAAAAAAAATTTGTGGGGGCATAAATGCAGCCGATCAGCACATGTTCCCCATAAAAAAAACTAAAAGAAGTACACAGCGACCTTCATTATTGATGTTTCTAATTTAAAGGAGAGATTTTTATGAAGAAGAATTGCAACTCCCCTGCTATTGGACTTATAAGAGGAGAAATAAACCTGGTCAACCCAGTTTCTACGCAGCTTCATGTGCTCTATGTGAGAGAGATGGGCTTCTTGAAGCAACGCAATCTGACATTTCTCCTTCCGAAAAAAAGAGAGAAGTTTTTGCCTTTTGACAACATGGTTAATGCCTCTCACATTGAGGCTAATTAATTTAAGATCACTCATAGACAAATTTTACCATAACATTGAAACGGTCTTGATAAAACCAAAATCCAGGTATGAAGGAGCTCTGGGGTGTTAAAACAGCACAAAGAATGGTCATAATAATCAAAAAAGATTACAAACCTTGCATGATAAACACATCCCTACCCCCCCAACCAAGCTTGAAAACAAAAGTGTGGAGGACGTGAAAAAAAGCAGCCACATTAGACTGAAAGACGGAGTTTCACTCTATCTAGCCCCCCGGACAGGTACACCTGTGCATCTTGTGCAGAATGGAAGGAGTGGTCAGACCCATTAAGGTTGAAACAGAGGTTAGCAGGGTAGCGCGTCACAAAACGGACACCTCTTTGAATGAGCTGACCGCAGACGTCATTGTATGCCCGTCTAGCCTCTCTGACTCTGACAGGTCCTGCGTGATAAGAATGTCACTGCCCTCATATGCGAGACGATCCTTCTTTGCAACAGCCAGGATGGGTTTAAGTGGGCCAAGTGTTCTATGCGCCCGGTCGATTTTAATAACGCCATGTTTTGTTTCAATCTCCAGCCGCTTGGGCAGCCAGGTTTGAAAAAACTTAACAGGTTGGCGACCCTCCGCGCCCTCCTTCAGACCAATGATACAAATATTATCCAGCCGGCAGCGATTTTCTGCGTCCTCTGCTCTCTCCGAGAGGGACTGTACTGTTTTTTCCAATGCCGCCATCTTGTTGTGAAGTCCCGCCACTTTGTCCTCGGTCTGGGACACACGGCTCTCCGCCTCCGTGATACGCATCGGGTTGTAATTTTGTGCCAACGCCGACTCGAAACGAGCGAATTTCTCGCCCAGGAAGGCGCTTAAATTATCAGTTACAGCCTGTACCAGACTGGACTATTCAGCTGAGGAACCACCATCTTTGTTACCCTGATTAGCAGACGGTTGGCCTTTTGCTGTTGTGCGGCCCCTTCTAGTTTCTTGTTGAGAAGCCGCGGGACCTGACCCTCGAGTTGGATGATGAAAGTTAAATGAAAACGGCCACGCAGTTTAATGTAAAAGTGAGAAAATAGCGCGATGGCGAAAACGTGCCACTTAGAACGAGAGCATCACGTGACTCCCAAGTATACTACTCTTAATATTTTTTGCATATATTTCTGATGCAGAAATAGTAAGAGTAGCATGCTAGTGTGCAGCTCCAAACTCAGCAACTCTTTTCGAATGAATCAGTTGGCTGAATCTTTCTCTCTTTTCTCTGCACCCAGGGTGGTTGGTTTAATGGTGAGTGCCAATATAAGGAATGATGACATCAAGCTGACACCTGCTCATGATTGTAGAGGGCATTTTCTCTTTCATGTCATACAGTATTACAGGGAGATCTCCCTCCTACGCCGGGTATGTACAGAATGATGACACCAAATTTGAAAAGCTCTTTGAATAAGGAACATTATGAAAAGGAATAAGAGATGAAGACTTGGAGGTTTCTACAGGACGCTTGCTTAGTAATTGGATGAAGGTAGATGCGGTTGTGCATCCCAGCTCCACTGGAGCAATGTGACCCCCGCAATCAGTTATGAAAGTGATTTGATGTGCACTGTTGAATGTTAACGTGACTTTGTTCTGAGGAGAATAAATAGGAGCATGGCAAATGCAGCCCAGATACAGGAGACAGAGGTCAAAGGATAATGGATTTTGCAGATAACGACAAATAAGGGGGGGTCTGATTTCAGATTAGCCTCTAGGTTTTAAAATCAACATATTGAATGAAAACACTGAATATAGCCGTTTTTTCATTCATTTAAAATATCATTTACTCCTACAACAACAACAAAAACATTTGGCCTTGATTTATTATATGAGCAGTAAGTAATTATAGAGATTTTAAGTCTTACAGACCTCATTTTATAGTGTAGTCCATAGATGCTTAAGTGCACATAACACAGTATTTTTGATTGATCAGTTGAACATAACAGTCAAAAATTGTGTTGATTCAGTGAATGATTCATCAGAATTGATTTCTGACTGATTTAACAAAGAGTTGACTTATAAGAGACAGTTCGCAAAAGGAATTATAATGGCAAGATTAGAGTGTGATTTGCCATTATGGTAGAATGTTCTCAAACTTGGCAAAATATAAGATTTTTTTTACCAAGGTTGCATTTATTAGATCAAAAATACAGTAAAACAGTAATATTGTGAAAAATTTAAATTATTATTAAATATATTATTGTCATTATTATTATTATTATTATTATTATTATTATTATAGACAAGAAATACATTAGTAATGTAGGTAGATAGATAGATCGATAGATAGATCGATAGATAGATAGATAGATAGATAGATAGATAGATAGATAGATAGATAGATAGATAGATAGATAGATAGATAGATCATTTTTTTATTTCCATTTAGCTTTAATTTACATTTATTTCAGTTTTAGTAATTTTTAGTACTTAACTTGTATTTCATTTAGTTGCCAAGACATAATTTCAAATATGTAATTTTTTTAACTTTGTTCTTCATCAAATATATATATATATATATATATACCAGCTTTATTTTAATTCACAAAAAAAAAAAATATTTTAATATATTTATTTTACCGTCCTATTCCCCATGTACACACTATGTACTTATTTAGTGAACCAGAACCTACCCCTAAACCTAACCTTAACCTTAACCCATGCAGTTACCCAGTACTTTCTTAGGTAAGTACACTGTAAGTACACGTACTGTAAAATAAAGTGCAACCCAATATTTTAACAGTTTTAGTTAACAGTATGCCTGTTAGAACCCACATTGCCACCCATGTAAAAAAAAAATATATATATATATATATATTTCCAAATATTCCATAGTTCCAGCTGTTATTGCTGCAGACTAAAAAAAAACATTATTGGCAGAAAATACTTTGAAATGCTCAAAGCTATCCTGTAACATGATGTAATAAAGCAATTGACTTTAAAAAATAAAAAAACTAGATTTGTTTTGCATCTTCAGACGTCTCATCAGAAAAACTGTGTGTTCTAGCTTGAGATTCTAGTGTTGTGTTTGCGCCGGGTGTCATCTACTAAAAGACTGTTTTAATATTTCAGTCAACAGCCCTAATGGTGAATGCATTCATGATTATTTGCTCTTAGGAAGAACGGCATAAATATTGTTTCTGTCCTGATTAAAATTTCATCTAGGCATGTGGCTGATTAACAACTGTTGTTTCACCAATTGTTCCCCCTTTTACAAGAGCTAAGTATTAATTTACCACTTCAGCAGAGGATATTTTATTCATTCAAGAGAGAAACTGAACTGAGCCTAATGTGACAGACAAAGATCCTTAAAGGGATACTTCAGGATTTAGCATTAAAGGTGAACTAAGTAACTTTTTTACCTTAACTGAACAGCTTCAGAGTCATTGGAATGGTTATATTACTTATTTCGGGTTGAATGGTGGTCATTTCGCACCCCCCTGGTGCCCGTGAGCGGAAAATCCGCACTTGCAACTTTGAGCCGGCGGGCCGCCGTGTCAGGAAGTATCGCGTGATATCAGGTCTCGCGATGTAAACAATTGCTTTACGGCCAAAAGAAATCTGCTAAAATGCTGTCATTATTGCGCTCCCTCACGCTGTTCGAACCCGAATGAAGAAGACGTTTTAAAGAATGTCCCATCTGCTTTGATGTCGTTGATCTACTAGCCTCTGGTGTCTGAGAATCGCCAACGAGTTTTTACAACAGTGTTGTCAAATATCTATTCCGAAGCTGTGGGGGGAGCTCTAGAGAGAAACCTGCGAGCAAAAAGCGAGAATACAGCGAAGAAATCCCGAAACTACTGAGCCCTGCTTTAAGCTTTGTATCAGTAGAAAACCTGTAGTGTTTTCGAATTACCGTGCTTTCCTCCCTCATATCCCCATGAGATGAGATTTATGTATTTTTTGTCTGGAAAAAATCCTCCGATGACATCAAAATCATCATTTTGCGTCATCTGAGGATTTTTTGGCCAGATGCTAAAGACTATAGCCAGTAGGAGGAGCTGTTCTGCATGTTTTCAACCCGCCCATAGAGGGTGGGATCTCACTCACAGAATGTACACTGTGTCAGCCGTCTTTCTTTGGAAGCTAAGCTAGCAGGCTCTTGTTCTGTGGAGAAAGCTGAGTAGTAGGAGAAAGCTGAGTAGTAGGGGTTAACATCCTATTTTTCCCGGATATGTCCGGCTGTCGAGATCATCCAAAATGTCCAGGATTCAGCTTTTTCTTTCTGCAGTCGCCATTCATTGTTTACATGCACACCTTTTGTTTCAATGTAACTGAATTCATTCCGATTGGTGAATCTGAATGTAAAGTTTACATGAACGCTAAACAAGTGATCGGTTGATGTGCTTTTTAACATTGCTAATAAAATTCCCGCTCCTCCGTCGCTCATCAGTAATCACGCCACCGGCCTCGCGCCGTTCTCCCGCTGCCCTCAGTCTCGTCCTGCTCGCCACAGTAAACATAATGAATGGCGACTGTAGAACGCAAAAGCCGAATCCCAGACATTTTGGGCGATCTCGAAATCCCGGGCAGACTCGTCACGAAGACTCACTAGAAGCCTAGTCTTGTTGTTTAACTGCGCGCTCTTACCGGTAGGCGTGGCTTGGGAGTGTCCTCGTAGAGCAGCGAAGCAAGTGCATTCTGGGAGTTGTTGTCTTTCATCCACATAAGCCAAAAATACATTTTCTGGCTTTTCTCAGTCTAGAAGGCTCCAAATTCAAAAATAATTTCACATTTCTACTACATAAATGACCCATTTTAAATACACATTCATCTTTCCAGAGGTGAAGTATCCCTTTAAGGTAAAGATGGTGATAATTAGTATTGTAAGTTACATACCCAGCATTTCAAACAACAAAGTGTTGTCCTAGTAGGGTTCACTGCACAGCAGTGTCAGCTCCTGTTGCCTTGGAAACAAAACAAACACTGCAAGGACTAAATCTGGCTTGAGGAGGTTAACTCAGGATATAGGAAGCGGAAAAAAACATGAGCACAACAGATGATATTTTCCGGTACACATTTCTTTACAAATATTACCTGTTTACTGTGTTCCCCCGCTATTAATCACTGTCCTCGCGGCTCTTTTATAAATGGTCAGGGATTGCTATAATCAGTGAAGTGGTCTAGTCTTTCCCAGAGTTATAATTTGTTTTCAGTCATACGTAGTTAAACTCATGCACATGCTCGTTCTCACCTAGATATGGGCCATTAGTCACCGCCACACGTGTCTCCCCTCATTGGGCGCAATAAGGTAACTTCGCCCTCTCTGGTTTAGCCTCTTATGTCCGAGTGTTACAGTCAGAAGACGCTGAGAAAAGCAGCAAGGCTGAACACAAGCACAGACGGGAATCGGCACGGACAGCTTCACACCACTCAGCCTCAAACACACCTCAGACACTGCGTGCTGATTACACAGGACGAGAAATATCACAGATATCACTCTATCTTCCACTTCCGCAACACACACGGGAACAGCTAACGCTAGCACAAGGGTCGGAAACCTTAAAAAAGGAGTGCCACAGTATTCAATACTGTTCAAAAGTTTGGGGTCAGAAAGTTATTCTTAGTTTTTTGAAAGAAGACTCTTATATTTACCAAGGCTGCATTTATTCAAAAGCATAATATTGTGAAAACTTATTACAATTTAATTTTAATATTAATAGGATTACAAGTTAAAACTAGATGAGTAAAGTTTGTGAACAAACTTTGATGTTGGCTTGACAAAGCCTTGTCTGAACAGTTTAAATAACTTAAAAGCATAAATTGGCAAAAAGCTAAAATAAAAAAAAAGCTAAAGGCAAAAATTGCTAGCATAAATTAGCACATTGCTAGCCTATTTCTAGCATGATTTAGCATGTTGCTGGCATATTTTAACCTGTTGCTTGCATGAATAACACATTGCTAACATGTTTTAAAATCTTGTTTGCATGATTAGCACGTTGCTAGCATGATTTACAACAAAGCTACTATGAAATCCCGCACAGAAAAACAACCTTTGGACAAACTGTTCTGTCTATCAGAGAAAGTCACTTTTGGAACAGCCTCCCAACAAACATTAGAGAATGTCCCACTTATTGCACATTTAAAAAGCACCTTAAATAGTTTCTTAAAAGTTATGTCCCAGTTATGTCCTCATTTTGACTAATTTTATTGATGTAATGTAATTTGTTTGAATGCTTGTTAATGTGTTTCTTGCCTGATGCTGTATATTGTCATATCCTTTTGTGTTGTATATTGTCATATTATCTTTTTGTGTTGTTGTCTTCCTGTCTCGGGACTACAGGTGAAAATTAGCATTTATGCTATAATCTGGCTCATTTACAGTCTGTACAGAAGTGTAAGATTGTTCATTAATGTGCACTGTCCCGAATAAATAAATAAATAAATAAATGAATTAATTAAATTAAATTAGCATGTTGCTGACATGAGTTAAAAACTTTGCTAGCATGATTTAACACGTCCTAACTTAATTGGCACAAATTTGATAGCATGTTTTAGCATGTTGCTAGCATGAATTAGCACATTGCTAGCATGTTTCTAACATGATTTAGCATATTGCTAGCAAATGTGAAAAAAAGCCTAAATTCAATCTTTTCATCATATAAAGCGATCGAGTCTCTTCAGGAAATTTGGACTAAACCATTCAATTCATAGATTAGTTTTACGATCTCTTTATGAACTTTTTGAAGCGTCAAAGTGGTAGTTGCGTAGCTGTCAATGGAGGGACAGAAAACTCTCAGATTTCATCAAAAAGTCATTTGTGTTCCGAAGATGAAGGAAATTCTTATGGGTTTGGAATGACATGAGGGTGAGTAATTAATGACAGAATTTTCATTTTTGGGTGAACTATCCCTTTAACTGGCAGGAGGGAGTATAAACATGGAGAGAAGTGAGGTAGAGGGGTGTTCAACTGACGGATCTGCAGGAATTACAAGGAGCTCAGTCTTTGCATAAAACATTTACATGGTTAAAATGATTTTTTAGAATGATAATCTGACACTTACTGATATAAATCACATGAGTTATTCAAATTCGAACGCATCTGAGGCTTTTTCTGCATGTGGCAACAAATGTGTGGAATATTCCTCACTTCAAGCTACCAAACCATAAATCTGTTAAAAACTGACCTGTGCTGCAATGGCTCATGCAAGTTAATGGATCCGGTGACCTGTGGGTCATGCTGTGCGGTTCAGCTGGGTAGCACTAAAGCACTTTGGTCTCTTTTTTGTAGCTTTTTGCTCTCCAAACAACACTGTGTATAAATGATGGGATGCCACTTCATGTCAAAAAGGTTGCTGGCACATGCACTGCTACAAAGAGAGCGTCTTTTCTTCTGGAATTAGCTATGATATGAACAATTACGGAGTCACAGTTTGTGTTGGGGTATATGAGTGTAAATAATCCAATTGCACAACAACACTGAGCTCAGTGCTGCAGTGAAAACAACAGCAACAGAAAATGCCACTGAAAGGACGAATGACCCGCAAAAATAAACATGGTGGCAATTAGCTAAGTAAACCGATGTCATTCATTGTATGTAATAAAAATGAATCGTCTTTGTTAATGATCATGTTTTATAATGTTACTTTGGCAGTGTTTTTTCCATAAGATCCATCAAGTCCCATCGAAACAGAAGAAAGGAAATGTTTAAAAGGACAAATATTTCATATTTAACTCTCTCAGGATTGATTCAGTCTGAATAACCCATACAGCAGATTCCACTGCAATTAGTCTGCTGGGAGAGCGTCTGCCGAGTGAACAGTAAAAGCTCCATGCAATATTTCTACAAAAAGGCCAGTTTTCAGAGAGAAATGTGATTTATGCTCATACATACGCCCAACCTCAGTCAAGAAGCCGATCTATTTTTAGTGTTAACCATAGTAACTCAGTATAAACACTGCAATCTGGCATCTTTTAAAGGCCCATTGAAATCAAAATTTAGTTTTAGTTTTTTAGCTTTTAGTATGAATATGTAAGGCTTAAGGTTACGAATAAGCTGGTGTGTTCCAAACCAATGACAAAATTCACATTTAGGAGATATAAGCTTTCAAAACTTACAGTCTCTCACTTCCGTTAAATGAATCACGGATGTTTATGACATCACCACGGACTTCAGCTTCTCATCACATCTTCTGTCCAATCAAATGCTCTCTAGAATCTAAAGCGTCCCGCCCCCTATGCTATAAATACCACCTGGCCAAAGCGAGTCATGTCACGGAGCAATATGGGTTTTTGCTTGATATACAACCACTGATAAATTTTTTTTGATGAGGGGAAAAAAAACAATACGAGTGCAGATTAGAACCTAGAACCTGATGGATTTTGGAATAAACTGCTGCTTCAATGTATATGTAATATATGTAATAAGTTGTTTTGTTAAGAAAGGTCTTCAACATGTGTCAATACATACATCTTGTTTTTCTAGGGTACCCTGACGACTATAAGTAACAAGGGTCATTGAAGTCTATAGTTTAAGGGAACCTTTCTCAGTTAAAACCTTACTTTCCAGTTAGACTAAAGTGTAGCTCTCCTTGAGAGAAAGAACGCATTATCTTGATGTTTTGAGACTACTCTCCTGTTTATAGTTAGAGCCTGGCCAAATCCAACCTTGTTAAAGCTGTGTGTCAGTGTGTGTGTTAGTCTTTTTGGTTGCAGGTTAAGGAACCACTGGCATTATTGGAGATTGACTGACTTCTTGTTGTTCTGGACATGCTGGTGCCCGGCAACCCAAATCTGAGAACTGGAAGGTCACGACGTGCCTAACTTCAGGATCTGAGTGTCAGCTGCATAATCGATTTAGATATGCTTCAGTCTATCTGTATATGTCTGGAAAATTACTATGTTTATCTATTTCCTAGCCAATGAGAATCATTCAACCTGAAGCAAGGACGTAGCTTAGACCTTGGTTTAGGGTATAACTGCTGTGATCTACGCGGTCTACGAACTCCTGTGTGAGTCTTGAAGCTGACTTCTGCTGATGAAACTGCAAACTATCTTCAGTAAAACTTTTCTTCAATTTATTATAATTCTGACTCCGGGTCTTCTTTCAAACATCTGATCCTTGGGTCCTAAACTGTTACCCCCTAACAAACCTCTGACATGGTTGGCAAAAGTTCTACCACTAGACCATGAAAATACACAAGCTACATTTGCGTATCTATGCATTCATTCACGTGAAAATTCTCGGCACTAACGATATATATTAGCAGATCTCATTAAATGGCAAATTAAACCCAATGTACTATTGAAATTGATTTTTTTCCGAAAAGTGTTATTGTACACATATATCTTAGCATTGTATAGCAACCTCCTTCCCCCCCACACACATGTCCCACCCACTTTTTAAAACAAAATTACGCCACTGGTTGGAGATGTGTGTTCGGTTACTCAAGTTTTATTCCGTTTTCCAACTATATGTTGGTTAAGAATGAAATGGCTAGAATATATTCACATCTCTACTATTGAATCCAACGTATCATCAGCGCTTGGATTTGCTTCCATGGTGCTGTCAAGTACGACTTGCAGTCTGTTAGGTAAACTAAATGCTATTGGCTATTTGAAAAGGGGGAGGAGCCATTGAATATGTCCCGCCTTAGCTTCCTGTTTCAGTGGAAATTACGTCAACGCATCATACAAAGCTGCGCGTTCCAAGGCACTTCAGTGGGCCTTTAAAAACAATGTATCTACATAGACCCTCTTTGGCCATCGAAATGATATCCATCCATGAGATCTTAGAGTTTTAAGAATAAAAAGAAACACATCTGGTAAAGACAAGCAGCAGATGACCCTATAATTGTTTACTTATAAGTGCAAAATGTCGTACAAGAATAGAGCTTATAAAAAAAATATCTGCAGTATAACTTATATCAGAGTTGTGAATAGACAGGGGAAGCTTTTTCAACAACTGAATTGGTGGCACATATTGTACAAGGCTATTGCTTTTTTCTTATGATGCTGTCTTTTACCAGCATCATTGTGGAGGATGATCACGGCTGTATCATCAGCTACACAGCAGGAGTTATCAAGGTATGAAAGTTATATTTATTTATAACATGGTCTGTCTGAATACTTGACTCTGATCGGCTGGAAGATGTGCAGTGAAGCACAGGTAATTCCAGTGAGTTTAATCACTGTTATATTAGTATATAAGTGCACACACACATACGTCATTCATACACGGTGATGGTGCTGCGCACACAGAAACAGGAGCACAGAAACTTGTCAACATTGCCCCGTGACATTTATTAATAAATTGACTTTGCTACTGAATCGCTACATTATTTTACTCAGCAAGGAGTTTGTAACATCGCTGTTTTTGAAGTAGTTAAACTCACCGCTTCATTGCTAGTAGAGTGTCGTGCACAGACGCAGGTAATTCACACCAACGCTATCTCACCACCTATTCGTACGAATTCGTACGAGTGAGTAAAAGGTGGCTAAAAGGTGAGGAAAACGAGTGAGGTCGTATGAATTCGTACGATTTGTCCAAACCCCAGTGATGGGCAGGTTTATGGGCGGGGTCAGGGGTAGGTCATTCGTACGAATTGGTACGAATTGGACAACTCGTAAAATATGTGCAATTTAGCAAAAATCGTACGAATTTGAACAAGTGAGGTCGTATGAATTCGTACGAATTAGCCACCTTTTAAAATACGTACAGATTGCCGTGAGATCGGGTTGTTCACACACATATCTCTCTCTCTCTCTCTCTCTCTCTCTCTCTCTCTCTCTCTCTCTCTCTTGTAATATATAGACTAACTCAATCAAATGTAACCTTACCACACTACTTTATCTCTGTGTCTGATATAAAATGGTCAGAATGCTAGAACTAACTAGTGGTTGCTGATGAAAATAACCATCATTTTAACCTTTCCAGTCAAATTTAGCACTGCAAACATCAATGACAGCTTTAACTTGTCAATGCTGGCAAATGACCATGGTATAAGCAGGATAATCCGGCTGTGCATTAAACAATTTGAATGCATGGCATGGAGGCAAATTACGCTTAGATACAGCATTCTACATTATATATTATTAACAAACAAATCTGCTGATCAAACTGTATAGTTATGGGTTGATTGGACATGTTTTACCTTTAAAATAAATACATAAATGCCTGTATTAACAACAAGCATGGCCTAAGATTGCGAAATGCACAATACAGCCAGGTGATGCATTATCACTCCTAAGAGGTTTTTCGTACAATTTACTGTATTTGGCCACAGAAATGATTATGGTGACAATAAGCTGTGAGCAGGAGCTATTTGAAGGACACAGGCATGAAATGAAGAGTCTGTTGTGGCATATTGTGAAACTCACAGTTGCCATAGGGGAAATCAACATCCAGCAGACAAAGACGCCCGACTGACTGATTGACTAAAATGGAGCGTTTAAGCAAAACAGAAAGACAGCATTTGTCATTCATATTACTGAAGCTCTAAAGTGTTTTTTAAACCAGAAAAGGAAGATGATAGTAGCTAAACAGTGCAGGAATACACTTAGATCAAAACTACTGTGTGAAATCAATCACATTTTTGGGTTTTTTTTATGTTCACATTTTCACACAATTCACATTTTATGTTCAATAAGCATATTAGGGAGACTGGGGCTAGTTGTCAAAACGCTTAATTTGCTTATTATATAAGTTGCCTGTTGTGTTTCATTATTGTTTTAGTGTTTACATTTTGCTCAAAGACTATGATAGGTTCCACTGTGACAACTTACCCCATATAGACTAACAATATCTACATTTTGTCACAAAAGGTCAACATGTGTTCAGCTGTATATTTTTTTTTCATTTTCTTCCTGAGCAATAAAGGAAGAAATGTTTAGTATCTTTAAGACTTTAAGACAGACAGGTGATTTTAATAATCAATCACACTTTTTGTGTCTATTCTGTTCAATAATCATATTGAAAAGGCTGGGGCTAGTTTTACCAAAACAGTTTGTAAGTTGGCTTTTGTGTTTCATTATTCTTTTATTGTTTACATTTTGCTGAAATGTCTATGATGAGTTTATTGTGACAACTTATATAATTGACGACTGCAAGCAAAAATTGCACATTGTCTATTGTCAATAGTGTAGAGATGTTTTATATGAGGTCACAAAATGTCAACATGTGTTCAGATGTATCTTTTAATTCCTGGGCATTAAAGGTAAAATGGTCAACAGCTTTTTTGTAGCTAAAAGTTTAAGGTAGGTAGGTGATTTCTGTTCTCGATCACACTTTTAACAGCATAACACTACACTGAAACCAACGCATTCCAACCGTTGTGGGGTTTTGTTGGGTCAGTGTGTTAACCTTTTTGTTTTTTGCTGGGGCGGAGTGAATCAGCCTGTACAGTGTCATAAAAGAATGATTCAATCAATAGTACCTTTTACCTTGCCTGTAAAATCAACTCTGCTGGCTTTACAAAAAGTGATTCAGAGCGACTAGTCATAAAAATCTTTGCAAACTTTATAACCCTTGTGCATTTACCACATTCCTCAAGTTCACAAACTAAACTAGAATCTGGACAAATATGTAAGGCAGTTGCAAGTAGGCAGGTGTACAATCACCGTCCACTACGCCTGTTCAACTGCTCGTTAACGCAAATATCTAATCAGCCAATCACATGGCAGCAACTCAATGCATTTAGGCTAGACATTGACTGTGTCTGAAATTGCCCCCATACCCTTAAAGGGCTGGTTGATTATGATTTCACTTTTTTAACTTTAGTTAGTGTGTAATGTTGCTGTTTGAGCATAAACAACATCTGCAAAGTTACAATGCTCAAAGTTCAAAGCAAAGGGAGATATTTGCTTTTAAAGAAATTGCTTTTTAAGGACTACAACAAACGGCTGGTCGGGACTACAGGACATTCCTCCTGGGTTAGTGACATCACAAACACTCAAATTTACATAAACCCCGCCCCCTGAACACGATTTATAGATTATCAAGACAGAATATGCTAATCAATAACTAGAAGATAACTACACATAAGTTACATAAATTCATCAACTAACCATTCAGAAACGTCCTGTTGCATTCTACATGTTGTCACTTCTTCTCGAGTCTCTCCATCATTGTCTGAATCTGGTTTGAACATAAAAGGCTAAAAGTTTTAGAAATTTTCAGTGCATGTCTGTGTGAGTGCAAGCTGTTGAAGCTCCGCCCTCTGTGCCGGGAGCAGCAGCTCATTTGCATTTAAAGGAACAGACACAAAACGGTGCGTTTTTGCTCACCCTCAAAAATTGACAATTTTAACATGCTATATAAAAATATCTGGGGTATTTTGAGCTAAAACTTCACACACACACGCTGGGGACATCAAAGACTTATTTTACATCTTGTGAAAAGAACATTATACCACCCCTTTAAAAAAGGCACTATTTGACTGGACAGAGCACTTGCATCTATCGCATAATGGGGAAGGGTACATTTTATTGAGTTTAGATTTGGTATAGTGTAAGCCATGCAACACTTTAAACTGTGTAAGTTGTAATCAATAGAGCAGGTATGAATTCATTTCAGTCCTTCTTCCCATATCTCATTTGAGATTATTAATTCCAGTATATTTTTCCCATGCAACTTTGAGGTGATCTGAAGACGCTGCAAAATGAGAAACAAACAAAGAAACAAACCATGCCACCAAAAGTTCTGTCATATGAGGTTGACCCAAAAGATCATACATTTAATGATCCTGAAACTCAGTAAAATAATATTTTATGTAGTGGTGCACCTGTAGATATCGGAAAAAAATGGGAAAGACCAAAGGTTTTATACAAGTGTTCGAAAGTGGTACATTTTCGATATGAACGATCTCCAGCACCATGTTGAATCTATGGCTAATGGCACAAAGAATTAAGTAAGTTCTGAAGGCAAAAAGAGGTCCAAACTGGTACCACCAAGGTGTACCTAATAAAGTACTGAGTGTATGTGGCCTTCAGGTTCTGCAGTAATTAATCTGCTTCTCCAGGCTTCTTCAGTTGATGACTTTGTAATGCTAATAAATGAAAGCTTTCAAAGATAAGGCCATTACTCTCTGTACAAAATGCAGAATGCAGATTTCCTCACGGCAATGTGAAGTTTTGAAACTTTGACCAATATCATCAAGGAAAATTGCAGTAGGGAGACTCATTATTACACCTCATCATATGCTGAAGCCCAGAAGGCAAATCTACTCTCCGTGAAACAGTGTGTACCAACCATGCAGTTATTCACCTTAAGCATTTCTGTAATTGGCTAATTAAAAGATGAGGTTTTGTAATGGTATTGTCTTTAAGAACCCACAATCAGATTAGACTTTAAATAACAAACCTATAAGAGGAAATGTTAATCTGAAGATGGGAAAATAATTTCTGTGCTTTGCATGAAATGTCATAATGATCATTCCTTAGAGTACTATTTTAAAGGGATAGATCACCCAAAAGTGAAAGTTATGTTAACATTTGCTCATGTCATTCCTAAGCTGTGTGACTGTGGAACACACACACGCAAAAGGTTTTTTTTTTTTTTTTTTGTGGTGGTGGTGGTGGTGGTGGTTGTTTTTTTGTGCATACAATTAATGCATTACAATTGTATATTATATGGACAAAAACAGTTCTTCAAAATATTTTCTTTTGTGTTCCACAGAAGAAATGAAGTCATACAGGTTTGCAACAGCATGAGGGTGAGTAAATGACAAACTTTGGGTGAACGATCCCTTTTAATGAGTGATGACTTTACATTTTTATACTATTTTTATAAAGTTACCATGAAAGTCAAGTCTTTTATTGTGACAACTTACCCCATATAGCCTAACAATATGCCCCATATTGGGGGCATGTTGTCACTAAAGGTCAACATGTGTTCAGCTGTAGGCCTAACTTTTTTCTTTTCTTCCTGAGCAATAATTATCAAAAAATAAAGGGAAAGTATGACAACTAGCCCCAGTCTGTGCTATTTTCTTCCTGGTTATTCCTTCTCAAAACATGGGGACAAATTCATCCTTTAAACACAGTCCAGGCAAACAAAGAGAGGGCCAATCAATCCTAGACGATGCAGTTTGCTAGACACTTTTTGTGACACGTCAGCCGCCAGTCTGGGAGAAATGATCACTCATGTTACCCTGAGGGCCACAATAAAAGGGAGGAAAGCTGGCTTTCACTGTCAGACTCTCTGTGCTATTGAAGCACTTTCCTTCTCAGATGAGAGTTCGACACAATTGTACTAGCAAAATATATCTGACCCCCATCTCTCCAGACAGATTCTCTTTCCCACACATACACACACACATTTCCCCACCCACGATTTAGAACAAAAAAAGGGACACCAGCGCCCTCTAGAGCAGAAACGCACATCAGTTAAGTGGCATTAATGGTGCATTAATGTCTCCTGCTGGAGGAAATGACACTTACATAGATAACCCTGTAGTTCAGTTTCAGTTCAGTCCCTAAAGATGAAAGAGGGCCAGTATCTCAAGGGGTTTTGCGTTAATGTGTGTTAATATCAGGATTGTATAAGAGCTTTAATCCCCATGCGGTGTGGAAGAGCACTTCTGTGGCCGCATACATTTCACACCCTCAGTGTTTCATTGTGACTGTAAATCCGGATCAGAGAGGATGTCTCACAGTAACTGGATTACAGAGATCTGGATTACATTTGTCCTCCACATGCTTAGCCTGGGTTTATTATTTGCTTAGTACAAACAGAGGTTCAAGAGGGAAATAGAAGCAACAAGAACCTGGGAGCCATTAATTCATTTCAGATCCCTTGTAAACACCAGCTTAACTGTGGCAGCAAAGCACATGGCTTATAAAAGATTGCTAGTGTAAGATCAAATATTACCAGGGAACTTTTGTTTTACTCTTTGCAGCAATTCAAAACTAATCCATACTACTTTATTTGTATATAGGCTTGTAAATATGTCAGTCTAATGACAGATTATAACTGTATAAAACATCCCCATACTTGTAAAGTTTGATTCTAAGCACTTTTTCAATTGAACTGTCTACAAAAAAAATCATTGTATGAAAACATATAAAAATTTACTAGTTTAAACTAATAATTTATAGTAGTAGAAAAGTCATTTACAAAAGTATGAGCGAAGAAGTACTTATATATTTTCTTATATAAGTTATATATTATATATAAGATTTTAATTGATTGTATATTTCTGTTTATAAATTATTATAGCACATTGGACAATTAAACAAAAAGATTAACAAAGAAATACTTACAGATGTTTTCAGTATTTTCCTTTAAGTGACTACTCTTGTATTTATAAATTCTACATATATGTGTAGATGAAACACAAAATGAATAAATATAAAAAGTATTATAATACTTTTTATATTTATTCATTTTGTGTTTATTTTGTGTTTTTCACTCACTCTACTTTCCCTCTACTGTTGTGTTTTTGCCTGTGTGATGTGTGCATTTTCACTCACTTATCCTTTTTTGCACATGTGAAGTTGCATTTACAGATGCCGATGTCTGAACGCAGGAGCAGGATTCTGATAAATCTCAAGCGTACAAGGGTCACTCACAGAAGGACAGTCGTGTACAGATCCTTGACAGCTAGAGAGGCCGTGGTTCAGAAGAGGCTATGTCATGCTGGAAGAACCATACCTGAACCGGTCGACAAGGCTTGTCAGCTGCTTACATTCACAGCCTAACATCTCTAACCCAGCAGTTTTGCTTCAATTCACACTCTGCCACGGGTGTGACAGGCAGGATCAAACCTGGGTGGACCCGCGATTCACAACTTCAGTTCAGTGCAGTTAATGTGTGAAATGTCTTCAATTAGGCCTACAAAAAACTGACTCTGAACTGACACTGCGGGTAAACGGTTGGAAAACTTAAAGGGTTAGTTGACCCAAAGAGAGAAATTCTGTCATGAATTACTCACCCTCATGTCATTCCACAAACGCAACACTTTTGTCTTCAGAACATAAATTAAGATCTTTCTGATGAAATCTGAGAGCTTTCTGTCCCTCCACTGACAGCAACACAACTACCACTTTGACGCTTCAAAAAGTTCATATCTCTTTATGATTTGAATGGTTTAGTCAAAATTTTCTGAAGAGACTCGATCGCTTTATATGATGAACAGATTTAATTTAGGCTTTTATTCACAAATAAACATTCATCAACTCACACATCAGTTGTGGTAAACAGAAGCTCAGTCATGTTCATTTGACGTGTGAGAACCAATGAGGTTCATTCTCGTTTTACACAGCACTTTTGAGCTTAAGATGACTAAATGAAATCTGTTTATCATATAAAGTGATCGTGTCTCTTCAGAAAATTTGGAACCGCTTAATTCATTTGGATTAGTTTTACGATCTCTTTATGAACTTTTTGAAGCATCAAAGTGGTAGTTGTGTAACTGTCAATGGAGGGACAGAAAGCTCTCAGATTTCATCAAAAAGATCTTCATTTGTGCTTTTAAGATGAACAAAAGTCTTATGGGTTTGGAATGACATGAGAGTGAGGATTTAATGACAGAATTTTCATTTTTGTGTGAACTAACGCAACACTGTTGGACCTTGTGATATCCCATTGAACCAATTGCTCTTTTGAATGGGATCTTTTCAATGAATCAGTTGTACCTGTTCACAAAACCGATGTGCACGATTTGTTCGTGAATGGAATTGAATCAGACAAAAATATTAACATTATTTATGTTAATTCAATGCATTTATGTTGTAAATAAAAAATGTTTTATTAACTAAATGGCTGTAGAAAACTGAAGTAGGACACCAGAAAGTGCAACACAGTTATTTAATACAAAAACACAAACTATAATAAACATTATAATGTGCGCTTGCAACGGCTCTGATTTTAGCATGCCACGCAGAAATACCAAGGACCACGCCATGACGTAATTGCGTAACGACGCAAATAATCGATTCGCGTAAACGAGTCGATTCCATTCGCATCCAGCAGGTGTCAGCAGTGTAGAGAGTGATGAACATCTGTCGCTTCTGATAGACGTGACCACGCCCCCACCGTGAGTTTGTGTCAGTTGTTAAGGAAGCGCGTCGATGGTTACCAAATACCGACATGGCGTAACTGTTTCAGCTGCAGCAAACGACGATAAAGTCTTACCCTCGCCTGCTTTAATTTAAAACAATGTCAATATAGCATACACTCGGGTTTGGTCTAGATGAATCAAGTATCAAACTACAGGAAGTTATAAAGTCATAGGTTTTTCGCTTTCTGTCTGTGTTTAGCTGTCGCACTGGCTGGCTTGTTTTCATCTTACTCTCATTCTTTAGAGCACCAATATTTTTTACCAAAGCTTATAATTTCTGCTTTTGCCAGCTAACGTTATGTTTTTGCGCGGTCGTTCCGACGTCAATAGGATGCAGCTTCTGTTGTATGGATGAGAAGTGTGGTGTTGAGACCTGTCATCAGCGTGTCATCCTGATATTCGGGATGCCAGTCCTGGAAGACACACTTTACTACTCGTATCCTTTTCCTTGTCTGAACAACCAGCGTCAATGTAAGGTGACTGTTCTCATAGTTTTACTTGTGGCGTATAAACTACAGTACTTATACAACAGGCTTTATTTATTTACCATAGCAAAACTGAGTTTTCATCAGCCATTACTCTCCAGTCTTCAGTGTCACATGATCCTCAGAAATCATTCTAATATGATGATTTATTATCAATGTTGGAATCAGTTGCATAGTTCGAATTACAGGGGGACAGAAATATCAGTTTTGGGGGGGTCAGATAATTTTTCTGATATTGTGAAAAAATATAATTACAGTTACAATACAAGTCAACTCCTATTTTCACTGTAGGAACATTTTAATGTAAAGCGATTTCAGACACCCCTATTGTGGACTGTACCATTTTTAACCACCGTGGCTAGAAGCAGCGGAGATAGAGAACGACTTCAACTTCTCAAGCAAGTGTCAACGCTGAATGACAAAACGTGAAGTATCATTCTTTTCAACATTCCTTATTTGTATATTCAAAAATATTTAAAATAATCTAATTTAATACAGTTATAATTTTTCAATGTAAATTATTTAATTTTATTGGTAACAGCCTAGTGTCTAATTATTTTAATTGAATATATTTATCAAATTTAAGAGTTTGAAATGAAAGATGGAGCATACATTTAATAAAATTAGGGGAAAATGCCCTTTATAAAGGTACAAAAAATTATTCTGAGTGTTTTCAAACACTAATGTAATGAAACATTGACAATTTAAGCTTGAAGAGAGTAAAGCCTCTGTTTAGGCTATTAAGGAAATGTAATTTTGCCAAAAGAAGAACTTTTATTTTAAATAAATGTTCATTTTAAATCAGCCTACTTCAGTGTGATATGTTACCATATTAGCATGCTTAACACTAAGAATTTGAATAATTGTAATGTGATGATCAGATGCAGATATCTAAATCAAAGAATATAGGTGGTTTGCGGGTGGATTATTTATTTTTAATAGTGGATTTGGGTGACTCAAAGTGCACCAGATTAATGAATTTATCTTTAAAATGTACAAAATTTTTATATATATATATATATATTTGTAACCTGTGATGCTATTTTGAGGATTCTTTGATGAATAAAAAGTTTAAAAAGAACAGCATTTATTTTAAATAGAAATCTTTTGTAACAACATAGACTCCCTTTCAAAAGTTTGGGGTCAGTAAATTTTTTGAAAGAAATTAATACTTTTTATTCAGCAAGAATGTGTTAAACTGATTAACAAAAGGTGATCGTAAAGATTCATATTGTTAAAAAAAAAAAAAAAGATTTCTAATTTGAACTAATTCTTTTCTTTTAAACTTGTTATTCTTCTATTAATCCTGAAAAAAAAGTATCACAGGTCCCCCAAAAAATATTAAGCAGCACCAGGGCTGCCAACTCTCACGCATTGAGCGTGAGACTCACGCAATTGACACTTTTCACACGCTCTCACGCCACACATCCATTTTCTCACGCACAGAAAAATTGTGGAGCAATACGGAAGCGTATTGCATTCACTTGAGGAAAAATAATCTACTCTGTTTTTCTGAATTAACGAGTTAATTATCTCAGAATTATGAGATAATTTTTCATGAAAAAAAGTTTTTGCTCAGTTTTTCTGAATTAACGAGTTAATTATCTCAGAATTACGAGATAATTTTTCATGAATAAAAAGTTTTTGCTCTGTTTTTCTGAATTAATGACTTAATTATCTCAAAATTATGAGATAATTTTTCATACAAAATATTTGCTCTGTTTTTCTGAATGAATGACTTAATTATCTCATAATTCTGAGATAATTAAGTCATTAATTCAGAAAAACAGAGCAAAAACTTTTTATTCATGAAAAATTATCTCATAATTCTGAGATAATTAACTTGTTAATTCAGAAAAACAGAGTAGATTATTTTCCCTCAAGTGAATGCAATACGCTTCCGTAGAGCAAAGAGGTACTTTTAATATTAAACTAATTCTCAGCTCTTAGATTCCGTCAATTTTATTACGAAATTCAGACAAAAATACGTTTGGCGCTTGTAAATGTGACGTGACAGATCGCTGAGCGCCTCAGTTCAAGTGCACGTGAACCGATCACCTGTTACTTTTTTATTTAAAGATGCAGTACAACTTACCGAAAGTATACATAATATCGACCAATTAGTGTTTTTCAACCACGGAAAGAGGTCAATATAACAGCAGGAGAACAATTATGTCACATAACGTTACATTTACCTCAGGAAAGCCATTTAACGACCATAGCATGTTAATTGAATAGAAAAAATAGCTAGAGAGGACATTTTGCTGAGCACTATATTACATATTTATTATATTTTTACTTATGTCATTAAATAATTGTTATTATAACAAAAACTGCATTATATTTAATTTAATGTTATTTTTAACCTTTAATAATACCAGCAGATTGGGCCCTCTATGTTTACAGCATTAGGTGAGATTATTTTTTTAAATAAAATTTAAAATAAACATGTATCCAAATTAGTCAATATTGAATCAAAATCGGAATCAAATCACAAGAATGGAATTGAAATCTTGAAATTTTTGTCAAGCAATAATAAAAACTGTATCCTATACCAGTCATTGTACAATGTAAACATTGTAACATGTTGTCACTAAACTTCATAAAATTCTATTTAGTTACCAAATGTTTTGACAATCACAATTACACTTATTATCCCCCCCCCCCCCCCCCCCACACACACACACACACACACATTCCAACATTGATAATAACTGAGTGTCAAATCATATTAGAATGATTTCTGAAGGATCACTGAAGACTGGAGTAATGATGCTGAAAATTCAGTTTTGCATCACAGATATAAATTATATTTTAAAGTATATGCAACTAGAAAAACATTATTTTAAATTGTAATAATATTTCACAATATTATAGTTTATTTCTGTATTTTGATCAAATAAACGAGGGCTTGATGAGCATAAGAGACTTCTTTCAAAACATTAAAAATAATTTGACTGGTACTATGTGTATATACATATATATATATATATATATATATATATATATATGTGTGTGTGTGTGTGTGTGTGTGTGTGTTATCTGTGTGTTATTTCTTTGGTGTTGTGTCGTTGTGTTTTTTTCATTATGTGCTGTGCATATCATAATTATACCTTGATGATAGTAGATGGATGATAATTATACCTTCCTTGACTTTGCATCACATTAGGAACATTAGATCAGGTTTACATGGAGAGACTGAAAATGAAAGGGAAGTACTGATAAAAGAACAGAGGCACTGTCGGGCTCGGGCTCACAAGCTCTCCCTGGAAACAAATCGCAGACGAAAGTAAGTGTGTCAAAAATAAATCAGATTGTGTAGAAAGCCTTATAGTGATTATACTTGGGAGGTCGACTAATTTACATGAATGTTTTTCAGCATCCATCTTAGGTTAATGCATTTGTATGCTGTGAGATACTGTAACATTTTGTTTTCTTTTAATCAACTGTTTTGATTTCACTATTTCATTTCAAATGTTCTGCCAAATTAATTTTAACGTACAAATGTGTAACGTACAAAAAAAATGATTTAAAGTAGTTTTAGATTAATATTTACAGAACATTTCATACTGCTTAATACCACAGTAACGTCAATAAATCTTTAATACATTAGCTTATCCGTGAACAGGATTTCTACCTGAGTGCCGTCAGATTGCTTTCCATCGGCTATAGAGGTGAAGACGACAACTCTCAAGGTGATGATACACAGGGCAATTTTTTGAGCAATGTTGCTGTCAACGCCAACGGGCAACCAGATGAGACACAGAGCCCACGACCGATCTAAATTATCCAGATATAAATTTATTGCCTATTTTCAATGGGAAAGTGCCCAAGCAACAATCGCTCGGCAAGATTGCCCAGCAGCATTGCTCAAAAAGTTGCCCTGTGTATAATCACCTTCATGATTCCACACTCATTCACAGCGTCATCAAGCTACGCATTTGTTGTTGTTTTGAAAAAGCGACCTCTAGTGGCGAAACTTACATACTGTGCCTTTAAAATAATGAAAACGTTTTATTTACTTCCTGTTGAGGGCCTGATTAAACAGTTGAACTGGTGAAGAAAAAATACCTTTTTTTAGGGAAATATGTAAATTCATAACCCTTTAACACAAAAAAAAAAATTGCTGCCCATTTTAAATGATAATTTTATAACTATGTCAACTGCCCATTTATTTCCTAAAATATTGAATACATTGCGACATGAATATCAAACTGCACAGGCTAGAGGCCTGTTGGTCTCTGGAGACTTGTTTTTAGATGAGGTGGGAAAAACAAGAAAAAACTAGCGTCAGCGTATTCACCAAGAAGGCAGCTATGCTAAAAGACTGCAGGGTAAGAGTAGCAGAGATCAGAAGCAATGCACAGCTGCTGAATTTGGTGTTGACAGTGAGTGTCAGATATGCTAAGAACTGTCTCCATGCTGTTAATGACTCAGTCTGGCTGTTTGACCAGGTCAATCCGTGTGCACACTGAAAGTGAAGCTACCGACAGGCCACGGATACTGTTATTTAATCCTTTATTTGTCAGCCAGGATTTACCAGCTTGAAATAGAAGCTCTAAGAGCAAAGTTACGTTTCTTTATAGAAGGCAGTGATGGTGAGGCAGATAAATGCGTTCAGAGAAGGCTGAGACAGAGATCCCAAGCTAGTTTTGTTGTGATTAAATAATTCCTGAAAGATATAGAGTATATTTAAAGGATTTATGAGTATGTGAGTGTCAATGACAGGACATTTATTATTGTCTGATAGTTTTTGGGAACCTAAAGACATATAAAAAAAAAAAAAAGATTAAAAGAATGAAAACCACAGAGTCAAGGCAAAACCTCTGTTTAGGTTTCCTTGTGTCTCTTCCCAACACACACACACACACACACACATTCACTGAAATGTACTAAAATTAAACCCGGTAGCACTTTATTTTACAGTCCTGTAACCCATACTATGTACTTATTATAGTTATTACAATAACCAGGTAATTACTAGATACTAACCCTGAACCTACTCCTAAACCTAACCTAAACCCATGTAGTTACCTTATATTAACCAGTACTTTCTTAGGTAAGTACATGTAAGGGCACATACTGTAAAACAAAGTGCAACCATTAATTTTGATATTTGAAAGTAAAAAATATCAGGGTTATATAACTGTCCTTATATCATAATGAAGAAAAAAGCCTCATTAAAAGTAGTTCGGCATAATCTTTTATTATAAATAATTTTCTTTTCTTTTTGACCTATATCATAGATAGGACTCCTGCAGACCCTCATGACTGTGTCAAGGTCAATAAGTCTCTTGAAATATTATTTTTAAATAATAATTTGACCTTTTTATGTTAGTTCAGGTTGTTTTATTATTCTGCATAATTTTAGTTTCTGCTGCATATGCATGCACTGGTTTCTGTGCCATTAACAAATGAATTTAGCTGAAATGCATCTGTTAGAGAAGGCTCGGGTTTCTGTTGACCCTGGAAAGTAAACGTCTGAGATAACGACAGCACGCACAATGAGCTGATATTGCCAATTAGATTAAAGTCTCATTTCCATTTCAAATCAAGGGATGCATTTGATATGCTGCTCGCAGTTGCCAAAGTTCTCATCCATTCATCTTAAAACAAATGAATAATGTCTTAAAGAGCACAGTCTGTGTGCAAAGCATTGTCTGACTGTCAGACGTCACGAAAACAGCATATATTTTCTTCCAGTCTGACTGTTTGTCTCGCGGTCTCTCCAGGGCTCTTGAGGAGAGAAGGAAACAGTGGGATGTTCAGGAGAAGAGACTGAGGGAGAATGTTCTTCAGCAGCGCCATCAGAAGGTCCAGGATGCCACAGAGAACTTCCAAAGAGCTCATCTCTCTCCATCCCAAAGGAAAAGACCAGGTAAGTTCAATGAAACGGTGGACTCATCCGTCCTGAGCGACTTCCAAATGTGATTTTAAATCAGATACATATCCGATATCTGGACATCTGACCTTACGTGTAAATGCGTAGATCAGATTCAGCTTGGAATACCAAGCTACCGCAAGGCGAAGGACATGTTTGCCCACAATAAATAGCTTTTTAATGTCACATTATGAAGCAGACATGTCTGTATGCGCTTGCACTAAAATTCACAGGTTTTTTTTTTTCCTTTCTTTTTTGAGGTGGAAACTGTATAATAACAGATTGCTCACACAGAAACATTCAGGAGCATAGAAACTTGTTTTCAACCTCTGCCCTGTGAATTGTATAAATGAAACATATTCGCTACTGAAAGCTACATTAGGTTCCACTTTATTTTGATAGTCCACTTTAGACATTCTACTAACTATAAGTAACTTTGCAACTACATGTCAACTAACTCTCATTAGAGTATTAGTAGACTGTCAGTAGACTGTTATGGTTAGGTGTTAGGGTTCGGGTTAGTAGAATAAGTTGACTTGTAGTCAACAAGTTACTTATAGTCAGTAGAATATATGTTGGGGGACCAACAAAACAAAGTGTTAGCAAATATTAAGCAGACAGTCTACTATACTCTAATGACAGTTAGTTGACATGTAGCTGCAAAGTTACTTATAGTAAGTACAATGTCTAAAGTGGACTATCGAAATAAAGTGTTACCCTACATTATATTTCTCAGCAATTAGGTAATAACTTACACACTGTTTTTGTAATTAAACTCACAGCTTCACTATTACATAGAGACGCTGTACAGACGCAGGTAATTCACACTCACAATCTCTCTCTCTTTCTCTCGTTAATTCATTTGCAATACTGTGTAATCTTACTGTGCTACTTTATTTCACTTCTAAACAAACCGTAGATAAAATAACAAACAAAAATGACTGTTATTTCCCGGTTTAAATCTGTTCAGTCAAAATTTGCACTGCAAACATCCATGACAGTTTTTAACTTATCCATGCTTGCAAGTAATCATGGCACCACCAGCCTATGTAAATCATCGCATAGTAAAGCAATCACCAACAGAATAATTTTATGTAAACAGATATCAGATACCAGTAGGATCAAAAGTGAATATAAAATATATCGGACATGTTCAAAAGATCATATCTGTGCATGAAGCCTTGCAGTGTAAACGCAGCCTAATTCATGTGTCTACAAGCACTCTTTATCTCTTGAACTATTATTAAGTCAGTATGTGCTCACATCTCATCCATCATTTAAATAAAGTGATTTGTGTTTTGCAGCAGCCTTTAAGAGAAGAACACCCAACCTTGATGAAGCGCTACATCATATTCAAGGCAGTCCACTCTTGTATACCCATCAATCTCAGTTTTTGCCCAGTGCCTCCACTACTACCAGGTACGACATCGCTGCCATGACAATATATCATTACTGGTTGAAGATACATTTTGGTAATGTTATGTAACAGCTTTCATGAATTCATTCCATTAGAGTGATGTTTCATGTTAAAGCTATCTTGACAATTATTTCAATTATTTTTAAAATAAAAGAATTCAGCAATTCAGACAGCTTAACAGATTCAAGTACACGATATGAATATGTCTGGTCATATATGAATCAACATTTGCTGACATTTAAAACTATTTAAATGCATTTTAAATGCAAAAGAGAAAATTTTGAATGAATTAAAAGTAATGTTTTATATAGTTATTTAAAATATTAATCATTTTGGCTGCACTTAGAATGTTTGTTTTTTTTATCATAGAGCTCTCTACAATTATAGATATTAGTGATGCCAGCTTGTTTAATATTTTTAAAAGTAAGCTAAAAATGTAAGAGCCCATAAAATGGTGTAATAATGATACATATATATATAATGCTTAGTGCTCATCGTAATGCTTTTCATAGTAAAGCTGCATTTCTTACTTGTTAGAAAGATGCTATACAAATAAGTTCATGATCATTATAAGGCCTGCATTGAACCACTTGTTTGTTTCAGGAGCTGCACTTCCTCCCCAAAGCCTTCAGGGGCCGCCCGTCACCTGCGTGCCTTATCTGCGGCTGAGGCCTACACCAAACTCCTACAGGACAGCAGCCTGACTCACTTCAGGAACAACCAGCTGTTCTTCCTCAATCAGCAGCAGGAGACACACACTGTTCCCACAGTAAAAGAGCAGGCAGATCCACAGGTTAATATACATACACTGGCTTTTGTTTCTTTACAGTGGCAAGATTGTAATTGTGATCAACTACTTTGCCCGCGAATGTGTATGTTAAAAGCATATTTGAGTATTTGCTTAAGGAGTATTGTGAAGGTTTTAAGATCCGAATCCAACATTGTACTTTTAGCCCAGGGCTCTTCCTGCCACAACACGCTGCAGCATCTTCTGAGCAAACTGAGGTGTTTTAAAGAGATGAGCTCATCCTGAGGCTTTAATCACACAAACGCATATTGAAACCACAGATACACATTCCCCTATCTCTATAACTCAAACAAACATTCTTTCCCTCTCAGACAGTCAGTTATGTCTTCTTACACACAGCAGCTGGAATGTTACCTGCACTGGCTTGCAGCCAACACATCATTTAATACACTGAGCAGGACACAGAAGGTAATAACCCTATTTATAGGATAGGCTTTAGGCTTAGGTATTCTTGGAAAAGTGTTCCATTCTGTGCACAAATGTAGTCAGACTTATGAAATGCCCTTCATAGGAATGTCTGAATATCATGCCTTTAGGAAGCTATTATATTTTTTCATTTTTAGAAGATTTTAATGTTTGTATCCAAAAGATCCTTAAAACTGCAATCCTCTTGCATAAATGTAGAAATGTTACAAAAGTAATATATTATTAAAAGTAATATTTTAACACCTGTGGCACCTACAGCCATACGGCTGCACGCACTGTGCGTACCATGAGAGGGTGGTACGTTTTATTTTTACAAAAAAAAATGTAATTGAATATTAGTCTATCTGTGTACAGTCATGGCATATTGAGAAAGCAAGAGAGAATGAGAATAAATAAAGGTGTGCATTTGTGTGTTTTAAAGTCAAATGTGTGTATGTGTGAAAATAAATCTGATTGGCTAATTTAGTTTTGTTTAATTGACGCTTTTTCCACACACGAAAAATTATACTACAGATATATATACAGTTCATCTTTAAAACCAGACTCAAAATGAGTAAACGCTCTCTAAAACGAAACATTTGCAAAAAGGCCTAAAACTATTGGGAAGGGATTGAGAAATGAAGCCTCTTAAATCTCTGAAGCTTTTCTCTGATTGTTTCAGGAAAAGATTCAAAGCATCAAGAGTGTCGAAAACCATGCCATCATGTGGCAAGTCAAATGTAATTTTTTTCCTAGTTCTGTGCATACCCTAAGGTAAAATCCTGCAGGCACCCCCTGATTTAAACTACCACTAAATTAGACTTTTATTCAGCAAGGATGCAATACCTTTATCAAAAGTGACATTAAAGAAATTTTCAATGTTACAACATTTTTTTTTTTTTTTTTTTATCCTTTTATTCATCAAAGAATCCTGAAAAACAGAAACAGTTTCCACAAAAATATTAAGCAGCTCAACAGTTTTCAACATTGATTATAATAAGAAATGTTTCTTCAGCGTATTAGAATGATTTATATGATTTACTTTCCATCCCTCTGCAGCATGCATGCAACATGATCTCCAAAAAGCACTTTGCCAGTATCAGTGCATAAGTGCTCTAATGTTTTTATATTGATTTTCAGGAGTATCTTGATACCCCACATAGTGAGACAGAGAGTCTGTCTAGTCTGGACAGCTTAGAGAATGGAGAACCTCAGAAGAGCCTTGACACTGCACCGGTTTGTGGCTCCCAGCAGAGCATCACCTGTGCCCAGTCTTTCTACCTCCCTGTGGATCCTTATAAGCTCCAAGACCCCAAAAGTCCTCAATCACTGTTGAGACAGTCCAACAACCCATGTTCACCATCTCATCCCTACTCTTCTACAGCCAAGAGTTTCCTGGAGGAGATCTTAAACCAGAGAAGTAAACTCAATCCCAGCTCACTCTCACCAAAGGATCATGAGTCAGCAGAGGAGACCTGGAGTCTCCGGAATCACACGCAAGAAAGATTTGATAATTCCAAGGACCAATCGCAGAACTTCAACGCCCAGTCTACTCTTGGTTGCCAAGAAGAGTTGTTGCAGCAGAACTTAGCACATTTGATAACTCATGATAATGACAGAAACCCTCAAGGGAAGATTTTGAAAGTCAAAGGATCTGTGGTTGCCCACTGCAGAACGCAAGCCGTGCCAGAAAACACACCTCTGGAATTCTCAAGTCTGACTAAAGACTTCAAGTCAGAATCCAAACAGCAGATAAGAACCCCGGAGGAGAAATACGATAAACATTTATCAGAAACACAGACGGCTCTTCCAGCCAGCAGATACAAACACAGCAACAGTTCGTTCAAAGCCTTTTCAAGCTCAGCTGCCCATCTTTGCATAAATTATCGGACTGACCCGAGTTCCCTGAACATGCAACCAATAGAAGCACTGAGTTCCTCACAGTCGCATAAACACAATCCAGATGTAGATGATGCCACAGCACTCAAGAGAGAATCCAAACCGCTGAGCATAGAGGAGAGTATACGCATACATCCTTCAGATCCTAAAAATGAAACGGATGTCACCAAATTGGCAAAGGCTTATATGTTGAAAAGCACAGAGGAACCAAACAGAACATCTGCAAATCCCGTGACCCACTCTACCCTTAACAGCAACGTCAGATTCCTGAAAGGGATTCTTAAAAATCATTTAAAATCCAAATCGGGAAATGTCAAATTCACTTACACCCCTGGCCATGTGCTTTTCACCAAAGAAGTGGCCATATTAATCCGGGACAGCGTGGAGCTGGCCAGGACAAAACTCAATGAGCCAGAGCAGAATAGGACTATTAAGAAGAAACTACGTTGGTTTGATGAGGTGGATGGAGTTGAAGATGTGGACCGAGTGTTTAGAGCTAACCTGCCCCAACAAACCCAGAAACAGCTCTCGGCAGATCACTCGGACCATGTGAATTCACTCACAGGGGTATCAAAAAACATTTCCAATAAGACCTCTGCTGTCCCCACTGGGCCCCAATCCACTAGACAGGCCTGGACAGAGGTAGGGCCCCAAGAAATCCGTACACAGGAGCGTATCAGAGAGCCCACCTCTCAAAGACGAGCCCTTTGCATTGGGGGCTCACGGATTCCCCGGAGAGCAGGCTCAGCCAGAGTCGGCTCGTGTCCCGTTACCTCCCGGGCCAGGAAGGGCACTATCATCAGACCGCAATCTGCCAGGGAAGCGCAACATGTGGCCAAGACCCAGGGGAAGATTTTGGTGCCTCGGCCCCCTCCAAAACCTGAAGTTGTGGAGTGTGGCCTGGCTGAGTGTCCCGTGTACATCTCCAAGGCATCCTGCTGTGATGATGGTGTGCAGGATCTGGGCCTGTGCAAAGATACTCCAGAGAGCCAGACAATAGTTCATCGGCCTACCGTCAGAACAGATCCAGCTCCACCTTACTGTAGCTACACCCACGAGACAAGCATCTGTTCCCTCTCCCCTCCAGATGCCCTTGCAGACAATCCCAGGCGCAGGTGTGGAGAAAACGGGATCTGTTTGGACCGGACTCCAACAGATGAGGAGATCTCATTGCTGTGGCATGGAGTCCGGAGTGCTCTCGCCAGCAAAGACGGTAAAGAAAACCCCAAACTGAGTATTTATCACCTAACATGTTTTTTTGGGGGTTTAAAATCCCACTTTACATCGGTGGATATTATTTTAACCCTACAAAGCCTGACATATCAAATAATGAAAATCGATTTTTTTTCAAACTATTGAAACTTGAAAATAAAAATAAAAAGACATAAAATGGAGTGCATATGTTTTTATGACATTAGATAAATATTATATGTCATATATTATAAAATTATACATTAGAAATGATCATTTAAATGTAATAAATGGAGGGCATTATTGGGCATGATTTTTAATTGTAATAATCAAGCAGACTGCATATATCAAAAAATAAATACACATTACACTGCAGTATATATGATCATTTTAACTATAGTGGGCAAAATATTTGAAATGCATTGCAATGATAATTTAAATTTATATTCCTCAAATACATGCAGTATCATATTGGATACATTTGTAACAGTTTTTCTATAAGTAATGTATGAAAGTATGCATAGATAGATTGTATACAACAGGTTTGTGCTCATCAAGTTAATGGTGTCGAAACATTAGTAGCCATAAATCATAAAATATTAAATATGTTGTGATTGGTTGTAATGTGTCACATTGCGCAGCATTTTCTCTGATAAATGACTTGTCTTGTCATGCTTGGTTAGAACATGATGTTGCATGTTCCAGCCTAACTATTTATTGCTTCCCTATTTCTGTATTTTTCCATTCTGCATTTCATCTTTCCTTTAAAATTTTGGAAATGATTATTTCCCTGCTGTGGAAAAAAGACACATTTTCAGTAGGTCTCTTTCAAATGACAAGAAACTTTCCGGCAACATATTACAAAATCATCAGCTTCCCATGAACTTTCACTGCACCTTGTCATATAGTCAAACAAGAGTCGATTGAAAGAACTGAGCTCCCTTTGTGTGTCTGCGCGTCCAACGGCTTTGTTTGCGATTCTTGAGGGATGTTTTTCTAGAGTCATTGGTAAAGGCTCTTTTTTGGTGTTGGTCAGTTTTCTTTGGCCCTCTGCACAGCAATGCACCACTTGGGATTACTACTCTGTTGAAATGGATCCATTTAATGATGGACTGTTGTTCCTCAGGGCTCAATTATTTTTATAACATCAGGAAACCTCTACATTTTGAGGACAGAGACCTCAAGAACAGTAGAAGTGACTTTCATACTCTCTCTCTCTCTCTCTCTCTCTCTCTCTCTCTCTCTCTCTCTCTCTCTCTCTCTCTCTCTCTCTCTCGACTTAGGTGACCCTCAAAGTTTTCTTGCTCACAATGGCCCGTTGTCTTCTTTGCCTCAAGTCAGTGCCAGTCTGTCCCATGTTACCATCAATGGTGATAGTCTGATCAATGGAGTCAAAGGAGCATCAAGAATGGGTGGCTTTTTCTTGTCTTCCGGGAAAGAGGCTATAGGTTTGTCAAACAACCTCTAATAATACATTTTATACATACAAATGACTTATAATAGGCTACAAAAACCAGGGCATTTGCCCCTGCCAGCAAAATATAAGTGATAAAATGAATAAAGATATGTTTTACTAGAGATGTTTAGACATTAAAGCCACAGATTTGTGAGGCCATACATCAAGACATTATTTTTCAGAGATTTATTGGTACCTTTGGTCACTGATCACTGAAATATGCTGCTTGGATATGAATGTGCTTTTTAATCTGAGTTTCCCCTGTAAATCAGTGAAAAGTCCAATAAGGAGACAGGCTGTAGAGAGTAGCATGGTGAAGAACAGCAGAAATCAAACTGCAGGAACCACACAGAGAAAGCCCAGCTGTCCTCATCAGGTAGAAATGCACTTCTTCTCAAACTACTGTACTAGAAAGCAAGAAAATGTTAAATATATAAATAAATACATATAATTGTAATTTAAATAATGCAGCCCCCTTGGAAGTTTTACACTGATCTAGTTTATAGTGTAAAGGCAAATGTAATGTTGACAATATACTTGCATACATTTTTGTTTATATTAACCATGTTCCTGTTGGCTTTTTTGACATTTTTGAATTAAGTGTTTTGTTTTTTCAATAACTGTTTATTTGTGGTTTAACAGGTCATGGTGCCAAAAACTCAACACCCAAATAAAACTGGTCATACAGCAGACAGTGAAGGTAATTTATAATGTAAAGCAATATCTGATATCATATGGGCCTTCTCTAGAGGCAAGAACAAAAAATCAGTTCAATCTCATGTACAAACATCATTAAAAATGCAGCGTGTTTTTAAAAAATTCTCAACAAAAATGAAAATAGTGTCATTATTTATTTACCCTCATGTCAAAGGTTTATCCATGGGACACAGTTTTAGCGCACAGCCACTTTAATGATGTTTTAATTCATTTATTTTTGGAGCGTCACAGCCCCTGGAATATGAACATGAGGGAAACCTGTGAAATATTATTACATACATATTTAAAATAACTGTTTTCTATTGTAATAGCTATATTTTAAAATATAATTGATCAAGATGAATTTTCAGCATCATTACTCCAGTCTTCAGTGTCACATGATCCTTCAGAAATCATTCTAATATGATGATTTGCTGCTCAGGAAACATTTCTTATTATTCTCAGTTGAAAATGTTTTTTGCTGCTTAATATTTTTGTGGAAATCAGGATACTTTTTTTTTTTTTTTGGATTCTTTGATAAAATTCAAAAAGAACAGCATTTATTTGAAAGAGAAATCTTTTGTAACATTATAAACGTCTTTACTGTCACTTTTGATCAATTAAATTAACCTTGCTGAATGAAAGTATTAATTTCTTTCTTCTTTATGACCCCAAACTTTTGAACGGCAGGATTGTTTTTTCAATCAAACTGCTATATAAAGACAGATTGTAAAACCCTTAAAGCCCAAAGTATACTTAGATTTTTTGCGTAATACATACAGTCGAATGTGCAGCCTTTCAAAGTTTTGATAGTGCCATTTGATAGTGCGCGAACACATGCGCACTAGAAGATGTCATCTATGTCCGGTGTCTGCTATTTTTCTCCAGAAGTTTTGACCGATAATAATGTCTTTGTATTCTTTTAAACTAAAGTTGTGGGTATCTCATAACCCCCTCACACAAGCGCTTGTCAATCTGTGCGTCTGTTGTTGTTGCAGTCTCCAGTATTTTGTTGTTGTTCCATCTCTTTAGTTTCCTTTTCTACTGTGAAACAACAGCTGGTGCCATTGTTGCCATCTTGTGGAACAATTGATTAGTGCAAAACAAATTCAATGTGTATGTGCGTACTATTCTGGTGACGAAATTTGCTGTACACGGACCCTCACGTATGTGTAAAACCCGAGGTAAACTTTAACTGAACTGATGAGTTCAAGCATTGACACTCTTTTTCCCCGTGTTACAGGCCCAGAGGTGTCAGACGGTGCTCATGAAGTTGTGGACTGCGCTCAGACCCAGAAGTCCTGCAACGGTCCGGCTGGTCCCCAGAGCCAGAGAGTGCGGTCCCTCAGCATCAGCGCTCTGTCACTAGAGGAGCAGAGGATCCTGCAGTCACTCGAGAGACTGAATCAACGGCTGCAATGTCAGTTTCATTTCAAATTGTGTACATTTAATCCACTCAGTCAAAGCTAATAAGTTTATCAGATTTGAGGTGAACGCAAATAGCTTTTAATTCGACCCTATGAATGTTTCTTGTTTGTTGGCATGTGCATTAGCTCACTCATACCTCCTGATTACTTGATTTAACAGATGTGCAGGACACAGCTGGTGGCATCCCAGCAGTGAGGGGCATCTTTGCTGTGGGTCCTGCACTTGTGAGTACTGGCCATGTGTTGAGATGAAGTGATCTGTTCCCCGGATCTAACGTGACCCGCTCACTGCTCTGTCCCCTCTCTCTCTCTTCTCATCCCTGCAGAACCAGACCGGTGAGGCTGTGGGTGTCACCATGCGTAGGCGAGGAGCCTCTGCTGACAATCGCACCCGAACGCAACAGCGTTACTGACTACACCTCCCATGATCCACCCCTCCCTCAACCACCTTCTCTGAACTGCACTTTGAAACCCTTTAAACCTTACAAATGCGTGCTTCATATTTCTGAGACATACTCAAATGCTGTATTTAATTGTTTTCTAATCAGTTGTAATATCTGTGTGAAATGATTCTGGCAATACACAATGCTGTTGTGTAATAAAATTTTATTTAAAAGAAAAGTTATTTTATGCATTCATAATGCCTTTTGATTTATTTTTATAAATATATTTTCATAGGCATTTTATGTTATTAATGTACTGTATTTATATTCTAAACAATCTTGACTCTTGGAGAAAAATAAATGAATTTGAGAGAAAAAAAAAAAAGCTTTTGTTCCTGAGTGGCAAAACAGGATCAAGGGCTTTTTGTGCAACTTGACCTCAGTCAAGTGTCAGTTAAGTATAAATGGATACAGATTTACGTTGTATGTGTGACATAATCATGACAAGTTTTTCTGGGTGTGTATTTTACATTTGAGCGCGTGTGTGTGTGTCTATGACCTATGTTTTGTGTTTGTGTAATCAGTGTAGGCATGGGAAATCTTATCTAGGCGTGTGACAGTGACATTTGAGTGACTATTAATTACTCCAGTGTATCGCAGACTCGACGCTCAGGCTTTTCAGGAAACGAAGTCAAACCAAGCTGTACTCTGTCCTGATGCTCTTGCACCATCACCACCCTATAACTGTTGTCATGTCATGTAACCTTAACCCCTCTGGACAAAGCAGAACGTGTTTTTGCTGTTAAAAACACGAGGCCCTGGTCAATGGAACGAAAAAAGTCTAGAGAAGCGTTTTTAAAATGTTTTAACTTGAGCGCGATAGTTAAAGATGTCAGTCTAGCGCGTGTTTACGTTAAAAAAAACAATGGAAAAGTAGCGCAGTGGAATGGCGAACATTCTGTGTGAACAGTCCCAATTCTTTTTACAAAACGTACTATTCTACGCAGTCAAT
Source organism: Abramis brama (assembly GCF_963993115.1). Taxonomy (NCBI): domain Eukaryota; kingdom Metazoa; phylum Chordata; class Actinopteri; order Cypriniformes; family Leuciscidae; genus Abramis; species Abramis brama. Next base: position 39,137,766 of record NC_139971.1, read on the forward strand.
TACTATTTCCAGGAAGGTTTTTAAAAATAAAAATGGTAGATTTTTTTGGGTTACAAAGTTCTAATAACAAATTGAAAAAAATTAACACATTTCGGAATGTATTTGGTACATTATCTTTCTAGTGACACTATACTGTAGTTATAATAGCTATATTACTTATTGAACATACTTGGTGTCATAAATTTGCATGTTTAATTATTTACTAGTGCCAAATTTTTTCATATTTCATATTCTCTTGACATTTTTTATCATAACATTTCTAATTTTTAATCCTAATTATTTAAAACTTTAAATTAGATTTTCAATTTTAAAATTTAATTCAGATGATTTCAGATGTTAGTACCCTACCGTATATACACTACTCTACTGTCACAAAGTTTGGGGTAGTAAGATTTTTTAAATGTTTTTGAAAGAAGTCTCCTACGTTTACCATTTCTGGAATTTTTTTTTTTTTTTTTTTTTTTTTTTTTTTTTGGAAACTATTAAGCATTCTTTGATGAAAAAAAGTTTTTAAAAAGCCTTTATTTTATAAATAAAAATCTTTTGTAACACTAAATGTCTTTACTGTCTGATAAATTTAATGCTGACATTAATTTAAAATAGTAAAATATATATAATATAATGCTGCCTTCGATGCATTCCAAGGAAGGAATCAAGACAGGTACAATTTTGGCCTCACTTCCTGACTCCTGAGATACCTTCATCTCAGCGATTTCTTTGATATCCCACGATCCTGTGCTTTCCATTCTATAACAGTTGAGCTAAAAAATAAAGATGGCATCTGAAAGCTGTGGTTTGTGTGTAAATGTGTAAAAAGTTTTTGACCAATTTTTGCAACTTTGATGTCATTTCTAGAGAGAAATTATTGTTGTAGTAATTAAATATTCACTTAGTTTTCACCAAAGCTCGCTCTATTTTGCTGTAGTAGATCATTAAACCGTTACGCTGCCTCAGAAGTCTCTGAAATCAGTTTCGTGAGGCGCCTTCGTGCTCAAACGCTGCCTTGCAAAGTCATTGCCTGATAATGCTAGCGAAGCGAGGCTTTCAAAATGCATCCTCCGAGGGCAGCATTTTTACTTTTTCGGTGTGCACCGCCTATACAAAGGCGGTGCACACATATTTACTTACTCGACTACAATAAGTAAATTCACGTAACCAGTTGATAACTCTTCGACAGCGATGCCATAGAAATATACAGTTAGCACTGAAACTGAGGTTCAAACATGCAATGCTGGTCTTGGTCTAACCTGAAAATAAGCTTTTTTAACGCTATTTGAGAAGAAACAACATTTATGGGATTAAGTGTGTCATCGTCATTTATAAAAGAAAAAATATAATTTCTTGAGCATTCTTGATTGTTTTGTAACCAGTGTTGGGAAAAGTTACTTGGGAAAAAAGTAGGCCTAGTGCATTACAATATTGTGTTACTTCCTAAAACAAAAAGAGAGATGGCAAAAAGTCCCCGGATTCTGAAGTCTGCATACGATGGAAACTTCACTATCCCATGAGGCCACGGGAGAGGATTTGTGAATGACAGTGAAGCGACATAACTGAGGCATGATGACATGACGAATGAAGTACGTTCAATTACATTCATACTACACTCAAAAAAATATTTTTTTGCCTCTTGTTCAATTTAATGAATTAAAATAAGCTAAATAATAATAATAATATGTTTATTTTCTATAGCGCCTTTCAAGAACCAAAGGTCGCTTCACAATGCAATACAAATAGCAAGCAAACAGATACAAAGGCCATCTGCTTATAACAGACAAACAGATGGAAACAAGCATACACTAATTGACATGAATCAAAGAAAAACATATTGTACTATTTATCGAAATATATTAAAGTAAAAAGTAACACGATTGTTTAATATTTTGTCACAACTTAATTTAATTGTGTTCAATCAACCTAATATATTTAAAACTGAAGTTTACTTAATTAATTTGTGTGAAAACTACATGAATCATTTTTGTTGACAACTAACTGGGCAGTGGATCTGTAGTTCCCAGCATGCTTTGCAAGGGACTGCATTAGGAGGGTAAATTTAGGGATTGAAGTGTTATTTTATGTGTTTTTCTGTAAATGGAAAGATGTTGTTAGTTAATGTTAGTGTTTAATATTCAGTTATGTTAGAAACTTAGAGGACTTTCTGTAATGTTTTTGAATTTTGTGGTTACCATGCAGAAGAGTGGTGACTGTGTTTAGCTTAGGGCTGTGGGCACTCAGTATACAACATGCATTAAGCCTTTTTCGCAAAGTGGTTTTTAATTTAAGTGAACAAAATTAATTAATTAATACATTTTGAACACTCAAAAGCTATTCTTTGAATGAATGTAATTAAATCATAGGATTTCCACGTGATTAAATGGCTTTCTTTCAGCATTAAGCACTTTTGTTAGGCTAACTTAAATTGCATAGATTGGATCAACTTTATTAACTAGTGTAATTGTACTACTGTAAAATAAGTTGGATTCAACTATATTTAATTAAGTTGAATGCAAATTAAGTAAATTAGTTGGTCCAAAACATTGCAAATTAGTTGGGCTGACACTATTAAATTAAGATGTGCCCAACCATAGTAAATAAGTTGAATCAACCTTAATAAATTAAGTTGACAAACGTAAGTGCATTAAATTGGAATAACAGAATTGCATGATGCTGAAATAAACCAAGTTAATCATGTGGAAATCCTTTCCATGATTTTTTTATGCTCATTCAAAGAGTTATTTTTTTGAGTGTACACACACTCATACTATATAGAATGTACTTTTTTAGTGGTCACAATCACAAAGTAATTACTTATTCAAAATAAGTAGCCTACCTACTCAAGGCAGTATGCGATTTCGGATGCAGCCTCTTATTTCAGTAATAAAAAGAATGAAACACAAATGTGATGTTTATCATAATCATTTTTGATTATTATGGTTCAATTGGATCATCGAAGGTCAGCAGCAAAGACATTGCACAATAAAGTGAGATTAAATACATGAAGTATATTTGTGTAATATAACTTATTTCATCATTGCAGTTAATATTCCGAGTTTGCATTTCACAGTTTTTATTCATTTTGAGGAATACTAAATCTGTTTTTGTGATTGTGAGATGAGTAAATGCATGCTCACATTTGTATGTTCACACAATTATCTCTCTGCACTCACTCCTGATTTCTCTCAACATATAGACGGGAGAGCTATCAGTCAATACATGGGAAAACAAAGTAACTTGTTTGAAAAAGTAACTTAGATATTTTGTTGTAAATAAAAGTAGTACGTTTCTTTACTAGTTATTTGGAAAGTAATCTGATTACGTTACTGTTAAGAAACCCCCAACACTGTTAGCAACAAATGTAACTCTTTTTTTTTGGAAGAACCACCATTTCCGGTTTCTTTCGACAGGTTGATGTGTTACGCTAACCACTGTCAATTTTCCAATTGAATTATTAACTTGGATAGCAGGCTTACAGGATACCAATGCTCACTCAACCACTCATGCAAAAGAGAAAGAAAAACACCCAGATAACTTCATTCTGCACGGTTTAAGATTCGTCTGCGTTCAGTGCCGTTCATCCTGTCAGGTCTCTCTGGGAAGGGCGCAGTCTCTTCTCCGGTCAGCTTGCCTTGGCTTGTTGCAGCGGGTGGAGGAGGTCCCAGCACCTTTTGAAGAATTTGGCAGAGATTGCCTTCCCTCTTTGAAATGTGACTAATTGAAATGTATTGCAAGAACACACTTGCTGAACAGGTTTTCAGGTCTATACTGTAGTGTCTAAAGGTAGTTTCTCATGACAGGGGGAGGTTTCCTTTTCTGATAGATTTTATGTGTTTATGTTTCCATTTTCAGGGGTTGATGGAGGGAAAAAGTATTTGGCAAGGCTTCTGCGTTCTCTCGCGAATGTTTTCTGTTCCCCTGAGAAACTTTGAGTTTGCTCGCAAAAACTTTTGCATTCGTTAGCAAAATGTTTGTGTTCTTTGCGAGGGAAGGCAAAGTTTATCGTGGAAACGCAAACATTCTGCGAGCGAACGCAAAAGCATTGCCAAATCATTTTTTCCTCCCATGTCATATTTTTTTTCTTCACCATGGGCTCCATATGATTGCGTTCCCCCGGGAACACAAAAGTTTTGCAAGAGAACGCAAAGTTTCTCAGAGTAACGCAAACATTTTGAGAGCAAATGCAAAAGTTTTAGCGAGGGAACGCAAAGGTTTTGCAAGCGAACGCAAAGTTTCTTGGGGTAACGCAAAGATTTTGCGAGTGAACGCAAAGTTTCTTAGGGAACGCAAAACATTTAGGCTATGAGAGAACGCAAAAGCATTAACTTATTATTTTCCCTCCCATCTCATATTTTTTTCACTATATGTCCCCTTAAACCCACTATCACCAAATCTGCTTAGAAGAACGTCGGAGCCGCCCCGATCTCGAATCGAAACAGAAATCCTGTTGTGTGGGGAAGTCGAGGAGAAACGCGCGAACGCTCTGGAGATTGTCACGTGAAATGAAACAATAGCCAATCAGAAAGCGAGCTGACGGAAGATTACCTCCAGCTCGCGGTGTAATATGTAAGTCAATGTTTACTGTCTCCATGACTTAATCTAATAAAAAATCTTTATGACTTAATACATAACCTACTTCGGATTTATAGTTTTTAAAGCAAACATTCTAAGTGTAATATAGAGTTGCTCGGATATTGCTGCATATGAGCTCCATTATCATTCTGAACTCGTTTAGGGCCTATTTCACATTTGTATGAAGTGAATACAAACAACAGAAAGGGCATGGCAATTTCCTTGTCTTTATTATAATAGGATCAGTCAGCAGTCAGTCAGCTCTTGAAAGATGTTCATGTTATGCAACAAACTATTGCAATTAAACCATAACAGACATAGGCTGAGATTAAGAGATAACTGCAGTTAGCATTCAGAAGAAAGGCAAACCGTACAGATTGTACACATTAACACTTCCTTTAGAAAAAAACATATGAGTAATGCAGCTTATAAAAGAGATGTTTATGTCGCAACAATATGTAGCCTCCCAACTTATGCCTTAAATGAACACAAGTATAAATAAACACATTACAAAATATGTACACATTACAATTCAAAAATATTAAAATGAATAATTTATCAAAGTAATGGTTGTTTAAGGTTGGTAATTATCCATGTAAAAAAATGTCAGAGAGAAAATTTTGTCATTTTGTTATTGTCACAATAATTGATTTCATTACTAAATAATACTAAACTTGATTAAGTTTATGATGATAAAAAAAAAGTTTTATAATTTCTATTAATTGGATCATCTCAGAGTGTCATTGGCCTATAGAGGGCGCACAAACGCTCCCATTTCTATCTATCTATCTATCTATCTATCTATCTATCTATTATATGTCTATTGTTAACATCTGTAAGGGAGGAGAATTATCAAACATTTTTATTTTCAATATTTAATTTATAGTTTTTATCAATGGCTTTGGCACATTCTTAGCATTCTCTAAACTGTAAGTGCAATTGTCACAACAGTTTGCTGGAACATCAGAACTCTGTTGCATGTCTGTAAAATGTAGTAACTCAACCAAAAATTGAATTCATGCTTCAAAACCTAGATATTGTGTCAGTAAATCGGCAAATGCCACCAAAATAAAAAGTGCTTTTGTCATCATGAGAGCCACGCTGGTCAAAATGTTTAGATGTTGTTTTACCATGGAAATATTTGTTATATATAAATGTCATGTTTTTTCTACTTTTTTTGTTGACACTGACTGTACTCTACAAGAATGGCAGTTTTATCTATCCGAATGAGATACAGATTTTAGGTTAAAAAAAATCTGTGAAATTTACTGTGAAAAGTCAATACTGTAGTACACAAAAAGAAAATTAACTTTTGTTTTTATACAGTAATTTATTTTTGTTGAAATGTGTTACATGTAAGCATTTTTGCACCCCTTACCACCAGAACACATTCTTACATCTTCAGTCTTTATGCAACACATTTCTACAAAGATAAATGTACTGTAAATACAAATGTATTCATGCAGTCCTGCTGTAGCCGCTGCTGTTTAGGTTTGTGATGTTCCTCCATGTTCAAATATTGTAAACTGTCAGCAAACTCATATGATTCCAAACTTGATTGGTTGATTGGTAAGATTCATTATGATTTCTATTTCATCACAATGGCAGGTCACTTGCCAATTTAGCAGACATTACAAACATTGCATGTCAGATATATTTATGGAATATATTCATGCATGTCTGAGAGATTTTGATAACTGAATGGATGGTTTTGCGCGTGATAGCTCACACAATGAAAAATTTAAAAAAAATTGACAATTTCACTGAAAATCAACTTTAAACAGCAAGTTATTAAGCAAATTGCAAACATGCAATTTGCCAAAATCAATTAAAAATTCAAATCTGATCAGATCCAAACTTATTGTTTTGAGAAAAATAAAAAATTTGATTCAAGAATTGAGTTAAAGCAATTGAGCCTGCAGTTTTACAATCCTAAAACCACTGACAAACAATTTTGTTCAATAACTTCTGTTTCTCGTGTAATTCTCATGTCAACAATTGTCACAGGCTTGAAGATGTTGGGACATGTTGACTAAATGATGGAGTTACCCTCAGGACAGCTCGGTGGGTGGTCTCCCACAGGGCCGGCCGGGTAGACCCCCGAACAAACCTCAAATACTGTCATCTCAGGATATTTACCACTCTTTAATGTGTGTATCCTGTATGCACAGGATAATCAAATTGAGGCAGCAACATATTTTCATTAAACATAAATAAACCGCAACTAATTAGGAGTATCATGTGTTACATGATGCAAATGTTCAAACATAAAGAGACTGTAATGCTGTGCACTGAAACACAAGGGGAGACTGGAGAGAATTTTGTTGAATCATCACTGTAAAAAAATATATGATCAATAAGTTATGAAAACATGTTTTTACATTGCTTTAACTCATCAAAATAAGTTTAACTTTTTTTTAGTTTTTAAGTTATACAGTACAAGATTCAACTCATTTTTTAAGTCAGTTTAATGTAATTTAAGTTGAAAATCAAAACATCCAAGTTGATTGTACTTAAAAATTTAAGGCAGCAACTTTTTTTTTTTTACAGTTTTGTTCTGTAGGCCTACGTCTAAAAATTGTAAATAATATTTTTTTATATCTGTCTGCTACAAATTAATTCAGATTAGAAATATTTATCAGTTTTACATATTTTAGAGAAAACATGACATTTTTAAATGTTATGCTTCACTGTAAAAAATTATATGATCAATAAGTTATGACAACTATTGTTTTACATTGCTTTAACTCATCAAAATAAATTCAGCTATTTTCTACTTTTTTTATAAATTATACAAGATTCAACTCATTTTTTCAAGTCAGTTTAATGTAATTTAAGTTGAAATGACTTAAAGTTGATTATACTTAAAATTTTAAGGCAGCAACTTTTTTTTTTTTTACAATGTTGAATTATTCTGGTAATGAAAAGTACTTGTTCAAATATAATTGTTAGCCTTCCATCCCCACGTCCCCATTAATTTTTAGCATTTTAATTCAAAATGGCAAACCTAGGAAATATTTCAGTTCAAAACAGCAAAAAAAAAAAAAGTGAAAAAAGAAAAAAATACTTGAAAACTAATACAGCCTAATTATGAAACAGAAGAAAAGCTTCTGATCTTAAAGGGTTCTGTCAGCTGGATCATTTAATGAATTTAGTTTTAATTAATTGCTTTTGTTTTAATTCAATTTTATGACTTAAACAGCTCGTAAACATACTCAATCACACACAAAAAAAATTAAATAACCTTTTAAACATGAAAGTATTATGCAATCATTAAAGACATTTTTCTTGTAGCCGCATTATGCGTTCTTTAAAATCGAGTCAAGTCTAAACTGAACCCCTTTGAAACTTTTTTTTCTGTCACAGACTCACAATTCAAATGAAACTTTTTCCTCAAATTTTATTTTTATTTTTTTTTGTTCTGTAAATCCTTACTGAACACAGAGTCAGTCAGAAGGGTGGCGATCAAGTAGTGATTTCACAACACTTATAAATGATGGTGTTTCAACCCACACAGTTTATGATCATTAATATGGAGATAATTCAGAGCAGAATCTAAATGACAAGGGAATGACTAAAACCACACACATAATGTGGTTCATTATATATGGCTTGCAGAGACTGTTCATGTTAGGGCTGGATATTGGTTGGCTGGTTAAAAAAAAGAGAGAAAAGTACAAAGTAACTTTTTTAATCCATTCATCATGCTCTTACAGTTCCCGCAGGGGATTAAAAGGGCTTCATAATCAGTCACTCAATGTTAAATGTATGGGAAAAGAGCTGGCCTCAGTCTTGACAAAATGATTTCTCAATGGAACGGGAAGGCTCATTTACATAACAATTATGGGAACTGCATGGAACTACTTTTCTGCGGCTTTCTACATAATGAAAGACAATTTATTTCTTTATTCATAAGGAAGCGAGTGCTTGAACTTCACTGGTGTATTTTTTGTATAAAGATATTTATTAGATGGTGTCTGACACTTCATCGCAAAGCTTAAATATGAATAAAAAATTGTGAAACCCCCTAAAAACACACACAAAACAACCTTGTGTGACAACTTTATTATAAAAGAAAAGAAAAATTGCTGTGTCATGATGATTGTTTTATTATTATCATTTTAAGCCTATTTAGTGACGCACATTAAGATATGAAAAAATTTATAAAAATGTTTTAGCATGAAATAAACGATAGTTATATAATACAATAACAGATATATATGTACTTTATACTTTATTATTAAAATACTTATGCTAGGAATATAAATATGTGTGGACTAAATGCATGGGCCCCCATACAGAAGGAACTCGTGTTGCTTTAAAGGCCCTTGCTTAAGCCCCGCCCCTCTGAGTCAGCGGTCACATGACTCATAAAGTTTGATGTCCTGCCCAAACTTTCAGAAGTTGAGAGAAGAAAAAAAAGTTAGTTAGGTTAGTGAGAGGGCTGTGATTTTCAAAGCCCAGGACAGTCACTACCAATGTCTGCGTTAGAAGAGCTGTAAACTTTTAGGGAAGTCACACGAACAGCGATTTTAAAGAGTTCAGACACTTTATAAAAAGTTTAAAGGATAAAGTTCAGTAGATATGCTTGTTTCCACATATATTGGGGTGTTTTTGGGAAGAAGAAAAACACTGCGTTGCCTACTTTTTTTCGCAAGGCTTGGATAATTAATAAAGTGGACGGACGGAAAACGGCTGTTTGGATCTAATTTTTCGCCGTTTTATGGTTGCAGTCAACTTTCCTGCTTACACTATTTCAGTCGGATAGAAAGAAGAGCTCTATTTTATTCGGAGTCATGGATCCGAGCCAGCACAACCCTCCTGTCGGCCATCAGATCGTCCATGTTCGGGGAGACTCCGAGACCGATCTGGAGGCTCTTTTTAACGCTGTGATGAACCCGAAAAACACCATCGTCCCCCCTTCCGTGCCGATGAGGATGAGAAAGCTGCCAGACTCATTCTTCAAGCCGCCAGAGCCAAAGTCCCACTCCAGACAAGTAAGACCACCCCACAGAAACCACAAACTTTTCCTGCGGCTGACACTGCAACTGGCGCGCGCACAGTTTCACGCGACTTTTCAGTCTGCAGTTCGACGCGTCCTCGCTGATTATTATCGGGCGTTTATTTTGTCGCGTTTAGATTTTTATTTATTTATTGCATGAACAAAGAACAGTGAGGACTGCATTAAGGGAAAATACAAAGAAAATAAAGTATCTACTGATATTATGTGACGGCAAGTTATGACCAAAGTAAATAATAATAATATTAATTTCAATAAAACTAAACAACAGAGTACTCAGTCTGAACATAAAAGCCATAATGCGTTAGAAATGTAGCCAGTGTGAACGACTAAAGCAAACAACTGCTCCACAGAAAAAATAGCTCAATTAGTTATCGTTAAGTAGGCTATACTGCCAACCTGAAACATAGTTTGATCTAATACATGTTTATTAAAAATCTCAGTAGCATAATTGGCTAATTCTCTAGCTCTATTTGAATTTGGTGCCAGTTTGGCTGTGCCATGGTACAGTGACGGTGAAACATATTAGACTACTTTGTCAAATAATTGTGTTGCCTACTTATTGGGCTTAAATGTCTTGACTAACTGTACAAAGTAATTCGCTTGCTGCGTTCAAGTTACTGTCAAACGATAAGATCAATTTCCAGGTTTGAATTCTGTAGGCCTAGGTAACCGAAATATTACACTTCATCCAACTTTCTTTTAGTTGTGTTATATAAATCATTCCGTTACTGTTTTACAGAGGTTAAACCTCCGTGCATAAAACGATTCAGTGAATGAGTGAGCTTTTGGAATGATTCGGACTGAATCACAAAACGACTCAGACCAAATGCTAACCCGTTTAACCAGTTCAGTGAAAAGAACCGACTCAAAAGAGTGATTCCTTTCGATAGTTTTGATCTTGTGATTCTAAACAGCCGAGTTCAGTGTTCTGTTCATTACAATTCCATCACTGACCTTTACATTTATCGCTTTGTCTTTAGATGAAACATTTTGCCTAATGAACACTTTGCATTTTCACAAGAATGGCGATATATAAACGGTCCGTTTTATAGTTCATAGTTTAGTTTATAAACAATATGCGGGTTATATTTTTTAGTTTCCAGCACTTGTGCCACAAGGGAAGATACTTAAATCGTTCGGCTATCATTTGAAGCTTAAAAAAATGATGTTTTACAACATTAACAACAAAAGTAATCGAGTTTTCTCGATCTTGGAATCACATCTCGCGCATGCGCACACGGTGAGTTGTGCTGAAAAGTTGCTCCAGGACAGCCTGTTTCCTACTTAGCTCCTCCTAAAGTCTGCAGCGTAGGCCACATCCGTTTCTTAACCTTTTGTTATTGTCAAATAAGCTGATAAAACTAATGAAAGCAACACTCTGCTATGATTCAAGAGGACAGAAGTGCCCTTGTGTAAAAAAAAAAAAAAATTAGTTGTTTTATACGTTTCCATGTTTGATATTTTTATTCAAGTTGGAAATAAGTTTTCTTGTTATTATCCTAGTTCTTATGCACTTTGACTTTCCCTTTATTCACTGGAAAAACTGACAAATTTCCTATGCTTTTCCAACCCATAGTTTAAAACATAGTTTATTTTAAATGAATGTACGTAAATATGTTACTTAAAAATGTTATTAATGTATTTGCATTATATTTTGTTCTCTGGGAAAAAACATTTGTACATGCAATACATCACTGAGCTCATTAATAATTTCACTGCAGATTTTTTCCCCTCATGTTTCCTTTAAAAAGTTATAGGCTGGTTGAGCAGAGTGATTAGTTAAAGTTACAAAGAATGTTCACAGTAACAAATTCTACACATGGAGGACTTTTATGGCATCAAGAAAACAGATGTGACATAAAAAGGAAAGAAAACAAAATTTATAAAGAATAATGTTTTAATGATTACCTTGTGATATTTATCAAGATTAATGAATGCATTTATGTACTGTATTGTATTGCAACCCTAATTTCTGTTAACATTTCAGCAGAAGTATAAGAGGAAAAAATATATTTAGTATAATGACCTTCGCAATGGTGCATATTGAAGTTAATTGTGTGGGTGTACATGTGTATGTGTTCTTGGTGTTGTGTGTATATAAGTGACTTCAAAATTGGTGTTCTGAATATTTAGGTTTAGACATAAGCCTCTTTGCTTTTTAAAGGGATATTTCACCGCTGGAGAGATGAATGTGTATTTAAATTGGATCATTTATGTAGTAGAAATGTGAAATTATTTTAGAAGTTGGTGCCTTCTAGACTGAGAAAAGCCAGAAAATGTATTTTTGGCTCATGTGGATGAAAGACAACAACTCCCAGAATGCACTTGCTTCGCTGCCTTACGAGGCCACTCCCAAGCCACGCCTACCGGTTACAGAGGGCAGTGTCGGAAGAAATTATACAACTAGGCTACTAGTCGACTTGAAACTGAAAAGACGGCGTTTGATGCTAAATGACGATTTTTGGGTCATCAGAGGTTTTTTTCCAGAAACACAATACAGAAATCTCTCGTCTCAGGGGGACATGAGGGAGGGAAGCACGGTCATTCCAAAATACAACCTGGTTACTGATACAAAGCTTAATGCTAATCGGTGAAGTATCCCTTTAAGAGACTTATTGCTTGAAGCCTTTTTGCTTCCAATGTAATCCTAATCCTCTATCCCTCTACAGGCCAGCACAGATGCAGGTACCGCTGGCACCCTCACGCCCCAGCACGTCAGGGCACACTCCTCTCCGGCCTCCCTGCAGCTGGGTGCCGTTTCCCCTGGCACGCTGAGCAGCATGGGCCCTGCCCCACCTCAGCACCTCCGCCAGTCCTCGTACGAGATACCCGATGATGTGCCACTGCCCCCAGGTTGGGAGATGGCCAAGACCCCTTCGGGACAGAGATACTTCTTAAAGTAAGTAGTCATGCTTGATGTGGCAACATTGTTTGGTTGTCTTTTGAATTGGTAAGGCATTGTTGTCCTTTAGATTGGGGTTACAGAGATGGTATAATGAAAATCCGTATGAATTGAGTGGTTTAATCCAAGTCTTCTAAAGAGACACTGTATATGATGAACGGGTTAAATTTAGGTTTTTATTCACATTTATACATTGATCAGCAAACATGCATAGACCACATCAAATACGGAAAATAGAAGCTCAACCACACTTGACTGACACGCAAGAATACATTTGCAGTTTTTGCGGAAGCTCAAACATCCTGGCGTGACGCGTGAGAATGAACCTCATTGGTTCTTGCACGTCATGCAAACATACATACACATAATAATCCGATTGTAATCGGTCTAGTAGCACAGTTGGAATGTATTGGCCAAATCAGATTAAAATTTAATTTGGATTATAAGGGTTGCTTTAAACCTTTCCTAATCCGAATGAGAGGACATGTAAGCGCTTGATCGGAATGAAACCCGAAACTGGAAAGTACTGCGCATGTGCAATGACGTAGAAATGGCATATTGACATATGACGTGTGGAACGAGCTGATGTGTTGTCATTTTAAAATTCTCCTTCCACTCATCGTCTTTGAAGTGGAGCAGGACACCGTCCCATCAGTCCTTGTTTCAGACTCTCATCCACAGATGGGCGCTGGAAGGGGTGTTTTTATTGCTTGATAAATATAAGCTGCGCGGCACAAACGGTTCATGTGCTCGTCGTCTCCTATTTAGGACCCGAAATAGATAACGATAAAGAAAGCTCTTTAAAACAAAGAAAAGAAGCAATATTGGAGAATGTTTAGTATGCGCAAACAGTGGGAAACTATATTTGTGCACATCAAAAAATCTATTCCGATTTGAAGTTTGTGACATATAAACGTGCACATCAACCTGATCACTTTATTTAGCGTTCACGTGTAACACTACGTTCGGATTCATCATCGGAATTGAAACAAAAGATGTCCATGTAAACGTAGCTATTGATCAATGTTTCTATATTTTTGGGTGGACTAACCCTTTGAGTTTGCAGTGCTACGAGTCATTTTAGAAATGGAAGACTTGTTACATGTATTTTAGTTGACAAAAAGTCAAAAAAAGTTGTTTTGAACAAGAGCTACATTAAGAAAATGTCTCCATATGCAGATGAAAGCTAATTTTTGATCAAAAATCCCAATAAGGAATCGTTTTTTCCAGCTGGTTTATAGTTTCTACTACATTGTGTTAGCTTGTGTGCCAAGGTTTCCTTCTCTGTGTGTGTGTGGGTACTTAGAGCTTCTGCGGATTGGGTTTCAGAGGGGAACAAAGGCCCAGTGTAGCAGCGTAGAACGAGCGGAGGACGGGCCGGCCTGGTAAACTCATCTGCCTAGCCGCAGAAGCCTGTCCACAGGACACAGGAACATATTTAAGGAGTACATTGTGTCTTTTTGATATGTCCTATTCAAATTCTTATTTATTTAATAGCTGCTATATTAGGGCCGAATTGAATACAAAGTTTCTGGGATGTCTGGATCTGTGACCCTCTGACCAATAGCTTCTAGACAAACATGATTAGTCTCCAATTTACTATGATAAAACGGAGAGCTTTTAAAACCAGATGTTTAGAAGAGGAACATCTGGAGAACATCTGCTTCATTTGGACCAGATCTCCAGGAGTTGTGCAAAAGGGGGTTGAGGGACAGGAAGGGGAAAACGCCATTTGTGTAGACGGCTCACAAGACCAAGGCTAATGTTTTGGAAATGTTGCAACTGTTAATGCATCCAACAATGAGGACGACTGAACCTTAAGACTCGCCTCCAAATTTAGTCTGGTAGTTCTCTCTCCTCAGTGCAAAAATAAAGCATGTTTTTTTAAGCAAAGATTGAGACATAGGCTACTCACACTGCTACCTTTTTGAGTGGATGGTGTACGAGCACACATGAACGTCTCTTCTTGTCTGTACAACCCCCTCCTTCTTAACTTCTCTTTGTTTGGGGTTTTAGAGAAATGCAGGCTCATTTTATTTATTGTCTTATTGTTGTTGACTCCAGCTTTGTTTGTGCATAACTTTCCCACAGGAAGTTGACATGGTTTGTCAGTGATTCCTCATTTTTGTAGCAAGCATATTACTGTCATGAGTGTTGTTTCTAAGACAGTGTGTCAGATTAAAAATAGTCCAACTTAAAATGGGTCTTGAGACCCTGGCGTTTGTTCCACTTCAAGAACGAATCTGATTCAGGTCAGATGAATCTGAAACCCATTTTTGAGCATTATTTCTATGGGCCGGGACACACTGTTTTTGAGCGTCGGTCGGCTTAGTTTTTCTGTGTGTTCTGCACTGTTGGCTCTAGTCGGACAGCCTCAGATTTTTTGGGTCCGATTCAGCACGTTGAATCAGCATTGCGCCGTTGGTGAGAGAACTGATGCTGTTCTAACTTAGCGAACGAGTCAGTGCAGGAGATTAAAAGCGAAAGTGATCAAAGCGAGCAAGTTCTAGTTTTGGTTTCCCTTTTTGAATGACGAAGATAGACTATTGACTCCTGCTGCTGATATAGTCAGACATTTACTCCCACGCAGGAGCAGAACGCACATACTAGTTGACAGTCGCCTTTAGTCCTTTTGGTGTGTTCAAGCGCAGCTTTTGTGAGGAACTTGATCCCTTGATGTGCAACACATAACTCATATGATTTTGCCTCAACAGTGGATGTGATTGGAAACTGGACTATCCTATCGCATCTCAAATGTTGGTTTGATCATTCTGAAATGCCTGAGCCAAAATCTGTTGTCAAAATGACTTGGTTTAATTCCCTTCCAGAAGCGCCTCGCATGATTGCGTTCATAAACACCAACATCCGAAAGCAAGATAACATGACAGTGTTTATTGAGTTTCGTGTGACGTTATGAGATGCAAGTAATTTATGATGTATGAGAAAGAGCCAGTTGCTTCCCTGATTGCTGCAACTTCCATTTTTATTACAGATATTTTGCGGCAATTTCCCAGGAAGTGACGATTTTGTTAGTTTTTTGTTGAGTTGCACACAAGTTAAATTTGCAACTTTGGATTGAAACATAGCTGTTGTTGAGTGCTTTCATCTTAATAAACATTGTCAATCTGGTCAGCGGTGATTTTTTTCTGGCAAATTATAGATTAACGTTTATGAAATTTACAATTCATATTTTTTTTGATTCTGCTAAATATAGATTCATTTAGCAAATGCATATCATGTTGAATAATTCTGTTTCTTTGCGACTCTCATTGGACATTGAAAGTGTTTGATTGAAGTGAAGTGATTGAATCTAGAATCACTAGAGGCTTCAGGAAGCTTGTCCAGGAAAACAGAAACATACTCCTATTTATAATCAGGACCTCTTCAGATGAGGGGTGGTGACAGGGCTGTGAGCCAACCTGTTTGAAACCATAACAAGCTCACATTACTTTCAGGTGACCACTACTGTTCTGGACATATAAGATCCTCTCATAAGTCTTTTTCTCCTAAGGCCAGCGATTTCATTAGAGAGCATATATTTTTACCATTCATTGCAGTCAGATAAGCAGATGGCTGTGTGTGAAGTATCCCGACGGCTCTCTCATTCAGCCACATGTGAGTCACACAGCTAAATGAAGTCTCCGTTTCAGCATGAATGAAAGTGCAGTTTGTGAATCCGCTCAGTAGAGATAAAGTAGAGAGAGAGAGCATGAGAGGTTTGCTTTATTCATCCAGTGACACTCATGTGACCCGGTCAGATATAGACAAACAAACAAGATTGAGTGACTCATACAACATACAGTAAAAGACAGTAAAAGAGTAAAAGACGGTATAGTAAAAGAACATACAGTAAAAGATCTATCGCATTAAAGCTAGTTAGATTTTAGCCGTGAACGGTTACACTGTAACCTTTTTGTCCTTCTATATTTAGTTCAGGCTTTGCTCAGGCCTCAGTGGTGTCCCGTGACACTTTGATAGCGGGACGAAAATGACAGGAAGCACAAAGCTATCAGAAGTCGTAATCAACCTGCAACACCCAGTCATTTGAAGACCGTTTCACTGCCGCCTCAAAAGCCCGGGATTATAGGGAACAAGTTCTGTGGCGCTTCCAGATGGTTGTTGTTGAGCTTCCTGAGAATTCCAAAAAAAGTAAATAAAGGTCCTAAAAGGTTGTTTTTTCACAGTGATGCCATTGAAGAACCATTTTAGGTTTCTACAAAGAACCTTTAAATTAACAGTTTTTCTTAGTGTGAAGAACATTTTTATAATCTAAAGAACCTTTTTCCACTATAAAGAACCTTTTCTGGAATTGAAAAGTTCCATGGATGTTAAAGGTTCTTCATGGAACCATCAATGCCGATAAAGAACCTTTATTTTTAAGAGTGTACTTTATTTTCTGGAAAGCAAGTTAAAACAAACATAAATTATAGTTGCATTCACTATAAATAACATTAATTATAAACGCAAGCCTAAACGCATTTATTTAAGGCAAAACGGAAACTACGCAATGCACATTTTAAGTGCGTGACATTAATTGCATTCTATTGCATTAATTGTCGCTTTGTAATAAAGTCCCTGCCTTATTCAGATAATAAGAAATATTTCTGGGAAATATCGTACGTTGTTGAGTGTTGTCAGCTCGATAACAATTGTCATTCCAGTCAGCAGTGCATTTTATTTAATCTTCTGGCGAATTATATTATTTATGATATTTACAGATCATTTACCCTGATTATTTGCAACTCTTGTTTCACAGGTTAAAAAGTTATAGCCTAGGTTTTTTTTTTCTTCTTTGAGGTTGGTCTCTATCTCCTGTTTTTCCCTCTTGTCTTCCTGCTTTCATTATTAACCCTGTGGAAGACAGAAGTGGGAAAGGTCAACATGATGTGTTGACCTCTCCTCTCTTTCCCTTTTTCTCCAACAGTTTACTGTGAGCTTTCATTTATAATAGACTCGGACCGTGGGGAAGGGGGGCTCAGGGCGGTTGAGGGTCATCTTGTTTAGTTCTCGCCTGCCTGTTTTTTGGGACCCCAGGAGGAGGGGGGGGGTTAAGTTCACAGGGCATTAACACTGAGACCAGGGTCATAAACTAATGAAGGATTCTAATTTGGAGAATGTGGCCAAATAGAGGGGCTAATCAGTGTTTCCGTTGTCTTATTAAAGCCAGGAATCAGTGGGGGGATTCGGGCGGCCCTAGCCGAGAAGGGCCCTCAGGGATGTGGACCCCTGCTATCACGGGGATTAGACCCTCTGATGGGAACCCCTCCACCCGCTTTAAAACATGCTGCTTTCAATTACTATACAAAGGTGCGTCTCAGTCTTTCCTGAAGGCAAAAGTTGCGCATACATGCATTTAGACTTTAGCGATTGTTGCAAACGTCTTTCTTGTGTAGATATGTGGCGAAATATGGCGGATAAGGTGAATTTTGAAAAGATTTACCATTTGTTAGGAGTTAAAGGACGTGACCCGTCATTAGAGTGTGAGGGGACCTGGTGGTGATAGTAAATGTGTGGTGTTAAGTGATTTAATGAGCGCTGTTTGGTTTTTGCAACTTACTCTACCACAGTGTGGCCTCAAGCTCTGTAAACTAAAAATGGCCCCCTTGTTTCCTTCCTGCTGTCTGCTCCCACCATGGTGGGTTTTTCCTTTCTTTTTATTTTCTTTTTTTCTTGGGAAGGAGGTGAGCATGATTTGACAAGCTGGAAAAACACAAGAGCACATGATCGCAGGGCTTCCCTTGAATGTATTTCATTAGGACTCTTTTTATTACTTGTGGTTGATGGCTGTAACTTGCTAAATCCCATGTAAACACAGTTAGAGATGCACAATATATCATTATTATTTTGGTTACTGGAGGTTGTTTTTAATACGTAGTTATTGAATATTTCATTGTGCATGCTCAGTACCTTTATTTTTACATTTGGTTTACCTTTGCTGTCATCTAACACTCAATATTTAAAAGCACTAATAATGGAAAAACACTTACATTTAGTCTTTAGCTAATCTCAAAATTATTATCCATTTTGACACCTTGTAGTTTTGTGATGCCTAAATTCACTTGATTGATTTAAGTTTTAGTTTACTTTTATTCTGATGAAATAGTATGTAGTTTTAATGTTGGCCATAACATGAGAATACTAGTGCTATCAAATCGACTAATCGCAACTAACATAAAAGTTTGTGTTTTTAAAAGAAGTCCTCATGCATGCATTTATTTGATCAAAAATACAGAGAAAAGTTAATATTGTGAAATGTTATTACAATTTAAAACGATGGTTTTCTGTTAAAATCTGTGATGCAATGGCACTATTTTCTGCTTAATGAACTCTGTTCACATCATTGAATCATTTAGCAATCTGTATTGTATAAAGCGCTATATAAATAAAGGTGACATGACTTGACTATTGACCAGAATTTTAATATCAGTGCTCTAATGGAAACAAACAGCAAAGTTTTTTTTTTAAGAAAGCATGTGTATTATGAGCAGGCGACACTCACACAGTCTTTTGTCCCAGCTTTAGCAGTACCGTAGTAAAATGTGTGCTCCTGGAAGCGTTACATGTCCAAACACACACTGCTAGCTTAGACAGTCTTTGTTATTGAGTGCTGCAGTCTTCTGGGGTGGCCTGTTTTCTTTTGGATTTTCCTCAGACACTCAAACTCCATTTTCTCTGGCCAGTTGGGAAAATATTTGCTTTTCTGCCTTTTCCCCCCTTCTCCGAAAGGATGTATAGGCTAAATTCACATCCGTCTCAATTTCGAAACGGTTCATTGGGGTGTTACGGGCAAAATATAGACGTGGCGGGATTGTGAGGAGTTTTGTGTTCGTGTGATTTTAACTTTATCTTCCGCCACTCCTGTCTGTGTTTAAATCCGCTCAACGGGAGGCTCGGTGTGAATCACGCTGTGTTGACTTGCACCCTTGTATGTGTGAGTTTGTAGCAGGCATGTTATGTACTGCTTTTGGCCGTCTCTTTGATGGCTAACGGTTTAGCCATCTGGGACAGGCCTCTCTTCCTAGCTCCATTTGTAGCACATTTGTGTGGAGGACGGGTGAAGGGAGTGAAAGTTTGCTATTGCAAATGTGATCAACATCACACGGAGAGGCTGTCCTTCCCACAAACCCAGACCACAATCATACTTTTGTTTCATGCATGATCAAGGCCTTTTTATAGGCCTATCTCCTAGAGTTGGACGGTATAATGCTGGTAAATACTGTGTGACAGACGGGAGAAATTTTGTTATACTGTTAATATGTCGTACTGCAGTAGATATCAGTAGACAGGACTGCTTAATGTTGTTTTGATGTGAGAGCAACAAAGAGATACAATACAGTGTCTCAAACGAGTCACGAATAAGTGTTTTTATATTTAGCTTTATTTTATATTTAACTGTTTTACGACAAGCGTGACTCAGAATTCATAGTCTGAACAATCCATTTTAAAATGATAGTTTTATTATTTTGAGACTTTGTGCTTAATTCAGCTGTTATAGTAATAATTGAATACTTTTGGTTTGTGTCCATCAGGTTATAAATAAATGACAGTCTAAACAAATGAGATGAAGTTTGCCACCTAATTTTAGATATTAAAATCACAAGATTACACTTATAATTAACATTTGATTAACACTTCTGAACTAATTGTACACGTGAAGCGCAGACTCATTTAGATACTGCTTTAAGTCATAGATTTAGTGGCCTCGTTTTTGTAATGTTTAGTTTCCCAGGTCAGGGTGGATTCATTTCTCAGCTCATCTAGTGTGAAGCAAATGTGTGTTTGTCAAGCTTGGGCTTTATTGACCACACACAAACAAGCCCCTTTCCTGTTGAAGTGTGTGTGTGTGTGTGTGTGTGTGTATGTGTATATGTGTGTGTACATATAGATGGCAGAGTTAGCCAGACCAGTGTTTACCCAGTCCTGATGTAACACCTTTGCCCCAGACATCAATGCTCCTACTGTCACTGCGGAACAAACTGCCTCAAGAAGAACCCCTGCCTATGTATTCAGACTCGGTCAAAACACTCTTAACATTTACCAAACAGCACAGCAAATGTTAAATGTCACATTCAGTTTTACGATGTTTTGGTTCTTGGTTTCTCGTTAATGGGACAAAGAATGTAAAATTCTTTAAATGTTAAAGGTGCAGTAAGTGATTTCTGAGAAACGCCGTTGAAAGTGGATCGGACCAACACACTTGTAACCAATCAGGAGAGAGAGTGAGCCAATCAGCAGTGGGGGGCGTGTCCACTCATGATGGGGGAGGAGAGAGAGTGAGCCAATCAGCAGTAGGGGGCGTGTTCACTCATGATGGGGGAGGAGAGAGAGTGAGCCAATCAGCAGTGGGGGGCGTGTCCACTCATGATGGGGGAGGAGAGAGAGTGAGCCAATCAGCAGTAGGGGGCGTGTTCACTCATGATGGGGAGGAGAGAGAGTGTGCCAATCAGCAGTAGGGGGCGTGTCCACTCATGATAGCGGAGAAGAGAGTGTGAGCCAATCAGCAGTAGGGGGCGTGTCCACTCATGATGGGGGAGGAGAGAGAGTGAGTGAGCTGGAGGGAGGTTTGAAGAAAGACTGTAGAAAGAGAGACGGCTGAGAGACATTACAAAAGAGAAAAGTTGAGAAGAGTATCACTGGACAAAGAAGGGTTATGATCAGGCAAGAGCTTTAGGACCCGCGTTAATATTAGAAAGCTTTCCCATTCTGGAGACCAAAGGGGAAGGCCTGAAAGTGGACGGCATGGTTGCGTTGTTTCTGCTCAGTACGTGAGCAACATTGGGTTTGCTGTTTCACAGAAGCCAAGATATGCTGTTTTTGTAATGTTATCTATAGTAACAGGACAGTTTTGAGTGCCATTGTTTGTCTGGAGCTGCTGGCGACTAACAACAAACTCTTTTGTACTGTATGGTCATTTTTTGTTCCTTCATGTCGATCGTTCGTCATCTTCGCTTTATTTTTCGCGAAGCTTTATTTTGCTTCGCTTCTGCTATGATAAGGAGACATCCACTTTTGCATTGCGTGTTTGTGCATTTTGGGTGCGGAGCAATGAAGGGAGGAGTGTGTTTGTTTCGGTTGATTTCAAATATCAACAATGTTTCTCTGAAATCGCTTACTGCACCTTTTAAAGTATAGCTTGCCTACAATTGTTTGAGAACTTCATAACCTTTACCCAAGTTTCTCTCTCGTTCTCTCTTTGACTCTGTTAACTCGCTGCTTTGTCCGCTGGTCTCTGTGATATGAGCCCTCCTTCAAAGAGGAACTTAAATCCGGCCAGAGGTCAGCAGGTCGCTCAATAATCTCTCCTGATGATGTCCTGCTGACGGAAGCCGAGTCACTCATCCACCCGTCCTGATGCACGCTTGCTCGCTCTGCTGCGAGGGAGAAATGGAGAGTTGACTGAGGTCTGATGTCCTCTTTCTGTCCTGACTAGCAGCATTCAGTCATTCATAATGGCTGCCTCTCTGTGGCCTCATTAGAGACTGTGTGTTATGCTAAGCTAATGTACAGAGTCTTTGTGAGGATCTGACACGGTTGTAGTGTAGGAGTAGTTTAGAAGTACTAAATTATTTTAGTGAGAAATGAATTATGTATTGACCCTACTCACAAAAAAAACAAATATTCATTGACCAATAGTTTAAAAGAATATTCAAGTTATCTGTGCCATCCTGTCGATTACAACTGAAGCTTATCTCGATTTGACCCTCAAACTGAAATAATAAACAAAAATGTCGAACATCTACAATAGAAGAACATTTTGATTTATTTTTTTAAAACAATAAATATTACACCGTTTTGGAAGGATAACCATTATACATCTTGCCCTGAGATAGATAGTTATTGTAAAAAACAAAAACAAAAAAAACGTTTTCTCCTGGTCCACTTAGCGTTCACATTTGCATTTTAACACAGGACCTAAAGATACCATACCTAAAGGCATAGGGATATGTTCACAACCTGATTGGTCAGCTTTTATTACCGAACATCCAAAACAATGCTGTACCCTGGGCTAAATGCACTTGTTGTATGTGCGTAGCCTACATATGATGGTGTTATGACCAGCTGAAAACTCGTGAAGAGCTTATAAAATGTGTAAAGGAGTTAAAACAGCTTCAGGAATCCCTCCGTCACACACACAAACGAAGATCTGCTGCGATGAGACGCGGTTCTGATGCCTTTACTGAACTGTGATGGGCAACATCACGACTGTCACGAGAAAAAATAGATGTGTTTGAGCATTCTGTCCTTTTTAGGGTCGCATCTTGTGACGTCATGACCTGTTTTTGATTCGTGTACATGTCTTTGGTCCGTGTCGTGTTCATATTTCACTCGAACCGCACCAGAGTTTGTTTGGAAGCGTTCACACTTATTCAAATGAACCGCATTAACTGAGCAATCACACCAGGGTTCGTTTTAATCGAACCAAACATGCCAAGTGTGAATATAAGTTGTGTTTTATCAGAAATGTGCCTTCACTAGTGAATTCTCCTGTGAAAGTAAGTAGAATGGGGAAGTAGAATAGGGAATGAAATCTTTTATTTCACTATTGTGAAAACAGTTCATCCAGTATACGCTCTCATATTTTTAGGTCAATATTTGTTATTTCTTAGGCAAAGTGGAAAACATTCAGTGCTGGCGAAGTTGAGTGCGACTGTGAGAAGCATTCATCGCTGCACCTTAAGCTCTGCTGTGTTATAAATAACTGCAGCACAATAAACAGGGCCCTGATAATTGGGCCATCAATCATGTTGAGCGCTTGGGTGGGTCTATGCCCAGTGCCGTGAGTTCGCTAACCTCCCCTCTCCACCACCACCTCCTCCTCCAGCGCTCTCTGGTTTCATGAGCACTGATAACAGCTGGAGAGGAAATTAGGAAGTGAGCTTCTATAGGGCACTGTCTCCTTTAGTGTCATGGAGTGATTCCTGTGTGGTCATGGCTCAATGTGATTTGAGTGCCAGAATCCCTCCTCCGCTCTCCTAGTCTTTTGGCTATAAAGCAAAAGCCTGGTCCCAGGGTTGTAGACCTCTCTTTGTCTGTTTGTCATTCCCCCAGTCTGTCTTTTCAGTGCTTAGTCTGTGATGGAAGTAGTGAAGGTTTGCAGTCGTCTGGCTGAATCTGATGTTTGAAGCTCTGGAGGGTGTTTGTGGGGGTCTCTTGAGCGGTCGTCTATCCTGTCTATGCTTTTGTCTCCATCCCTAGCCCCATAATCCTCAATAACGCCTCTCAGCTGGTGGCCCAGAGCGATCTGTAATGGCCCAGAGCAGGAGCCGTGACAGCGGTGATGCTTTCCTGTGGGAGTTTAGGAGACCGTTGCCATTGGTGTTAGTTGTTTGGTGTGAATGTGCAGTCAGCCTCATTACACTGCACTGATCAGTTATCTGAAGTGGTCATTGATTGATTGCGGTTAGCTAGGTAAAGTTGAGTTGAATGTCCTGGCATAATATATTATGATTGTCTCTAATGGTGCAGTTACAATGGCGAAATTTCAGGTCATTATAATTTCATTATAATGGGCCTTTTTACAGGTCATTAATTTCATTATAATGGACCTTTTTTCCAAGGTCATGATAATTACATTATAACATTCCAAACTTTTGTGTGCAAAAAAAAAAGCCCATTACCCATTGAGATTAGGAAATGTCGATAGTGGTAAACTTTTCACCCTCACACACAACTCCCAGTTGTGTGGATTCCTATTGGAATGGCTGGATTCACTCAAATGTGAACACACCTTCAATTCATTAACAGCAGGCATGTTGGCATTATGAATAAATAACAGTTTAAGTATTATATGCATATGGATTTCACCATTATTGTTACTTTTGGCTGGTTTTTGACTGTCCTCCCATTTTCCCGGTACTTTCCCGCTGAGTAAAGGGAAGTCAGTCTGGCTGATTTGTGAATTTTGAAGTGAGTTGGTGTGTCTGCTGGAAATGCAAAGAGAACATTGCATGAGCAGACGCTCAAGAGTGACGCAATGGTAGGGCTCTGACCCAGACTGACTACAAAAACACATTTGCTCTGTTCCAAAAGCTAGTGAGGTGCCTATACAGAGAGCAGCATCACAGACCTGAAGTCTGTTCAGAAGGTAGGCAACTCACTGCTTTCTAAGAGATCCCTTCACCAAGAATGCAATCCTTTAATGAATACAAATAGGTATTTTTTAATTGCACTATGCTGTTCAAAAGTGCAGTCACTCTATGATGCTGCATAAGAAGGCAGACGCCTATATGTGTTAAACTTTTAGCTTGAATTCTGTTTGTCTGAAGTTTGTTTGCAGATTTCTTGCATATGAAGCATTGTCAGAAAACAGCACGTTGAAACTAATCTGTCGTTTGTGTTGGTTGCGGTTGATAATTCTTGGTCTGGATAATTTTGCCACTGAATTAAACATAAGCGTCATTGTTTTGCCTAGAAAGGGCACCGTGTGGGCATAGCGTTCGGGGCTAATAAAGCTCACCTGTGTGTGAGTGTGTGCGCCTGCGTCTGAAACCCAAGGGATCTTCATACTCGACATCCTGTGCTCCAATTAAAATTAACTCTCAACGCCTCTCCCTCCCTCACTCTCCCTGTGTCTCTGTCATAGTTTCCAGCAGCAATAGGAGGGGGAGGATTGGGGTGACATAAAGTGTAACAGGACCACAGCAATCCACACAGCCAATGGAGTTCTGAGGGATTGCTTCCGCGCTCGTTTTTTCCTCCTCTGTGGCCTTTTCTTTTTGTTTGACGGTCATTCGGCCCTCCCCTGTGACCCTCCTGAAGAGGCCCCTGTTCCTCGTCTGCTGCGGCCCGGGCTGTTTTCCTGGAGTGTGTGTGTGTGTGTGTGTGTGTGGGTTGGGGGTAGGGTGGCTTACTGGTAGGTGGGTGGGAGAGGGGCAGTTTTTGTCAGTTCCTTTGATCAGTAAAGCATAAACAAGAGGGAGCTTAGAGAAGAGGGGGTGGTGAAGTGCTGAGTCAGTCTCTCTCTTTCTCTCTCTCCTCTTTTTGTTATTCTTGCTCCCTCCCTTTCTCATAAGGCAGTGATGGCGGAATAGTGACTAATTAGTGGCGAAGAGAAAGTGACGGCAGGAAAAAATTGTCACAGGACTGTTTAGGATGGGAAAGAAAGTCTTGCAAATTTTGTATTGCAAACAAAACCGGTTGGAAAGTTGCGGAATTAATTAATTTTTCTATGCGGTCTCTCTTCCAGTAGACTAGTGGTCAGCTGCCAATCTATCAAGACTATTGGCCAAACAATATGGGTTTTTCAAAGGCTGCTGCCAATAGCAGAGTAGTCGATGGTCAATATAATGGCAATTTGCAATATTAGAAATGTATTAATGCCAGTATATTATAAATATACTGTTGCCTATACTGTTGCCTATGTATCATAAATGTACATTACTTTTCAAAGGTTTGGGGTGAGCAATTTTTATTTGTTTATTTTTGTAAAAAAAAAAAAATGCATTCAATTCAAAAGTAAAAACATTTTATAATGTTACAAATAATGTCATTTTATAATGTTTTAAAAGTCATTTTGAAATGTATCACAACATTGCAGTTTAAAATACTGATTGACGACTCTATATTAGAATTGTATAATTCAGTTATATTATGTCAGTGACGTGTACATTAATTTGCTTAAAATTAAACACATTTTTTCTGAATGTTTATGTAAAATTCACCAAAAAAAATGCACGTTAAAACAACATTGTTTTTCATTTATTGACAAGGCTGTCAGTAGATTTAGGAGGCAGCGAAACTTGTTTATTGGCAAATCAAACGTGTTTATCGGCTGATGCCAATAATCTTGAAATGGATTTATTCGTCTTTAGTCTAGTCAAGTTCAATACATGCAAATCTCACGTTTTCAGCGACAAAACCTGTCTTAAATAGGGGGAAAGAGAGCAGAGCTGGGGGGAAAAGAGGAACAAGTGAATAGCATTTAGGGTTTTGGGTCGTAGCTTGGTCTGAGCTTTTGTCCAGCAGGTGAAAGCTTTGTAAAACTGGCGCCAGATTGTTAAAGAGCCTGACACTTCAGTGTGTTGGAACAGGCAGGGAGAGAAAGAAACCTCCTGGGAGGAGACCCATGACTGACCCTGCCTGAATGTACAGGCCTTCGCCTGAGAGAGAGAAGGAGAGAGAGAGAGAGAAAGAGTGGGAGCGGGAAAAAGAGGGGCCTTTTCCTGTGTTAGCTCTACATCTTAATCGAGCAACAAGCCCAAACAAAGCCATCATTAGAAATGCCTCTAACACCAAGTGTTGCTGCCCGTTTTCATTAGTGTTCATTAGCGTTTCGCAACCGCCTGATTTGTCCCGAAGTTGCATAAAACGGCTTCTTTCAGTAGTGTTTACCTACAGCAATATTTCGAGTTATAAACTAAAGCGCATAATCCACACTGGCTGTAGTTGCGTAGACCTGACAGAACTTGCGTCACCTCCAAAGCGTGGGTCTTTTGAACCACCCACTCCATCCCAAACACTGCTCGTAAATTGCGTGCATGTGCCTTCAGGACACCAAAACCATTTTCTTGGAAGACTTCTTTTGTTTAAAAGTAAGTGTAAAGATTAGCAGGTAGTGTTTAGGAAGGAAAGGGGTTGTCAGGTTTGATCTCAAGGAAGCTGTGAGATTAGATAATGTGAAATGTACTGTGATAGTGAGCTAGAAAGCACAGCAATGTTGGATTTGTAGGCGAATACTGACTGCTTAACCTTTAAGTGATAAACTGCAGTGAAAGAGAAAACAACACTGTGTCAAGCGGCTCTTCTCTCACTGCCACCCTGCTGGCTAAGATCTGAATAAACAGAAGGGTGTAAGTTTAGCTTCAGTGTCTCCTTTTAGACTCATTGATTTGTTTTCCAGTAACCGTGTTATTCATCACTGACCTTACACAGTAATCGGTGACTTCATTCACAGATGACACCGGTTCAGTCCGCTGCATGCAGGCAAATCACATGTAAACTGGGTCGAAGTTCACCGTTATCCACGCCCCCTCCTACACAGCAATACATCAGCAGATCTGACACAACAGTGGGTGGCAATTGTAAAGTTTACGAAATAGACTTTCATAAGAGCCTATTTTTAGCAGACGGGGCGGACGAAATGATTGGCTATTTCATTGCTAACAGGACAGACCATCATTTACACTTGCTTGCAGGAGGCTTCGGAGATGTTTGGTTCTTGCTCGCTTTTGCTTATACAGATTAAAGGGCTGAGATGCTGTCCAAATGGATCGGTGTTCAGGTGTTTACAAAGATCTTTTAAAAGTTCCACTTGCCGGGAGTTTTATCTGAGCACTCGGGTTTGGATCAAATAAACCAATGTGGGATATATAACAGTTGTTTATATGGTAGTACACTGCCCTTGACGCACCTTTGTTAACATGCCTTATATTCTCATAAATCTATACATTGTTATCGGCTGTATTTTAAAACCTAGGGTGCTGCCTACCTAGACAACATTTTGGGCAACATAAAAAAAGCAATGACATGAATAGAAACACATTTAATAAATAATCAGACCATATGTTAAATAATATACTTTTAATTGTATTCAATGTAGCTAAACTTATTATATTATTATTTTATATTTACTGGTGGAAAAGGGGTCAAAAATGTGTTTGTGTGTGTGTGTGTCTATATATATATATATATATATATATATATATATATATATATATATATATATATGTATATGTATATGTATATGTATTATGATATATTTTATGATATATTTTATAATTATTTAATAATAGTATTTATAATTTAATAATTGTATTTGTTTTACTTTTTTTTAAATTGCGTACAAAATAATACATTATATATTGGCAGAAAAGAGGTTAAAAATGTGCATATCAAAATAAGTATTATAGATGTATGCAGCCTAGAATAAGAGCAAATGTAATCTCTTATAGAAGTATAATAATATTAGTTATTAATTTTTAAATATATACTTTTTTAAATTCTGTGGCCCTAATTTAAAATTGCCAGTTTTGTTTTGGCCCAATATGTCCAGCCAAAGAGGCAGCTCATTAGGATTCAGAACTCAGTCACCATAGTTATGCTTAATAGTCCTTTTAATGTACATCTCTGTGTCCCCATAGCCATCATGACCAGACGACCACCTGGCAGGACCCGCGCAAGGCCCTCCTTCAGATGAACCAGGCCGCCCCGCCCAGCCCAGTGCCTGTCCAGCAACAGAACATCATGAACCCTGCCTCAGGTCAGCAGCTCCAGACACTCATTTCATATTTAAAACTACACTCTCAGTCCCAGCATTCTCATGCTAATTCTACGGGTGTAGCAGTCTCTGTTTACACCCAACGCTGACTCTACCTCAGCAAACGAAGAAATCTTATCAGTGCAGACAAATGCAAATGAATGCATGTGAATGGAGGTTGACGGTAAGGTAGACATGTCTGGTTGGAGATACAATACTCCATACAAACCTGGAGTCAGCTTATGGGAGGTTCAACAGGATCTGAGACCAGACCAGTCCCTTTCAGTGTTTTAGGGCATTCCCTTCAGACTTTAATGTCATTCTTTGGATTACAAAGTACGATACATTGTTTGGTCCTGGAAACTAGACTGCAAAAAATGTATTCCTCTATGGAGAAAATTAATGGGATTTTTACTTTCCTGAACCAGACTGTTGCACTTTATAACATGGTAATCTTGTCTTATCTATCATGCTTATATGTAATCCCTCCGGTTTTACTTGCACCGCTGTGAGTGGGATTCAAACTGGCGTTTCCGGTAGGGATGCTCCGATCAGGATTTTTTGTAGCCAATATGACTACCGATGTCTTGTCATTATGATCGGTCGATCCCGATTATTCAAGCTTTATATAATTAATATGAAAGCTCGCTGTTGACTGATAAAGTAATACCACAGATGTTGCCTTGGTTATATTATTTACAGTAATGTTGTGATTGTTGTTTTAATTGAAAATCACATAAATAAGCACAAATAAGTTCATTTATTTTACAATGAACATTTTAATAGGTCTTTAAAAACAGCGCTTATGCAAAACACTATCCATTTGGCTTATTAAAGAGCCTACAAGACCTCAAAACTGAACCTAATTGCAGGCTGTCAGTCAGTGCAGTTACAGTGTTACGCCAGCAGGGCGAGGGACTGTCTTTTATGAGTGAGTCATTGTTAAACCATTCATTCTAGGTCAACTTGGTGTTGAGATTAATGTAATTTAACTTTGAGTGCTCATGAGGCTCACTTGACGAGCAACGCATCACCTGGGTAACGCTGAAGCGGATGTTTCACTTCATAGAGATCAATGGCATTGATTCAATGCATTGAACAGCGCTGATGCCTTAAGTTTTGAAAGGATACAACGACAAAGATATCGCTTTCATCTTCTGACAACTGATGGCAAACTGATTTTTTTTTCACAAATATATGGCTTGACCTGAAGAAGGACAGATGCAGGTAATTACACGCTCAGTTTCCCTGTCGCTGTGTGTGTGTGTGTGTGTGTGTGTATGTGTGTAAGCGTGTGTGTGTAAGTGGAGGAGCTGCTTGAGCCCCGACACAGAGAGCAGATGACAGAGGCAGCGAATCAGGTTCGTTGGATGATTTAGCCAATGTTCCTCCCTGTGATATTTCATTAGAACATGACAGGTGACTGCGGCGCTAAAGTTTGACGTCATGAAGTTGGGATCGGTTCGTGAGATCAGCCAAGTTTAACGACTACCGATCGAGTCACAGAATGTGATTATAGGCCGATACCAATCTGCGGCCGATCCATCGGAGCATCCCTAGTTTCCGGCATGGGACCGGCAGTCTCCAGCGTCTCTAGCCAGTGCACCTCTTTAGTCCAGGGGAGTGAGGTTTACTCACATAGCTATAACTAGCTGGCCTCCGTTACCCCCCTAAACCTTACGCCCATTCGAGTCACGGCACCAATGTTACCCCTCCGGTTCTACTCGCCCCGCTCCGAGCGGGATTCAAACCGGTGCTTTGGGCATGGGAGGCGGACACACTAACAAGTTCATAAAATTGTGCTATTGGAAGCTGAAACCACCAAATCAGACAAATAAGGGATGTGCAATCAAAGTCCAGGCAAGTCAGTTAACTCAGCAGCCATCTTGGCAATGCCTCCTTCATAGTTTCTACAGCATGTAGGCAGTAGCTCATGTACTATTTACTTGGATGAAGAACGTTAACACTGGGGAAAATGTGGAATGAGAAATGTGGATTGTGGCCAAACAAATTACTAACATAAGAATTTCAGTTAGTACTGGATAATTCACTGTACCCTGACTGTTCTCTCTCAGGACCTCTTCCTGAAGGCTGGGAGCAAGCTATTACCTCAGAAGGAGAGATCTACTACATCAATCACAAAAACAAAACCACCTCTTGGCTGGACCCACGACTCGACCCGCGTTACGGTGAGCTTTAAATCCTAAAAGTTTATAATAATCAAAATTTATTAATTGTACTTTTGATTGATCTATTGGTCTCTTATCATGCTGCTCTTGTCGCCATTTTATAAAAGAATAAGCCACCTGAGTAGTGAAGCATTGATGTTTCGGCAAGCGAAAATATTCAGCTTAAACTGCAAAATAAAAAAATCAGTTTTGACTAAATGGTTTTGCATTGACCAAAACAGTTAGCACGTCCTCAATGGCATGTTGTGCAAACAACTTAGATAAGCTACAACAGATAAACACGCCAGCAATATGGGATGCACGTAGCCAAAAATGAAACTAGGATAGCAAAATGTACAATTTGTTCAGGTAAAATATCAAGAGGCAGCTTGTTGCCGAAGAACTTTACTATTATAGTTTTATCAGCTGTAAACCAAACACCCTGAGCAGCATACTGAGTTTTAAAGTTAATTGCTAAAGTTAATTACTGAAACATTATTTTTAGTTTCGGTTTTCGGTTCAATGACAACTTTAATTTCGGTTTCGGTGTTTCTGTAAAAAGAAAATCATCTATCACTATACCTGAGGTCGATCATTGCTGTGGTTTCATCATTGATAAGGGGTGTTAGGCGCTCAAAGTCCTGAGAACACACTTCCACCGTGGTAAAATCACTATAACTGTTGCTTATTGCTTTATTATTATTATGCTGATTACAGACCGAGTGTAGATGACTGCTCTCTGACAATATGTGTGTGTATGAAAGTGAGTGAGAGTGTGTATGCGTTTTTGTGGCACACTATTCACAGAGTATTCCTGCTTCCTGTGACTCATACTGAGGTTAGCCAAAACTGCTCCACACTCAAGAGTCTGCTATGTGATCCCTTTACTCGCACACAAACACACACACTCGCAAACTAGTTCAAACTGCATCTGATTATGCCGTTCCCTAAACCCCCCGTTCAGATATGCATCCATAATCCATACGCAGAGGCGATGAAACATATCCAAGCAGTGGAATAGTCACATTAATCTAATCATCTGTTTTTGCTGTCAAGATAAATGGTTCACCGAAAGGTTGTCAGACTAAGATGTTTGTCCTTTTTCTACCCCTTTCAGTCCCTCTCTTTAATCTCTTTCTATGAGCACGTAAGGCTCACAAAGAGATGAAGGCTTCTACTTATGTCACTTTGAGTTACTCACGCTTGAGGTGCTTTTGCTTCATCCCAAAGGAGTTTTCCCCTGGGATACTATCTCACTATCTCCCTCATGTATGAACAAGCATGTTTTTGCCCCATTTTTGACCGAAATCCGCATCTAAAAAATGGGTTTTTGTGTGCAAGCATACACCAAAACATGCAAGTGGTCGTGGGTAAAGTGGTAAGAAGTCTGTGAAGGGCTGGGTCAGGCAGGAGAGAGAGAGAAAGAGCGAAAGACAAAAAAGGAGGGGGGTCGGCTCTGGTGGGTGAAGCCCTTTGAAGATTTATAAGTGTTCAGCGGACAAGCCTGGTGGGCCTCTGAATTACAGACGTAATGTGAGGGGGAGAACGGCGAGCGGGGTAGACGACGTGGTTAACTCATTCCTTGCCACAAGTTTAGAATGTTTGGGCGTTCCCGTGCGGTTTTATGTAACTGCTTGCGTTGGCATATTTTTATAACCTTTGTGTTTGTGTTTTAATCCCTCGATTCCTCTCATTGAGGTTGCTGGACTGCAGACGTTTGGACGAACTTTATCCCACCGGCTTCAAAAATGCAACTTAAAGAACGTTGGCTCCTTCTCTTGCACCAATTGAACCTCAAATAACGATTAAATATGTTGCTAACCTGACATGTCCAGTCTGGGTCTCCGCTCACCATTGGAGACGCTTGGGTAATTCGAGCAGGGAGTAGAGTAGGATTGTACTCCTTTAACTGAGAACTAAAGTCTGGCCATTCTCTCGTTCTGTCTAACCCCCCCCTTCCCAGCCCGCGTGAGGCCCAGCGCAGGCAGAACTGTTCTCAGCTGCACATCTAGATGGACTTGAGACGGTGCCAGGCCTCTCGATGCTGCAGCTCTGCTCCTAATCTGTTCCAGACCTTTTCAGTCAAAGAGACCCAATGTTAGAGAGAGAGAGAAAGAGGAAGGGGGCAGGCGAAGGCAGGCCCTGAGAGAGGGAAAGGAAGAGGGAGAAGAAAGGGAGGAATAAGAGACCACTGGATAAACTTGTGCCTCCTTCCTAAGAGGCGGTGAACAGGCCTTGAGGTCTGATCTGAGAGGCCAACGTGGGACTTTATGATGTATTTCACGCCTCATCTGGCCCGTAGACTCAAAAACACCACCATTTTTGAGCACAAAGACCAACTGGAGCCTTCAGTTATCGGTCATGTGCCGCGGGCCGCTTAGATTATCATGGTCCTTCAGTGGAGGAGTTGGCACCTTGTTGGCAAGTGCAGAGTGATGTCACACTCTTGTGAAGCACTCATCTTTTCCAGAGCTTTGAGCTGACACACACTCTCATGCACGGTTGCATAAACACTTCACGACTCCCAAGGCGCTTGCCTTATTGGGAAACGGGATGACGAAAGTGCCATCAGTGGTTCACATCCAAAGATGACAGTCTCAGTGCATTCATGGAGTTATTTAATTTTTTCTGAAGTAAAAAATAATCCAGGCTTTGCAAATGCCTTATTAATAAACATAGTTTATTTAGCAGGACATTCAACTCTGTGCTCAATACAATAAGCTCTATTGTGTCTTTTGTTCATTTTAAGATTATTCCTGCATTATTATCAATAGTCTATTATCGGAATTATATAATTTTAGTGAAGTCGTTGCCATTTTGAAGGTTTCCGCATCTTGTTCCAGTGGTCAGGTGGTACAAGTCAGAGCTTTCATAAAATAAAATAGTTTTGATTAAAAGTTCTACGAGAACGTGAATGCTTTTTACAAGCATAATTACGGCAATTCCAACATGGCATGAACGTATCTTTTGTCTCTCAAGTTGATCTAAAGTGTTCTTTCTGGTGAAAGAAATGAGAGAAAAGGGATTCCAAGTGAAATCTAGTGGAACAACTGAAAACATGTTC
Organism: Abramis brama; assembly: GCF_963993115.1. Taxonomy (NCBI): domain Eukaryota; kingdom Metazoa; phylum Chordata; class Actinopteri; order Cypriniformes; family Leuciscidae; genus Abramis; species Abramis brama. The sequence goes on from NC_139971.1 coordinate 39,171,681, forward strand.
AGAAATTTGTGGTTAAATCGGGTGAGCGTATTGCAACAGCGCAGTGTCTGTAAAAAAGGAAAAGATCAAGAACCTGAAATACGACACTGACTTAGTCCGACTCTATTATTTGCAAAAGTGCATTGCATAGCTTAGTGCGAATAACGGAAGCACATTTGCATTTCTCACTGCAGTAATCACTAATAATAACTGTGAAAGTCTTGATGTATAAATATACCACCTGCTGTTTCCACTTGTAAGTGATACGGCTGCCATCTTGCTTTCAACTGGTTTCCTACTACACGCTAGTCACAGCTGAGTTTCCTCACGCTGGCTTCCGGCAGCTCACAGCTTGCTTTTGTGTGGCCCGCTGAGGTTTGTGTATGATAGGATATAGAGAGGCTTTTCTTCTGGACACAGATTGACTTCTTTCCTTTTTCTCTCCTCCGCGTACGCGCTTATCTCTCAACTCGAAACGCAACTTGAGCATGGCTTTTATACAACAAACCTGTTAAATCGACAGCCAGCAAATATTTACAAAGGCTTCAAACGTCCTGCCGCTGCGTTTCCTAATGTTTCCCAACACCCCGCCAGTCTCACCTGGAAAATGAAAGGGGAGCTGCTATTGGCTCGGCTTCGCGATACGGCCTGATAAAGACTGTTATTGCTGGATGATCGTATTTCAGAGCCAGCGTTGGCAAACTACGTCAATCTAAACTTTTATCTCCATCTCGCTCTTTTTATTTGTGTTTCTCTGGCACGTTTCCTCCTCCTCCTCCTCCTGTTGGTTCAGAGGAGAACACATTCGTTGCACGAACCTGCAGTTCTGCTGCGCTTATGCAACTCTGAGTCATTCGGCCACATGGATAAAGCTTGTTTGTGTGTTCTTGTCGTCTTCATGCTGTGGTATGGAGTTTCCCAAGTGAGATGCCCACAGAAACAAGTATAAACTAGTCAGGGAAATCCAGACCTGAGAGTCAAGAGTTTATTTTGTGCAACAAATCTGGCTGCCACATATCAGCCTGTATTAACTGGTCACTCCTGCCCTCAGATCAGCCATTACTTCTCCACCAGAACCGTCATTCGGCTTCAATAGACCCCTATCTATGCGAGATAAGAGTCTTAAAAGAGAAACAAACACGCACACACACAGATACACACTCCCCCACTAGCACTCATACACATTCCCACACACTCTTCCACGCCTCGGGCAGTGTGGGGGATGGTGGTTGTGGTGTGTGTGAGGCGTGGTGAGTCTCTGATCTGATTCCCATGGTGAGAGGAGAGTGGAGACTCATTCAGGCCTGAGGTAGTGTAAACACACTGTGATTGAATGGCGATGAGGATAAGCGGGGAAGACGGGGCTCCCTCGCGCATAACAACGCTAGCACCATCGCGGCTTTGTTGTCCCTGGTGGCCCCAGCGCATAAGTAAACAGCCATTTTCATTGGTCCAATTACTGTAACACCCCACCTCCTATGGTCCAAAACATTTGTTTCTGTGTTTGCGTCTGTGGCGATACGCATTTCTCCATTCACTTACATTGATGGGACTTTTATTATGCCCTGTGTTGTATACATATAATTTCTTTTCTTAATATACAATGTATATGAATGGCCAAACAGGAAATTATTAAATGAAATCGGAATATTTTTTTATAAATCCGAATAGATCTTTCTATGACTAAATAATGAGTATATAAACTATATAATGAAGATATAATGACTATAAATTCAGTTATTTAGTTATATGTATAAATGTATAGATACAAATCTGAATATACTGTATATATGCAAATCTGAATATACAGATACAAATCTCAGTATATAAATCCAAGTTGTAATTATATAGATTGTAATTAGATATGAATATATGGTCATTAGTCTGAAAGTGATAAATGACTCACTAAATGAATTCAGACTCATAACTGCATATTCAGATTTATAGATAAATATTCAGATTTGCATTTATAAATTGAGAATTATAACTTTGTATTAAAAAAATATAAGTATATATTCAGATTTCATATAATTATTTCTTGTTTGGCCCTTCATAAGTGTATAATGAAAGTCCTGGATGCTAATTCATCAATATGGCGTTTCAGTATTGCTTATACACTATAATGCCAATTTTATTTGCATGTTGTGTATATTTTCTAGTGGTAAATTAAGTCATCATTTACTCACCAAAATGACTAACGTAACGGCCAAGGTCAGGATTTTTGTTAAATAATACATTAAATTTCATTTTGTTTTTCACCAAACCCTATGGTAAACCCCCAGAACCATTCTGTGATACTTCTGTGTGTGTTTTTTTATTTAAAAAGTCGCTATTCACTAGGATGAGCACAAGCAGAACTTTTTTTATTTTTTATTCTCCTTTTGTGGGCCAAAGTAGAAAGAACGGCATACGGCATTAGAACAACACCAGGCTGAGTAAATGATGACTTAATTTTAATTTTAGAGTGAGCTATCCCTTTAATCCTTTTTTTTATTGCCAATAACAAGAGCGAACAAAGCCTCTTAAAATAATTTATTGTGTGTCCTCAGCTATGAACCAGCAGCGAATTTCCCAGAGTGCTCCAGTGAAGCAAGGCTCCCAGTTGCCCTCCAGCCCGCAGAGTGGAGTAATGGGTGGAAACAGCCAGATCAGACTGCAGCAGATCCAGATGGAGAAAGAGAGACTGAGGATCAAGCAAGAGCTCCTCCGCCAGAGACCCCAGGTCAGACACACACCTGTCAGAACATTCTGTCCTCGAATGTAGACGGGCACCCTGCGCTCTGCTGCCCAAATGGGCATGAGCTGTACTGTGTATTTTTGTTTGTGATGCACCGTGGCGTTTAATCTTATGTTGGTTGTTTTGACAGACCTTGACTATTGGCATAAGGTCTGGTCCACTTTGCAACTTATGCATCTGATAAACAACCCATCACACTTTGTTTCTTTACATATAGTGTAGGGTGTGTAAATCTGAAGTCGCTGGCTGTATAGATGGCGTGTGTGTTTTTTGCGCGAGTAAATGAGAGGTTGGAGGAGGAGGTTTTGCTCAGCTGCCCCTGCTTTGGAATGTAAACACGGTGTTGACTCAGTTCTGCAAGACCCCCCTGCTGGAAAACTAAATAAACAGAGATCTTCAGGGATGATCTTACAGGCTAGAAGCAGCTCACTTTAAAGACTAATAAAGATAGGCCTTCAAAAACACTTAAAGACACTGATGTTATTGCTGGAAATCCTATAATGAATCGCTCACCCATGATATTGTATGTTATTGAAATCAAAGTGAACGTAAAATTGTATTCTAAGTCTGTCCTCCCTCTATATTATAACACTTTTTCTATTAAAAAGATATTCAATAAGTTAAAATATATTTACTTTCATACTGATCTTACTGAAATTTGGTTAAAAAAAAACAATTTAACCAAAAAACTGGAACTAAACTGAAATACATTTGCATGATTTTAAAACTAACAAAATGAAGTAATTAAAATGACTCAAATTAAGTTTATATAATTACAGAATGCATTGTAATTGATTCAAATTTCATAACCCATCTGCATTGATTTTGAAAACTGCTATTTAAATGATAGCAGTTAACGCATTAACTGCTTAAAACTAAAGAAGACATTTCTTTTAAATAATGTGATGAATGAATCATTCTCTGTAAGATGAGTATAGTCAACAAGGGTCAGTGTGGATGTCATGCTGTGACAGCCTGTTGAGTTATCCTTTAATCAGCAAAAGTTGTGAAAGTATTTAAGTTTCAATTAGTCATAGGAAGTCTGTAATAAAAAACAAAGATCTGACCCTAAATGGTGTGCAATAAACACACACCTTCGCGTGAGACTCTGCAAACCACCCATTTAAGCTGAGGCTATAAAAAAAATGTTGACAATCTTGCACAATCCATTGACAAATGATAACCAGATTTGTAACTCATGACTTGTTGGATGGGAAAGGCTTTTATTTAACGCAAGAGGCTGATACAGGAAACTAAGTGAAACTTGTAGGTTAAGTTTTTTTTCACACCTCACTGTTTTGTGTGTGGTTTGAAAGCAAAACCAGTATAGTTTGTTCTGTCCTTTCCCTTCAGTTGAAAAATGCATCCGTGCTCATCTCTGTACTTGAAGTAATTCCAAAGAAAATTGTTAATTTGTCTTCCGTCGAGCTTCCGTTCCTGCAAACCCAGTCTGCTCACTTTGTGAATCTCGCACTTTGACACATATTTCTTTTGTCTGTGCGTGCGTACAGGAGCTCGCCCTGAGAAACCAGCTTCCAACCAGCATGGAGCAGGATGGCGGCACTCAAAACCCAGTGTCCTCGCCCGGCATGGGCCAAGACGCCCGTAACATGACCACCAACAGCTCTGACCCTTTCTTGAACAGGTAAGGCACTTCAAACTCATGCATGCACAACACATGAATGCAAGAGAAACTCACTTTTTGAGTTTGTGCATGGTGCAAAGGCACATAAATGCCATGAACCTTCCCACAAAAGATGTTTGGCTGCATCATGTGTGCTTTTTCTGCTGGAATGACACTCATTGGTGACCCCTGATGGAGAAGCTGTTGAAAGCAGTCGATGTTAAGCAGCTTTTGCAGAGAATTGCGCCCTCCAGTGGCAGTGGAGCACATCAATCTCTCCTATATGAGAGGAGATAAGGGATTTATGTGAATAGCAAGGCGGCCGTGAGAACATGTGGTCTCGGTCTTGGACAAGGCCACCCCCCACCCCCCCACCTCGGCTGCGCTCACAAAGAGCTCATTCATCCAGCGACTCTCATGCACTGAAGCCACATTTCATTCTCTTAATTAGGAGAAACTTGCTGTATTTTCCTTCACTGTAGCATGTCCTCTGCCCTCTTTATTTGTGCTGAACTGCCTGCCTGCTATTTATAGAGAGCTTTTCTCAGACCACCAGCAAAACAACACCTTTTACAATGACTCTCAAAGGCAGTTCAAAGCGGGCCACTGTGAGGAACACAAGCAGAAACTCTTGCAGCAGTTAGTAGCAGAATGAGCAGTCATTATTAGCAGTTAATCTGCATAATTGTACAGAAGTTAAGAGGCAAAGCTTTGGAAATGAGGGATTTTTATGTTAAGGTACTGTATATATGGTTGTACATAATTTACACAAAAGTCTTCAAAACTTTGGAGGAAGACAAATGGAAATAGATTAAACTTTCTTGTGTTTTAGCTAATGCAAAGTCTCCACCTGCTCTGCACACTCATTCTCTCAATAATATTGTGATTCAACACACTTTCACTTAGAAAAAAAGTTTGCAAAAAGAGCAAACTTCCTTTTTTTATTGAGTGATCTGCACTGGATTTTAGAGTTATATTCTTGGCTTGTTCTGAGTTTGTGGTCAGATAGAAATAGTCAGGAGTGTGTTGATCTAATGCTACCATATATTTGGCTTTTTCGTAGACTTGGTCTTTGTGGTGGTCAAATTATTTTTCCCCAAAAAAGTGAACATGAAATACAGGTGAAACTCGAAAAATTTGAATATCGTGCGAAAGTTTAACTATATACATATGCATGATTATACTTTTCAGAGAGCCGACATTTCTGTATTTAAAATCCTTTTTTTTTATTGATTTCATGTAATAGTCTAATTTTCTGAGATTTTGAATTTGGGGTTTTCATAAGCTGTAAGCCATAATCATCAAAATTATAACTTTTACACGATATTCAAATTTTTCGAGTTTCACCTGTATGTGACAATAAATATTGTTTCTTGCCATGAGATTATTTATACCGGTGCGAGGCAAATTACCATAAATGATAATAATAATAATAATAATAAAAACCATATGTGAAATTTAAATCATGAAAAATTATGTACACCATATAAAAATGTAGTGTAAAAACATGTAGTGCATTTTTATTCAGGATTCTTTGATGAATAGCACATTCAAAAGGACAGCATTTGTTTGAAATAGAAATCTTATAACATTATAAATGTCTTTAATGCATCCTTGCTGAATAAAAGTATTAATTTCTTTCAAAAGAAATCGGTTACACTTAATTTTAAGGCGTCCTTGTTACAGTGTAATTATGCATTTAAGTATTGAGTAATAATAATTAACTACATGTACTTATGGTTAGGATTGTGGTTTGGTTTAGAACATAGTTGCATGTAATTATGCATAATTTGGTTACACTTTAATGTACAGTACGTGTACTTGGTGTACTTACCCAAGATAGTACTGGGTAATATAAGGTAACTACATGGGTTAAGGTTATGTTTATTGGTGGGTTTATGGTTAGTACCTAGTTATAGTACATAGTATAGCATAGTATGCACATGCGGAACAGGATTGTAAAATAAAGTGCTACCCATAATTTATAGTTATTACTACAGTAACTACATGTAACGTGTAACAAGGACACTGTAAAATAAAGTTTAACCAAGAAATCTTTCTGAGCCCAAACTTTAGAACAGTAGTGTAACTGTACAGTTTACATATTCGTCTAAGCAAGCTTTTAAATGTGTGTGTGTCATTAATGGTGTTGCAGTGGGACGTATCACTCCCGAGACGAGAGCACGGACAGTGGCCTGAGCATGAGCAGTTACAGCGTCCCTCGCACCCCAGACGACTTCCTCAACAGTGTGGACGAGATGGAGACAGGTACCTCACAAGGACAATAATCACAATCACACCAAACACATGATATCAGTAGAGTTTTAAGTCAAATGTCTCGCTCCCAGGCGATACCCTCGGGCCCAGCTCCATGGCGACACAGCCCAGCCGTTTTCCCGACTACCTAGACGCCATCCCGGGCACAGACGTGGACCTGGGC